>NC_092001.1:19561769-19865264 GCF_044704955.1 Pristiophorus japonicus | reverse complement strand
GTTCAGGGCGAGCCGAAACCGGACCACTAGCCGCACGCCTTTCGAACTAATGACAGGAAGAGCAATGAGATCACCTGCGTTTCTTGTGATGGGAAGTGATGATATCGGACCTTAGTCAGATCCTACCGGAACCAAGTAAGGAGATTAGTGACGCAATTATGTCAACAATTACAAGATCTGTGGCATACACCAGGGATCAGCAAGTGATCAAGCACTGGGAAGCTGGCACCAAGGAACAAAAGGCTCAGAAACCACAGATTGGGAGCAAGGTAACGGTAGAAATATACGCCGAAAGCCAGGATTCTCAACAAAATGGACAGGCACTCACCAGGTAATAATGGTAAGCGACAGCTGCATGTTTGTGGTGATAAGGGGCACCGGACGGTGGACATATTGGATACAGTTAAAACATTATGCATAACATGAAACCCTAACCGATTGGTGATGCCGGAAAACATGTTGTGCTTTACAGGACTTTCGGCCTAGTCGGAGGAATACTGGGTAACTCCATCTTATACCACGACCCAGCGATAAGTTGTCCAGAGGGCTATCAATAAAATATTTCCAATACAAACTCAATCTTTCACGGAAAATTAAAAAGGGGGCGAATTGAAGTGGAATGGACAAGCCTGGAAAAGGGTCCGTCATGGCTGAACCAATCATGGACATGCACGAATAGCTCGAACCAAGGAAATCCACACAAGTGTGTGTGGGTAAGATGAAACATCACCAGGGAACTGGAGGGGACTACACCCAAGCCCATTAGTGAATCTCAATGCGGAAATGTTTACTTTTGGGGAATGTTCTTGTGTAAGATAGAGATTCCAAACATCAAATGAGCCCAAAGCAAAACGACCCCAGAACCACAAGGATGTCCAATCATTGAGCCCGGGGTTCAAGCAGAGGATTAGAAAGGAAAATAACGCAAGAAAAAATCCACATCATGGTATGCCAAAGAATAATTACAAGATAGAGGCTTAGCGGTCGTTCCACTGGTCGGGGAGAGTAGAACTAGGGGGCACAGGCTCAAAATACGGGAGAGCCAATTTCAAACCGAGTTGAGAAGGTATTTCTTCTCCCAGAGGGTTGTGAATCTGTGGAATTCTCTGCCCAAGGAAGCAGTTGAGGCTAGCTCATTGAATGTATTCAAAACACAGATGGATAGATTTTTAACCAATAAGGGAATTAAGGGTTACGGAGAGCGGGCGGGTATGTGGACCTGAGTCCATGGCCAGACGAGCCATAATCTAGTTGACTGGAGGAGCAGGCTCGAGGGGCTAGATGGCTTACTCCTGTTCCTAATTCTTATATTATATAGAGTATAAACACAAGGAAGTTATTCTAAATCTTTGTAAATTAGAGATGAGGTCTAATCTAGAGTAATGTGTCCAATTTCTGGCTGCAGTTATATGAAGTATATCTGCCTTGGAGATGATGCTGAGGGATTTAACACAAAGATCCCAGGGATGAGGGAATCCCGTTAAGTGGAGAGAATAGAGAGGCTGCGATTCTTCTTCTTAGAGCAAAGTGGAATACGACGAGATTTAACAGAGGTGTTCAACATTATTGGATTTATTTACAGGACAGATAGGGTAGACTGCTTCCACGGGGAAGAGGGGCTGTACCATCGGACACATATTTACATAAGAACATAGGAACAAAAGAAATAGGAGCAGGAGTGGACCATATGGCCCCTCGAGACTGCTCCGCCATTTAATATCATCATGGCTGATCCGATTATGGAGTCAGGTCAACATTCCTGTCCGCTATCAATGTCCCCGTATTCCCATAGCGGTTTATAAACTGTCTCTCTCTATCTTAAAGTTATTCAATGACCCAGCTTCCACAGCTGTCTGAGGCAGCGAATTCTACAGAATTACAACCCTCTGAGAGAAGAAATTCCTTCTCATCTCAGTGTTAAATTGTCGGCCCCTTATTCTAAGATTATGCTTCCTAATTCTCGTCTCCCCCATCAATGGAAACATCCCATTTGCATCCACTTTGTCGAGCCCCTCGTAATCTTATATGTTTTGATAAGATCACATCTCATTCGTATTTAAGTTATATACCAAATAAATAGCCACTGGGCTGATGAGGAGAGTATTTTATGCACCACGTTATGATAATCTGGAATGCACTGCTCGAAAAGGTTTTTGAGGCCGCTTCAACGGTAACTTTCAAAATGTAATTGGATATATCGTTTAAAGGGAAACATTCACAGGGCAATGGGGAATGAGCACTGTAGTGGGACTAATGGGTAGCACTTTCAAAGAGACTGCACAATCATGATGGTTCGAATGGCCTCATTGTGTGCTGTGTCATTCTGTGATTGTTTTTAAATGTAATTAGTTAAGTAATATATGACTTGGTTTAGTATTAACTGTTATGGGTTACCATCCTTACTTTTACTGACTTGTTATAAGGGATAGATTAATGCATCGGGTTTTGGTTTGGGGAATAATGTGAACGTTGTTGGTAATAAAATCATTGATATCAGGCATGTGTCAAAAGCGACTAAAGAAAGGCTTACTCTTTGTGTACATAATGTCATGGATTTTGAGCAAGTAGATGGGGCCTTGGTTTCTTATCTCACACAAAAAACAGCACTATGGACGTTGGCCCACTCCCTCAGTACTGCACTGGATTGCCAGCCTAGAGCATATGCTAAAGTCTGTGGTGTGGGGCTGGAACCTCTGACATTCCACCACTGAAGTGAGTTCTATCATTGAGTCACAGCTGACACTTTGGTGCCAGATCTCGATGTCGATTGCTTACAGTCGGAATTATCCTCCATGCCCTCCCTGTTTGGAGAAATCGGCCTGCTTTCTTTGGTTATTCTATGTAGATCTTGCAGAAAAAGTCAATGTTATTGAGGAGCTATTGTTTTTGAAGGCTGGGAAATATTTTCTTTGTTAACCATACCATTGTTGGTCGCAGCGTATAGTTTTGCTCGAAGAGTACAAGAAAGTTCCATTGGTACAGGGTTTCTTTTATTTATCCGTTTGTGGGATGTGGCCATCGCTGGCAAGGCCGGGATTTATTGCCCATCCTCAACTGTCCTTGAGAAGGTGGTGGTGAACCGCCTTCTGCATCCGTTGTTCTCGGTACAAGTGAATGGCTCGGTAGACCGTTTCTGAGATCAGTAAGACCTAAATTAATGTGGATCCGCGCTCTTGGTCTGGAGTCACAAATATATGCCAGACTGTGTAAGTACGGTAGATTTCCCTGTAATGAAGGAGTTTAACAGATGGGCTTTTAAGACAATCCGGAAATTTTGTTTTCACTTGTACATAGCTTCCTGGACACAATTACTGCCAATAGCTTTTTATTGCAGATTTAATTAAGTAACTGTACTGAAATGCCCCGACTGCCATAGTCGGCTTTTGTATCTCGAGGTCATTACTGGATTACTAGTCCAGCAACATAACCGCTATGCGACCGTTCTCGGTTATGTGAATCGAAATGACTAACTGGTAAGAAACAGGTTAAAGGTACCTGGGAACAGGAGGAGGTAACTCGTCTGTTTATATTTCACGGGATGCCAGTAGCGTTGGGAATGAAGCAGTGATATGCTTTTCATTCCTCCGCGCCCTGTCGGCTGGTGAACAGGGGTTTACGCTGCTCCTGACACAATCTGCTACAACCCCTCTTTTCCGCTTCCCCAACAACCCTGAACACAGCAGTGCACTCCCCGACCATCAACAAGCGTCTCTCACTCAAATACTTGGTAGTTTATCACTATGTACCAACCCACTGTATCCACCTGGTAATATTGTTGTCGAGATAGGATTACTTTCTCTCCGTAGAAAACAATGTCCTTCAAATTAAAACTTCTTGAATTACATAATTTTTACACAAATATATGTGACTATAATCTCCAGGCTCCAGCTCAGCACGATCATAGAATCATAGAAATTCACAGCGCGGATAGAGGCCATTTGTGACCTATCCTGTCTCCGCAGGCCGACCAAGAGCTATCCAGTCTAACCCAACCTTCCAGCTCTGGGTCCGTATACCTGTGGGTTACAGCAGTTTAATGCACATCCAATGCTCTTTTTAAATGTGGTGAGCATGTCTACCTCGACCTTCCTTTCAGGCAGTGCGTTCCAGACCCCCACCACTCTTGGCATGAATACATTTCCCTTCAAATCCCCTCTAAAACCTCTACCAATTACTTTGAGTCTGTGACCCTGGTTGTTAGCAACTGTGCTAAGGAAAATATCCACTCTATCTAGTCCCTTCATAATTTTATACAACTCAACAATGTCTCCCTTCTCTGTTCGAAAGCAACCACCCGCAGCCTATCCAATCTTGCATCATAGTCAACATTCTCCAGTCCAGGCAACATCCTCTAAATATCCTCTGTACCCTCTCTTGTGCAATCACATCTTTCCTGTAATGTGGTGGCCAGAATTGCACTCTAACTGTGGCTGAACCAGTGTTTTATGCAGTTGAAGCATAACCGGTCTGCTCTTATATTCATCGGTGATACTCTCAGTGAGACTGAATTAAATGTTCAGTTTGTGTATAGTGGTTGAAGAAGAAGTAAAGCAAATAATTTTGTTGGTGTATGTTCCGATTGGGGAACTGGTACCCGTATCACTGAGGGTGTCACGTGTTCACTACGAGGTGGCCTATTGATCAGATTATATATTTATCTATCTTTTCAATGAAGTATATATGATAAATAACCGGTTATTCTGCATCGGCAGAGGGGAGAAATCTCTAATCTTCTCCCATGGGACCTTGTATGTCCATCATTTCCATGGCCATGATCTGACGTCTTATTCCAAAGCACTGGGCCAATGAGTTCTCTGTCAGTACTGCGACAGAATACGATTAAATGTCCAAATTCAGAAAGTGGCATGAATTATAGAGACATTTGAATATTTACGGACAGGTAAAGACACTCTTTTCCACCGTGCTTGCATAACACAATTCCGACACCTTGTGTACTGCAATATATGCACGCCTACCAAACCAAACCAGTGTGATCTCATGGGACAGGCAAACAAGCAGAAAGAAACATTTCAATTTGGGGGGAAAAATCGATGAAATTCCTCTGCGTCCAATCTCTGTTATAGAAACGTTGTCCAGTAGATCACTTTAACCGTTAATTCCCTGAGATCCAGCTCTCGGTTGAAGGAATTAGCGAAATTGCATTCAACATATGAAATGACACCTTGTTCCAGAATTCCATTAATTACCCGGTAAATAACCAGCTCCTTACATCTAACCTAGTGCTAGCCTTATACAACTTAAATGTGGGACCGCTGGGTCTGGTTCAGACTGGGACAGCGGCTGATTAGGGAGGGTCTGGTTCAGACTGTGACGGGGTACTGATTAGAGATGGTCTGGTTCAGACTGGTGCAGGAGAATAATTAGCGATTTCTGATTCAGACTGGGACAGGGCCTGATTAGGGAATTTATGGTTCAGACTGGGACAGGCGTGATAAGGGTATTTCTGATTCCGACTTGAACAGGGACAGATTAGCGTGTTTCTGGTTCAGTATGAGACAAGGGCTGATTAGATAAGGGTCTGCTTTCGTCTGGGAAAAGGACGAATAAGGGAGATTCTGTTTAAGACTGGGACAGGCACTGATTTGGAAGGGTCAGGTTCTATCTGGGAAAGGGAACGATAAGGGAGTTTCGGGTTCAGACTGGGACAGGGAAAAATATGGAGGCTCTGGTCCAGACAGGGATAGGGACTGATTGGGGAGCTTCTGGTTCAGACTGGGAGCGGGGCTTATTATGGAGTTGATGGTTAAGTCTGGGACAGGGACTGTTTAGTGAGGGTCTGGTTCTGACTGGGACAGATACTGATTAGGAATGGTCTGGTTCAGTCTGGGACAGGGACTGATTAGGGCGTTTCTGGTTCAGCCTGGTAAAGTGTCTGATATGGAAGTGTCTGGTTCAGATTGAGTCAGCGACGGCTAATTTAGTTTCTTGTTTAGACTGGGACAGGGTCTTATTAATGAGCGTTTGATTCAGACTGGGAATTGGACTGAAAAGGCAGTCCTTGTTTCAGTCTGGGACAGGGACTGATTAGGGACTTTCGGGTTCAGTCTGGGACAGCGACTGATGACGGAGATTCTAGTTCAGACTGGGACAGGGATTGATTACGGAGGGTCTGGGTCAGTTTGGGACAGTGACTGATTCGGGAGTTTCTGGTTGAGACTGAGAAAGGGACTGATTAGGGACTTTCAGGTTCAGTCTGGGACAGGGACTGATGAGGGAGTTTTTGGTTCAGACTGCGACAAGTACAGATTAGGGAGTTTCTCGTTCAGTCTGGGGCAGGGACTGATTAGGGAGTTTTGTATTCAGTCTGGGAGAGGAACAGATTAGGTAGGGTCTGTTTCAGACTAAGACGGGGAATGATTAGGGAGTTTCTGTTTCAGACATGGACTGGGAGTGATTACGGAGTTTCTGGTTCGTTCGGGGATAGGTACAGATTAGGGCGTTTCTGGTTCAGCCTGGGACAGGTATTGATTAGTGAGTTTCTGATGCATACTGGGACAGGGACTGGTTAGGGAGTTTCTGTTTCAGTCCAGGACAGGACTGAATCGGCAGCTTCTGGTTAAGACTAGGGCATGGTCTGATGAGGCAGAGTCTAGTTCACTTTCGGAAAGGGACTGATAAGGAAGTTTCTGGTTCAGTTTGGGACAGGGATTGATTATGGTATTTCTGGTTCACCCTGGGAAAGGGACTGATCAGGGAGTTTCTGGTTCACCGTGGGACAGGGACTGGTTAGCTAGTTTCTGGTTGAGCCTGTGACAGGAACTGATTTGGGAATTTCTGGTTCAGTCTAGAACAGGGACTGATTCGGGGGTTTCTGGTTCAATCTGTGTCAGGATCTGATTCGGGAGTTCCTGATTCAGTCTGGGACAGGGACTGATTAGGGTGTTTCTGCTTCAGTCAGGTACAGATACTGATTAGTGTGTTTCGGGTTCAGTGTGGGAGAGGGATTGATTAGGGATATTCTGGTTCAGACTCGGACAGGGACAGATTATGAAAGGTGTGTTTCAGACTGGGACAGGGCTGATTCGTGAGTTTCTGGTTCAGCTTGGGACAGGGTCTGATTACGGAGTTTCTGGCTCAGTCTGGGACAGAAACTGATTAGGGAGCTTCTGGTTCAGGCTTTGACAGTGTCTGATTTGGTACGGTCTGCTTCAGATTGAGACAGGGATTGATGAGGGAGTTTCTTGTTCAGTCTGGGATTGGGACTGATCAGACAGTTTCTGGTTCAGACTGGGCAGGCAATGATTAGAGAGATTCTGGTTCAGCCTGGATAGGGTCTGGTTAAGGACGAACAGGTTCAGCGTACGACAGGGACTGATTATGGAGTTTTTTATTCAGTCTAGGATAGGACTGATTCGGAATGTATTGCTGCACTCTGGGACAGTGACTGATTCGGGAGTTTCCAGTTCAGACAGCGACAGTTGCTGATTAGAGAGTTTCTGTTTCAGTGTTTGAGAGGAACAGATAAGGGAATTTCAGGTTCTGTCTGGAACAGGGACTGATTAGGGAGTTTCGGACTCAGTCTGTGGCAGAAACGAATTAGAGAATTTCTGTTCAGTCTGGGACATGGACTGAATTGAGAGTTTCTGGTTTAGTCTGTGATAAGAACTGATTCGGGAGTTCCTGATTCAGTCTGGGACAGGGACGTATTAGGGTGTTTCTGTTTCAGACAGGGACAGATATGGATTAGGGTGTTTCGGGTTCAGTCTGGGACAGGGACTGATTGTGGAGTTTCAGGTTCACATTGGGACAGGGACTGATTATGGAGTTTCTGGTTCACACTGGGACAGGGACTGAATAGGGAGTATCTGGTCCAGTCTGTGAAAGGGAATGATTCGGCAGTTTCTCGTTCAGTCTTGGATAGGGCCTGAATCGGGAGTTTCTGGATCAGTCTGGGATAGGGACTGATTAGGAAATTTCTGTTTCATTCTGTGACAGGGATTGATTGAGATCTTTCTGGTTCAGACTGTGACAGGATCTGATTAGCGAGGGTCTGGTTCACTCTGGGAAAGAGACTAATTATGGAGTTTCTGGTTCAGACTTGGAGAGGAACTGATTAGGACGTTTCTGGCTGAGACTAGCACAGGGACGATTGGGGAGTTTCTGGTTCAGTCTGGGACAGGAATTGATTAGGGAGTTTCTTGTTCAAACTGGGAGAGGGACTGATTCGGGAGATTCTGCTTCAGCCTGGTTTAGACCGAGTCGGTGGCCGGTGCAGTAGGTTTGGTTCAGTCTATTTCTGTCTGGTTCAGGGGCTGGCGGGGACCGGTCTGGGTCAGTCTGGTTCAGACTGGGACAGTGAATTGTGAAGGAGGTCTGGGTCAGTCTGGTTCTGACTGGGACAGTGAATTGTGAAGGAGGTCTGGGTCAGTCTGGTTCTGACTGGGTCAGTGGACGGTGAGGATGAGTCTGATTCAGTCTGGTTCAGGATGGGACAGAGGCTGTTGATAGAGGGTTTGGCTCAGCGTGGTTCACACTGCGACAGGAGATGGTAAGGCATGGTTTGGGTCAGTCCTTTTTATACTGGGACAGAGGATGGTGATGGAGGTCCACTTCTGTCTAGTGCATATTGTTACAGTGCCTGGTGATCGGGTCGATTTCACTCTGTTGGAGACTGGGTACCAGTGGATGTTGAGAGCATCTGGTTCAGTCTGATTCAGTCTAGGACAGGCGCTCGTGAGGCAGTGTCTGTTTCAGTGTGCTACAGAATGGGACAGGAGCTAGTGGGGACGATTGTGCTTCAGCATTGGACAGGGACCGGTGGGCGGATCTGGTTCCGTCTTGTTCACCCTGAAACAGAGACTGGTGAGAGTATCTGAATCAATCTGCGACAGGACTGGTGAAGGAGGGTCTGTGTCAGTCTGGTTCAGACTGGGAAAGGGGATGATGAGTGAAGGTGTGGTTTCGTCTGCACAGGGACTGGTGAGGAGTCGGGGGGGCGTCGGACAGGAGACCGTGAGATAGGTTCTGGTTGAGACTCGGACAGTGGCCGATGAGAGATTTCAATTGTATGACTTGTGGTATCAATCGAAGATCATCAGTGATTAATTCTCCCCCGAGCCCGAGTCAGCATCTTCAAGGGAGTATAGCTGCTGTTGAGAAATGACAGAGCTGTTCACTTATGGGGTCTGGAATGGGGGAGAGATGTCTTCTTCCTTTTCGTGACCCAATCGACCAGGTCTGTTAGCCAAAGTTTTGGGTTCTCGGATTGATGGAGCAAACAATCCTTTGGAGATACAATGTTCCCACTGTCCCAGGTCGATTGCCCTAGCCTGTGGGGTCTGCGGTGGGAGCGAGTGTGATTTTCTGTATTGTCCGTGTGATTCCCGTGGTGTCTGTGCCTTCACAGACTGCAGCCGGGAATGGCTGGATTCGGTACGGGTCAGTTTCTGGATTCATGGCAAGAAGGTGTGGAGCAGATTCCCTTCTAGCTGCAATTCCTCCAACACTGACTTCCCCAGGGTGGGGGCAGTGTGCGCATCACCGCAAGGGTGCACCCTTTTCACTTTATCACGCCGAGCTACCTTCAGGAGGGGGATGTTTTTATGTCAATGTGGGTTGATGTATGTGCAGTTCATAACAGTGAGCTTCCCCAGGGATTGTCATCCTGTGATTTCCCAGTAGGGGCAGTGAGTGAAAGTGAGCTGCCCCAGGGAATAGGCAGTGTGTGATCTCCCTGTGTGGGCGGGGGGGGGGCGGAAATTATGTGCAGTGAGTGACCGTGAACTGCCCCGGGCTGGTAGCAGTGTGTGGTGTCCCCGTGGGGGGTGGGGGGCAGGGCATATTGTTCAGTGTGTGAAACTGAGCTGCCCCGGGGAGGGGGCCGTGTGTGACGTCCCTGTGTAAGATTAAATTGGAAGTCTCTTTGGATTGTCTGCTCAATGTACTGAAGGTGAAACTACATTATTTATTATTTTCAACAGTTTGCAAATTTTCTGTTTGAATCTACCTTCAAAGAAGCGAGATGCGCGATAAACTGAGAGAGTTCTGAGCTACCCGGTGTTATTTCTCAGTGATAATACATGTGTTTCCCAGTGATAATGTGTGATTCAAACACCATAGTCACTGGTGACAGAGCCAGATCCTTGTGTCAGCAGAAAATTCAAAGCCATGTGTTAGTCATTGCAGAAGCAAGTTTTTCAAATAACGTCTTTGGTTCATTTTACACTTGCAATTCATCATCCTGAAAAATACTCTCCAAAGCCAGTGTTCTTACAGGTGGATGCAATTTGTGATCTCCAAGTGAGGTACAGTTTCTTCAGGTCATGTCCCTGAGCAGCCCCATGGATTGGGCAGTGTGTGATGTCCCTGTGGGGTTCAGTATGTTCAGTATCTTACCTGAACTGCCCCAGGGAGCGGGCAGTATGTGATGCCCCTGTGGGATGCAGTATGTTCAGAGTCTGACCCTGAGCTGCTCCAGGGAGTCGGCAGTGTGTGATGTCCCTGTGGAGTGCAGTGTCTGACCCTGAGCTGCTCCAGGGAGGCGGTATTGTGTGATGTCCCTATAGGGTGCAGTGATTGACCATGAGCTGCCCCAGGGAGGGGGAAGTGTGCGATGTCCCTGTGGGGTGCAGTGTCTCACCCTAAGCTGCCCCAGGGAGGGAGCAGTGTGTGATGTCCCTGTAGGGTGCAGTACGTTCTGAGTCTGACACTTAGCTACCACAGGGATGGGGCAGTGTGTGATGTCCCTGTGGGTTGCAGTGTCTAAGCTGAGCTGCCCCAGGGAGGGGGCAGTGTGTGATTTCCCTGTGTTGTGCAGTGTCTGACCCTCAGCTGCTCTCGGGAAAGGGCGTTGCGTGATGTCACTATGGGGTGCAGTGTCTGACGCTCAGCTGCCCCAGGGAGCGGGCAGTGTGTGATGTCCCTGTGGGGTGCAGTGTCTGATCCTGAGCTGCCCTAGGGAGCGGGCAGTGTGTGACGTCAATGTGTGGTCGGGGTAGGGGGGAGCACTTTGAGCAGTGAGTGACTGTGAGCTGCCCCAGGGAGGGGGCAGTGTGTGATGTCCCTGTTTGGTGAAGTGTCTGAACATCAGCTGTGGCAATGAGGGGGCAGTGTGTCATGTTTCTGTGGGGGGTTGCACTTTATGCAGCGAGTGACCCTGAGCCGGCCGTGTCGAATGTCTCTGTGGAGATCAGTATGTTGCAATTATGACCCTGAGTTGCCCCAGGGAGGGGATAATGTGTGATGTCCCTGTGGAGTGCAGTGTGTTCAGTGTCTGACGCTGAGCTGCCCCAGGGAGGGGGTAATGTGTGATGTCCCTGTGGAGTGCAGTGTGTTCATTGTCTGACCCTGAGCTGCCCCAAGGATGGAGCAGTGTGTGATGTTCCTGTGGGGGGTGGGGGTGTGGGGTCAGGGGGTGACACTTTGAGCAGTGAGTGACTGTGAGCTGCCCGGATGAGGAGGCAGTGTGTGATGTGCCTGCGTAAGATTAAATTGGAACTCTCTTTGGACTGTCTGTTCAAAAGACTGAAGCTGACATTACAGTGTGAATAGTTCAGTTTTTATTTAAGAATAAGCGAGAATTAATAACGGAGTTGAGCAGAGGTTTTCGAATTAAAAATGAGAATGATATTACTCGTGATGGTGATTTGGGAAGGAGGAAGGATTATTACTCATTCCTGCTACTGGTATACCTTCTGCGCCTCTCTGGATCGGTGCATTTCCTGACACGACCACGATAAGAATAATCCAAATTCACGAAAAAACACCACAGGAACGGAGCCACCGCAAAATCTGTCCAAGCATGGATCTCCTGGTGTGCGTTATTAAAAATATAACACACACACGAAAGGTCTTTTATAGAGAAAAGTGTTGTTTATTAAAACCAGATTAATCAACGGAGATTCAGCCTCATTAGTACCATCACTGACTGCTCTCAACGCCGATCTCATGGGACAAGCTACGCAGTTACATTCTTATACAGTTCAAATACAGTCAAAATGGTGGAACTACGCGGGGAAGTGTTCCATTGGTTAATACAGGTTCCAGCAATTTCATTTGGTGGTACAGTTACATTCATTTTATTGGATACAGTAAATTCTAATGATTCCATTGGTACATTCAGTTCTGGCGACTGCTGCTGGGGGAAAGCCTCTGCAGGTTTTGTGTTACTTTTCTGCGAAGGTCTACCGAGGCTAATTCTCAGGCTAATGTCCTTGGCAGACATATGGCTACCCTCTGCTTAAAAGAGGCATTGTCCCTGTTATCTCCTATGGCTGGAACATCGTGGCCTCCTCTCATTATATTTGTGAGGTGTCTACATAAATCTTATGGGTGCACTTATCTCTTTAGAGAATTTCTCTGACTTGAGTGTTTCTGCCTAATACAGCTATTCTACCATGAACGCAATTTAAATCTTGCTCTCAGACTTGCTTACTTTATTTAAATTACACCTAATTACTTTACCCCTAATTCAAGTATTTCTCTCTTACACTCCTACAGATCCACATCTTCCCAGTCTGGAGCCTGGGACCCTCTGTCTCCAGGCATTGGTTTTGACAGATCTTATCTTCAACCTCAGTACAAGCTTTTTCTGTGATGTTTTTCAGCTTCCATGCTGACGACGCAACACAGGATTTTGATAGTAATGATTCCTAACTAAGTGCATTACAATTTGATTTGTAAAAACGATTTATCATTTATTATTTTCAACAGTTTGCAAATGTTTTTTGTGATTCTACGTTCAGAGAAGCGAGATAAGCGATAAACTAAGACAGATCTGAGCTCCTCGGTGCTATTTCCCAGTGATAATACGTTTGTTTCCGAGTGATAATGTGTGATGTAACACCATAGTAACTGGTGGCAGAGCCAGAACCTGACGTCAGCAGAAAATCCAAAGAAGTGTCTTTGTCTTTGCAGAAGCAAGCTTTTCAATGCACGTCTTTGGTTCATTTTACAATTGCAATACATAATCCCTCAAAATATTCTACGAAGCCTGTATTCTTACAGGTGCATGCAGGTTGTGATCACCCTATGAGGTGCAGTTTGTTCAGGTCATGTCCCTGAGCTGCCCCAGGGAGCTGCCAATGTGTGGTGTGCAGTTTCAGAAACTGAGCTGCCCCAAGGAGGGTGCATTGTTAGATGTCCCTGTGGTGTGCAGTGAGTTCAGTGTCTGGCCCTGAGCTGCCCCAGAGAGGGCGCCGTGTGTGATGCCCCTGTGGGGTGCAGTAAGGCGTGAGTATAACCCTGGGCTGCCCCAGGGACGGGGAAGTGCGTGATATCACTGTGGGGTGCAGTGTCTGACTCTGAGCTGCCTGAGAGAGGGGCAGTGTGTGATGTCCTTGTGTGTGCAGTATCTGACCCTTAGCTGCTCTAGGGAGAGGGCAGTGTATGATGTCCCTCTGCGGTGTAGCTTGTTCAGTGTCTGAACCTGAGCTGCCGCGGGGTGCAGGCAGTGCGTGATGTCCTGTGGGGTGACGTAAGGCGTGAGTCTGACCCTGAGCTGCCCCAGGGATGGTGTAGTGTGTGTTGACACTGTGGGGTGCAGTTTCTGACCTGAGAAGCCCAGGGAGGGGCGGTGTTTGATGTCCTTGTGGGGTGCAGTGTCTGACCCTGAACTGCCCCAAGGAGCGAGCAAAGTGTGATGTCGCTGTGGGGTGCAGAATGCTCCCTGTCTGACTCTGAGATGCCCCAGGGAGGGGGCTTTGTGAAATGTCCCTGTGGGATGCAGTAAGTGGTGAGTCTGACGCTGAGCAGCCCCACGGAGAGGCAGTGTGTGATGTCCCTGTCGGTGCAGTATGTTCAGTGTCTGATCCAGAGCTGCCCCAGGGAGTGTGCAGTGTGTGATGTCCCCCTGCAATTCCCTCAGAATTCTCTACGTTTCTGTGAGATCCCCTCTCATCCTTCGAAACTCCAGTAAATCAAGGCGCAGTTGATCCAGTCTCTCATCACATGACAGTCCAGCCATCCCTGGAATCAGCCTGTGAACCTTCGCTGCACTCCCTCAACAAAAAAACGTCCTTCCTCAGATTAGGAGTCCAAACTGAACACAATACTCCAGCTGAGGCCTCACCACGGCCCTGTGCAACTGCAGGAAGACCTCCCTGTTCCTATCCACAAATCCCCGTGCTATAAAGTCCAAACTGCAATTTGCCTTCTTCACTGCCTACTGTACCTGCATGTCAACTTTCAATGACTGACGAACCATGATACCAAGGTCTCGTTGCATCTCCCCTTTTTTTAAACTGCCGCCATTCAGATAATATTATGCCTTCGTATTTTTGTCACTAATTGTACATTATACTACATCTGCCATTCATTTGTCCACTTACCTTACCTGCCCAATTCACTCTGCAGCCCTTTAACGTCCTTCTCACTGCTCACACCGCCACCCAGTTTAGTGTCATCAGCAAACTTGGAGATATTACACTCGATTCCTTCATCTAAATCGTTAATGTATATTATAAAGAGCTGGGCTCACATTACTGAGCACGGCTGCACTCCACTAGTCACTGCCTGCCATTCTGAAAAGGAACATTTATCCCGACTCTCTGCTTCCTATCTGCCAACCAGTACTCTATCCACGTCAGTACACTACCGCCAATAACATGCGCTTTGATATTGCAGACCAATCTCTCGTGCGGGACCTTGTCAAAACGCTTTTGAATGTCAAATACACCACATCCACTGCTACTCCCTTGTCCACTCTGCTAGTTGCATCCCAAAAAAATGCCAGACAACTCGTCAAGCATGATTTCCCTTTCATAAATCCATGCTGACTTGGTCCAATCTTGTCACTGCTTTCCAAATGCGCTGCTATTTCATCCTTACCGATTGATTCCAACATTTTCACCACTACTGATGTCAGACTAACTGGTACATAATTACGAGTTTTCTCTCTCCCTTCATTTTTAACGCTACGTTAGCTACCCTCCAGTCCAAAGGAACTGAGCTAGAATCGATAGACTGTTGGAAAATTATCACCAATGCATCCACTATTTCGAGGGCCACTTTCTTAAGTACTCTGGTTGCAGACTGTCAGGCTCCCGGTATTTATCGGCCTTTAATCGCATCAATTTCCGGAAAATAATGTCCTGCCTAATAAGGATATCCTTCAGTTCCTCATCACGAGACCCATTGTCCCCTAGTACATTTGGAAGGTTATTGTTGCATTCCTTCGTGAAGACAGAACCGAATATTGGTTCAATTCTTCTGCCATTTCTTTGTTCCCCATTATAAATTCACCTGAATCCGATGGCAAGCGATCTACATTTGCCTTCACTGATCTTTTTCTCCTCACATTTCTTTGGAAGCTTTTGCAGTCACTTTTTATGTACCTGCAAGCTTCCTCTCGTTTTCTATGTTCCCCCACTCAATTAAATCATTCGTCCTCTTCTGTTGAATTCAAAATTTCTCCCAGTCCTCAGGTTTGTAGCTTTTTCTAGCCAATTTGTATGCCTCTTCATTGGCTTTAACACTATCCTTACTTTCCCTTTTAGACATGGTTGAGCCACCTTCCCCGTTTTATTTTTACTCCAGACAGAGATCTACAATTGCTGAAGTTCATCCATGTGATCTTTAAATGTTTGCCATTGCTCATTCACCATCAACCCTTTAAATATCCTTTGCAAGTCTATTCTCGCCAATTCACGCCTCATACATTCGGTGTTACCTTTTCTTAAGTTCAGCATCCTAGTTTCCAAATTAATTGTGTCACTCTCTATCTTAATAATGAAATCGACCATATTATGGTCACTCTTCCCTAAGGGGCCTCGCACAAAAAGATTGCTAAATTGTCCCTTCACATTACACATCACATTATGATGAGCAGCTCTCTAGTTGGTTCCTAGACATATTGGTCAAGAAACCATCAGTAATACATTCCAGTAAATCCTCTCCCATTGCATTGCTACCAGTAAAGTTAGCCCAATCAATACGTAGATTAAAGTCGCCCATGATAACTGATGTACCTTTATTACACACACCACTTATTTCATGGTTGATGCTGTCCCCTACATCAAGACTACTGTTTGGCGTTCTGTACACAAGTCCCACTAACGTTTTCTGTCCTTTGGAATTCCGCAGCTCCACCCATACCTATTCCACATCATCCAGGCTAATGTCCCTCCTTACCGTAGCATTAATTTCCTCTTTAATCAGCAACGCCACCCCGCCTCCTTTTCTTCTCTGCGATCTTTCTAAATGTTGAATACCCCTGGCTTTTGCGTTCCCAACCTTGGTCAACCTGGAGCCATGTCTCTGTGATGCATATTACATCACATCCATTCTCTGCTGTCTGAACAGTTAATTCGTCCAGCTTATTTCGAATACTCCTCGCATTGTGGCACAGAGCTTTCAGGCTTGTCTTTTTAACACACTTTGCCTCTTCAGAATTTTTGGTTTTGTGCCTTGGGTTTATCTGCCTTCCACCTTTACTGTTTCTCTTTCTATCTTTTGCTTCTGCCTCCATTTTACTTTCCAAGATCTCCCTGCATAGGTTCCCATCTCCCGTGATGTTAATTTAAGTCCTCTCCAACATCACCAACAAACGCTCCCCCTAGGAATTGGATCCGGTCCAGCCCAGGTGCAGACCGTCCAGTTTGCACTGGTCCCACCTCCCCCAGATCCGGTTCCCATGTCGTAGTAATTTGAATCCCGACTTCTTGCACCACTCCTCAAGCCACATATTCATCTGAGCTATCCTGCGATTCTTCCTCTGATTAGTACGTAGTACTGCTACCAATCTTGAGATTACTACCTTTGAGATCCTATCTTTTAATTTAGCTCTTACCTCCCGAAATTCGTATCGTAGGACCTCATCCCTTTTTTATACCTCGATCGTCGGAGCCTACAGCGACATAACAATTTGCTGTTCACCCTCCATTTTAAGAATGTCCTGCACCTGCTCCGAGACATTCTTCACTGTTGCACCAAGGAGGCAACATACCATCCTGGCGTCTCGGTTGCGGCTGCAGAAAAGCCTATCTATTTCCCTTACAATCAAATCCCCTCTCACTAGAGCTTTCCAACTGATTTTCGTGCCCTGCTGTGCAGCAGAGCTACCCACTGTGCCTTGACCTTGTCTGCTGCTGCACCAACTGATGAGTCATCCCCCTCAAAATTACCCAAAGCGGTGCATCTGTTTTGCAGGGGCCTGGACGCATGGGACCCGTGAACTCCCTTCCTTGCACTGCTCTCCTCAGTGGGAACTCGCTGATGCACCATTAAGCGGGAGGGATTGGTGGATACATTGCCATACATGGTACATTTAACAGCATAAAGACATAAGAACATAAGAAATAGGAGCAGGAGCAGGCCACACGGCTCTTCGAGCCTGCTCCACCATTTAATACGACCAAGCCTGATTTGACCACGGTTTCAAGTCAACTTCTCTGCCTTTTCCCCATAACCCCTTATCCCCACATCTGTTAAGAAAATGTCTATTTCTGTCTTAATTTTATTCAATGACCCACCTTCCACAGCGCTCAGAGGCAGCAAATTCAACACCTCTACTAAGCTTTGAGAGAAGAAATTCCTCCTCATATCAGGTTTAAATGGGCGTTGCACCTCTCCTTTTCCAAATCTGCTGCCATTCAGAATATTATCTGAATGGCAGCAGATTAGGAAAAGGGGATGTGCAGCGAGACCTGGGTGTCATGGTACATCAGCCATTGAAATGTGCCATGCAGGTACAGCAGGCGGTGAAGATGGCAAATTGGTTGTTGGCCTTCATAGCTTGGTGATTTGAATATAGTAGCAGGGAGGTCTTACTGCAGTTGTACAGGGCCTCAGTGAGGCCTCACCTGGAATATTGTGTTCAATTTTGGTCTCCTAGTCTGAGCAAGGGCGTTCTTGCAATTTGGGGAGTGCAGCGAAGGTTTACCAGGCTGACTCCCGGGAGGCAGGACAGACATATGAGGAGAGACTGGAGCGACTGAGACTGTATTCACTGGAGCTCAGAAAGTTGAGAATGGATCTCATAGAAACAACTAAAATTCTGACTGGACTCGACAGGTTAGACACAGGAAGAATGTTCCCGTTGTTGTAGAAGTCCAGAACCAAGGGAAAGTCTTTCGGTAAGGGGTAGGCCATTTAGGACTGAGATGAGGAGAAACTTCTTCCCTCTGAGAGTTCGTACCCTGTGGAATTCCCTACTGCAGAGCCTTTTTCATGCCAGTTCATTGGATATAGACAAGAGGTAGTTAGATATGGCCCTTACAGCTAAATGGATGAAGGGTTATGGAGAGAAAGGAGTAAATGGGTACTGAGGTGAATGATCAGCCATGATCTTATTGAATGCTGGTGCAGGTTCAAAGGGCCGAATGGCCTTTTCCTGCAACTATTTTATATGTTTCTATGTTTTTGTGTCGCCTTATTCTAAGATTTAACTTGTATCTCTCCGCTGTGAATCCACTGCAGTTCCATGGGGTTCGTGGATTGAGTGAATCCCTTCGCACGCCCGTGGCAGGTAAACAATCTCTCTCCAGTCTGAACTCGTAATGTGTCAGCAGATGGAAAGAGTGCGCAAAAGACTTTCCACAGTAAGAGCATCTGAGTGGTAGCTCTCATCAGTGTGAACTATCGCGTGCTTCTGCACGCCGGATGATTTATTGATTTGCTTCCTACACACCGCACAGAACAACCTCTCTATGATGTGAACGCGCTGATTATTTTCCAACTTTCACTATTACTACCCTAACGTTTTTGGACTTCACAATAACTTGCCTAAATAATTGTTCCTCGATCTCGCTCCCAACGCATCATTTTTCGGCGTGGAAGTAAGGCCTCTTCATGCTTGGCCAATCTTCAAGAATTTTTTGAGTATTTAACGAGTAGAGTGGACAAGGCGGAACCAGTGGTTGTGGTGTCTTTCAAAAAGCGTTGGACAAAGGCCCGCACAAGAGATGGTTGGTTGTGCAACATTAATGCACATGGTATTGGTGGTAATATTTTGACGTGGATAGAGATCTGGTTGGCAGACAGGAAGCAGAGATTCGGGAATAACGGGTCCTTTTCAGAAAGGCAGGCAGTGACCAGTGGGGTGCAGATGGGCTCAGTGCTGGGACCCCAGCAATTTACAATACACATCGATGATTTAGGTGAAGGAATTGTGTGTAATATCTCCCAGTTTGAAGATGATACCAAGCTGGGTGGCGGTGTGAGTTGTGAGGAATATGCTAAGAAGCTGCAGGGTGACTTGGACAGGTTAGGTGAGAGGGCAAATGCATGGCAGATGAGCTATAATGCGGATAATTGTGAAGTTATCAATTTTGGTGGCAAAAACGTGAAGGCAGAATATTATCTGAATGGTGGCAGATTAGGAAAAGGGGAGGTGTAACGAGACCTGGGAGTCATGGTGCATTTGTCATTGAAAGTTGGCAAGTGGTGAACAAGACAAATGGCATGTTCGCCTTCATATCTAGGACATTTGAGTATTGGAGCAGGGAGGTATTACTGCAGTTGTACAGGGCCTTGGTGAGGCATCACCTAGATTATTATGATCAGTTTTGGTGTCCTAATCTGAGGAAGGTCGATCTTGCTATTGAGAGAGTGCAGCGAAGGTTCACCAGACTGATTCCCGGGATGCCATGGCTGGCCAATGAGAAGAGATTGGATCCACTGAGCCTGTTTTCGCTGGAGTTTAAATGAATGAGATGGAACCTCTTAGAAACATATACACTTCTGACAGGACTGGACAGTTTAGATTCAAAAAGAATGTTTCCGACGTTGGGGAAGTCCAAAACTACTGGTCAAAGTCTAAGGATAATGCGTAAGCCATTTAGACCGAGACGAGGAGAGATCTTTTCACTCAGAGTGTAGTTTACCTGTGGAATTCACTACCACAGAGAGTTGTTGATGCCAATTCGTTAAATATATTCAAAATATGGCCCTTACGGATGGATCAAGGGGTATGGAGATAAAGCAGGAACGGGGTACTGAGCTGAATGACCAGCCATGATCTGATTAAACGGTGGTGCAGTCTCGGAAGGCCGGATGGCCGACTCCTGCACCTATGTTCCATGTTTCTATGTTTCTATATTTCGTGGGACTGCCTATGATGCTGATGGTGATTCACCCGGACTGTAGACCCCTCATAGGGCGCCCGTTGTAGACAGTGTGTGAGTGAGAGTGTTATTATTCACGCGAATCACTGGCCACGCGGTGGAGAGCAGCTCGCTCACAATATCAGGACACAGGGAAGCTGATGCAGGAATGTTTCTGCGTCTTCTCATCGTTTAATTAATTTCAGCATCATTGTGAAGGGATATTTCCCTACATTCTTCAACTGCTGTCTGAACTTAGTCTGTGTCACGGCATAAATTGCCGTGTTTGTGCAGCAACTCAGCAGCTGCAGCATTATTCCAACGTCCATTACATAAATAGGTATATATACAGAATCATACCCCAAAAAGTACATCTGGGTCCATATAGAATTCACCATAAATACCGCCCACAACAGGATGAAATTGCTGGAGATAACAAACAGTAAAATAATGGAATTCCTGCGGCTCGCCATCTCTGGGTCACTGGGACACTCTCCACTGCTGGCACCCAGGTGTTGCCTGCGGGCTCTGGTGGCTAATATAATATGCCTGGCGGTGACAGTATTGAGCAGCAGAATCAGATCAAATGGGACACATGGGGTGAGAATATAATGAAGGAACGTGATTGCTGTCCAGACCGGTGAATACAGAACATCATACGTTGTATAGCAAAACCAGGGCATGTTTGCAAGCATATAGAAACCTGTCAACATAAAATACCAGAAAATGTTCTTCAACCCGCTCAGCAAAGTCACGGTTCCCAGAACCACAGCCGCCGTTCTCTCGGTGCAATATTTAGTTTTCAGATTCTGGCAACAAATGGCCACAAAGCGATCAAAGGTGAAACTGACAGTGAACCAGACAGAACAGTCTGTGGCTGCGTGAAGTAAGACGGCGTGAATATTACACACGCGGAAGGATCGCACGAAATGTAACTCTTTCTGATAAAGAATCGAAATGTGTCTCAGTATCAGGTCGAGGATAATGACCAGGAGATCCGTCACTGCCATGGCCACCAGATAGCGAGTGACACATCTGGAGAGACCGCACTTTCCACGAGGCAGGATCACAATCGTCAGGATGTTAACTGTCAGGCAGGGAAATAAACAGGTAAATTAAACATTAATTTGGGAGCAAGGAATAGACTCCAAAATAAAATAATTAGCAATCATAGACAAGATGGTCACCAACTAAATATATTTATCAGCATTAAATCAGGCGACCCATCCCTCAGTCAATGAGCCGCCAAATGCTTATGTAACATCATCATCATAGGCAGCCCCTCGAAATCGAAAAAGACTTGCTTCTACGCTAAAAGTGAGTTATCAGGTGACTGAACAGTCCAACATGGTAATCACAGTCTCTGTCATTGGCGGGACAGAAAATGGTTGAAGAAAAGGATGGGTGGGGAGTCTGGTTTGCTGCACGCTCATTTGGCAGCCTGCGCTTGGTTTCTACATGTTCTCGGCGATGACTCGAGGTGATCAGCGCCCTTCCGGATGCACTTTCTGCACTTAGGGTGGTCTTTGGTTAGGAACTGCCATGTGTCGGTGGGGATGTTGAATTTTAATATGAAGGCTTTGAGGGTGTCCTTGAAATGAGCATTTAAAGTATTTGAACACAAATGGAAGAGATTAATTGTGGTAGCTTTTCACCTGTTGGTTTCCACTTGTGCAGAGAATATTAGACGAGAAAATATGTAAGTTTGTTCATATTCTAAGTACCTAAATTAAAATCAGCCGGTGTTGTTTATCCTGAAATGCAACTATTTTTGATTGAAACTATATATGAATTGCTCCCTCCTTATAGAAACATAGAAAATATCGAAAATAGTTGCAGGAGTAGGCCATTCGTCCCTTCGAACGTGCACCGCCATTCAATGAGTTCATGGCTGAACATGCAACTTCAGTGCACCATTCCTGCTTTCCCGCCATACCCCTTGATTCCCCCTGGTAGTAAGTACTGTATCTAACTCCTTTTTGAATATATTTAGTGAATTGGCCTCAACAAATTTCTGTGGTAGAGAATTCCACAGGTTCACCACTCTCTGGGTGAAGAAGTTTCTCCTCATCTCAGTCCTAAATGGCTTACCCCTTATCCTTAGACTGTGACCCCTGGTTCTGGACTTCCCCAACATTGGGAACATTCTTCCTGCATCTAACCTGTCTAAACCCGTCAGAATGTTAAACATTTCTATGAGATCCCCTCTCATTCTTCTGACTCCATTGAATACAAGCCCTGTTGATCCAGACTTTCTTGATATGTCAGTCCCGCCATCCCGGGAATCAGTCTGGTAATCCTTCGCTGCACTCCCTCAATAGCAAGAACGTCCTTCCTCAAATTAGGAGACCAAAACTGTACACAATACTCTCGGTGTGGCCTCACCAAGGCCCTGTACAACTGTAGCAATACCTCCCTGCCGCTGTACTCAAATCTCCTTGCTAAGAAAGCCAACATGCCATTTGCTTTCTTAACCGCCTGCTGTACCTGCATGCCAACCTTCAATGACTGATGTACCATGACACCCAGCTCACGTTGCACCTCCCCTTTTCGTAATCTGTCACCATTCATATAATAGTCTGTCTCTCTGTTTTTACCACCAAAGTGGATAACCTCACATTTATCCACATTATACTTCATCTGCCATGCATTTGCCCGCTCACCGAACCTGTCCAAGTCACTCAGCAGCCTCATAGCATCCTCCTCGCAGCTCACACTGCCACCCAACTTAGTGTCATCCTCAAATTTGGAGATACTACATTTAATCCTCTCGTCGAAATCATTAATATACAGTGTAAACAGCTGGGACGACAGCATATATCCACGAGTCACTGCATGCCATTCTGAAAAGTAGCCATTTACTCCTATTCTTTGCTTCCTGTCTGACAACCATTTCTCAATCCATGTCAGCACACTACCCCCAATCCCATGTGCTTTAACTTTGCACATTAATCTCTTGTGTGGGACCTTGTCGAAAGCCTTCTGAAAGTCCAAGTACACCACATCAACTGGTTCTCCCTTCTCCACTCCACTGGAAACAACCTCACAAAATTCCAAGAGGTTTGTCAAGCATGATTTCCCTTTCACAAATCCATGCTGACTTGGAACTATCATGTCAACTCATTCCAAATGCGCTGCGATGACATATATGTGCAATAAAACCGATAACTGTAATCAAATTACACTTTTACCATTGAAGAATCAAATTAAATGTGTTTGCCGGTGTTGTTGATGCACTTCAGTCCCTCCGGCAGTCACCTCTCGTGGAAGGCCGCGAACGTTCCGGTGGGCACCGCGTGCTCCATTTCCAGGGACACGCTGGCTTGAATGCATCCGCGGTAGAGAGGGAGGCAGCCGGGCTCAACGATCCTCTCGACCGCCCGCTGCCTGGACCAGCTGATAGTCCGCTTGGCCATGTCCCGGAGCAGTCCGACGAGGAGGCCTTCTGACCTTCCGCTCCCCCTCCGCACGAGGGGCCAAAGATCAGGAGTGTACAGCCAGAGGCAACAGGTATTTCCACTCTGTTTCTCGCTGAGAGACGCACTGAACTGTGACAGATCGGCATGGGACCAAATTGCAAATTCAAATTAAAGATTGGAAATTAATGAATGAAATCTGGCTGAACGAACATTTTGTTTGTGAATGTTAATGACGCTTGTAATCCTGTTCCACCCATCAGAAGCAGTGCCATTATTGCAGAACTTGAGATCGTGACAAAGGAGACACTGACTGGAACTAAATGATCAGCGGATATTTAACCGCCAATAACATAGCGTGGACAGAACAGAGCGAACAGAGTTTCGCTTCCTCTATTCAACTCCAAGTGAGAACAAAAGACGAGAAATTGGCTGATAAAAGGAAGGAATAAAATAATAAAAAATGGACGGCCTCTAAAATGATTTCTGAATTATTGCATTACAGAAAATAACGGTAAAACATTCAGAATAAATAAATAATCATGACATCAGGATCTCTGAGATGATTCCAGTGATACGATGATGGGACTTCCCAGATAGGGCTCCCATCTCACTCCAGGAGTTCACACAACATCTCCCTAGATTACACTGCTCCCTCAGTCAGTCTAGATATTTAAGGACCAGGTTCACCTACATTACACTACACCCACCTCTGTCGAGAAATGTCATTCGCAGGTTCGCCTAACTTTCAGTGCTCTCAGGTCGGTCCAGGAATTTCATTCCGAGAGCCAAATATTTTACTCCGCTCTCGCCTCTGTGATTGGACCTGAGTCTTTGGGAAGAACATCTGATCTTGGCCGCAACTCCACTTCCATGCCCACTCCACATAACCCTGAACTCCCTTCTCGTTTAAAAATCAGTCTATCTCCATTTAATAAGATTCATAGAAGCTGCCTCCACAGCTCTCTGTCGAAGAGAATTCGAAAGATTCACGCGCCCCTGAGAGAATAAATTGCTTCTTCTCATTTGTAATTTAAATGGGCGATCCGTTATTCTGAACCTATGTCCCCTGGTTCTAGATTTCCCCCACTAGAGGAAGCAGCATCTCTGCGTCTACCCCATCAAGCCACTATAGAATCTTACACATTTAAATAAGATCACCTCATAGTTTTCTAAACTCCAATGTATACACACCCATCCTGCTCAACCTTTATTCTTATAACAACATTTTCATCCGAGTAATCAAAGTTGTGAACCTTCTCTGAACTGCCTCCAATGCAAGTAAATCGTTTCTCAACTAAAGTGACCAAACTGTACATAATACTCCAGCTGTAGTCTTATTGCCAACCTGTATTGTTTTAGCAGGACTTCTATATTCTGTCCCACTTGAAATAAAGCCAGACATTCTGCTGCCTTTTCTAATTGCTAGCTGTACCTACATGCTAACCTTCTGTGTTTTATGTACAAGAACCATTGACCAATCTGGACCACAGCAATTTGGAATCCCTCCCCATTTAATAATAATTTGCTTATTTATTTTTCATAACAAAGAAGATAACGTCACATTTTCCACATTATACCCCATCTGCCATTATTTTAGCACATCCATTTAGACTATCGATATGCCTTTGCAGATTTTTTGCGTCCTCCTCACAACATGCTTTCAAACTTATCTTTTTATTATCAGTGCTTCGATGCTGGTACACCTGGACAGTTCTATTGGCGGGCCACATCTTCCGAATGCCTGACACAAGACTCGCAAGCAAGCGCTCTTCTCTGAACTCCTACACAGTAAGCGAGCCCCAGGTGGGCAGAGGAAACTTTTGAATGAAACGATCAGAGCCTCCTTGATTAAATGCAACATTCCGACCGACAGCTGGAAGTCGCTGGCACAAAACTGCCTGAAGTGGAGGACATGCATCCAGGAGGGCACTGAGCACCTCGAGTCTCGTCACCGAGAGCAAGCAGAAACCAAGCGCATGAGTAAGAAGGAGCATGCGGCAAACGAGCCCCACGCACCCTTTCCTTCAACCACTCTCTGTCCCACGTGTGACAGAGATTCTAATTTCCGTATTGGACTGTTCAGTTACACAAGAACTCATTTTTAGAGTGGAAGCAAGCCTTCCTCTATTTAAAGTGACTGTCTACAATGATGACGTTGTACCATCAGCAAAGATTTAACATTTAATATTGACTTTCAAAACTATGATGGGTTTTGAGAGAGCGAGTAAGTCGAAAATGTTTTCAGTTGCACAATGGTGCATAACCAGAGGAGACAGGTTTAAGGTAATTGACAAAAGAACCACAGGAGAGATGGGAAGAGTGTCCTTTATGCAGTGAGCTGTTACAATCTGGAATGCGATTTGTGAGAACATGGTGGAAGAAGATTCAATCGTTATTTTCGAAAGGGAATAACTTTATTCGTGGAAGGAGATATATTTATATTTTTCTGGCGAAAGAGTTGGACATCTGAGATAGTTCTATCCAAGAGACGGCATGGACACTATGGACCGAGTTAACTTTCTTTCCTGTATTAATCTAACATTCTATGAGCAAGAGACAGAGAGAGTGAAATGTGGAGAGACAGAATGAAACTGACAGAGAGACAGAGAGGAAGTGAGAAAGTTACAACGTGCCAGAATGAATGAGAACAAGAGAATAAAGAGAGTATGTCTGAAGGACGTATAAAGGGAAGTAAATTAACATTTATTGGGCAATTGGTTAAACACTTGAAGGAGAAAAATTTCTGGACTATGGGAATCGAGCAGGGGAATGGGACTAATTGGAGGGGGTGAGACCATGGTGGGAGTTGAATACATGGATGAAAATAATAAAAATGAGGCATGACTTCATCGGGATCCAATGTTGGTCGCAGAGCAGATTGTTGATGGGTGAACAGGACTTCGTGGAGTTAGGATATGAAGAGCAAATTATTTAGGTGAGCTCTAATTTATAGTGGACTGTCACTGCGAGGTGGGCAAGGAAAGCATTGCAATGGTCAATTCTTGTTTAACAAAGTCACTGGGCTATTGCGGCGAAGGAATGGGTTGGGCAGTATCATGGAGATGATAGTGGGCAGGACCAGTAATTCAGAGGAGATGAGGTCAGAACTGAACTCAGGGTAAAACAGAATGCCGAATTTGCGAACAATCTCGATCAGCCTCAGACATTGGCCTCAGAGGGGACTGAGTCGCTAGATATACAGTGTGACGAAGACTTCCAAAGATTTAAGTGACATACTCAATAATGCAGTGAAATATAGATTAGAGTTATAATTGCTGGATATTGAGACTTACGAGGAACACCAACAACACCAAAGAGTGTGGAATAAATTAAAAGAACACTCGTACAATTAACAACATATGCATAGTTAATAGCTGGATGCAGAGATGTCACAGGAACAACAATTGAAGCAATGATGACAAAGCAATTTACAAGTCTAGTAATACAGCGAAACATGGTTTGCAGAGTTAACAGTTCGATACAGAGACTGCCAGGAACAACAAATGCAGCAAGGAGGGGGCGAGTAAAATATGAGATCAGTAATACATTGAACCATGGTTACTGGAATAACTAGATAGACTTACCAGCAAAACCAACAACAGCAAGGACGGGATAGTAAATGTATTAAATAATACGAAATGCATTACGCATTCGCAATACTAATGGTAGTTCCTCATAATGTGCAACAAGATAGTTAAAATACAAGATGAAACTCTTGCCATTTGTTGTAACATTCCAATCAATTTTTTTCAGATTCTGATCCACTGTTGTAACATTCGAATCTACTGTTCTCAGATTCCGACCCGCTCTCTGTGGAACAGTGCGATGATCGGTGTTCGTGCCAGAGGTAATGCTCTCACTGTGACTATGGGCAACACATTGAAAGGAGTGCCTTATTAATATGAGCGAGAATCACTCCAGTGACACCATTCTGTAAATAGTGATTTATATTAATTACAGTCACTGGACAACCAGCTTCTGTGAACCCGTGGAGACTGGAATTAATTACAGTCCCTGAACAAACATTTTGAATTAACCACTTTCAATCCAACCCTTTATGTACCACAATAAGGTAGAGCTCCTGTAGTAGTTTTGATCACCTGGATACTTTTCCCAAAATTGACCTGGATTTTAAATTGTTTTTTGCCTCTGCCGGGAGATCACATGGCTCCGGTTGGTTTGGAGTGTAGAATATTTCAGTTAAAGGTGTGTCACAGTTGTGTG
The DNA here is from genome assembly GCF_044704955.1 of Pristiophorus japonicus. Lineage (NCBI taxonomy): Eukaryota > Metazoa > Chordata > Chondrichthyes > Pristiophoridae > Pristiophorus > Pristiophorus japonicus. Next base: position 19,837,621 of record NC_092001.1, on the reverse strand, counting down.
GGGCAGTCTGCTTGTGCTTGGTGATCTTTACTTTTCCCCATTGTTAATGGTTCAAACGATTACATGTAAGCTTGAGGTCTGCTGACCGATGGTCGTGTGAGTCTTTGTCGGCCGGTGCGGACATGATGGGCTGGAAATGGCCTCCTGTGTTGTAAATTTCTATGTTTCTATGTTTCTCTATAACTAGTCCGAATGGGATGTATGAGTGTTGCTGAGTGAAGGAATGATGGAAATAGCTCAGGCCAGAATCATTAATCCTCCTTGGATATGTCAGTGGTGACAGAGGACTGGAGGTTCGAAAATGGTACACCCTGTTCAAAAAAGGAAAGAGGGATAATACCTGTAGCTACAGGCCAGTCAGACTAACGTCTCTGGTGGGGAAACTTCTAGAGGCCATAAGCCTGTATGAAATTATCTGTCTCTTGGAAAAACCTGGATTACTAAATGACAACCAGCACAAATTGTGTTAATGTCGAAGTGTATCTGAAAAACCTGATTCAGTTTTTTGATGTAATAACCTAACGGTTTGATGAGCGTAGTGCAGCTGATGTTGTGTCTCACGACTTTCAAAAGGCGTTTGATAAAATGTCACTTCATCGACTTGATAGGGAAACTGAACCTCATGGAATTAAAGGGACAGTAGATGTGTGGATACAACATTGGCACCGGAACAAATAACAGAGAGTGGTGGTGAAAAGTTGGCGTTCAGAGAGAAGGGAAGTATACAGTGTTGAAACCCAGGGTTCTATATTAGTGGCAGTGCTCTTTCTGATAGAGATTAATAGCCAGGACTTAAGACTAAAGGCATAATTTCAAATTTGCAGATGTCACGAAATTCAGAAATGTAGTAAGCAGTGGGGAGCATAGCAGACTTCATGAGGACAGCGATAGTCTGGTTAAATGGGAGACACATGGCAGGTAAAATTAAACATGTGTGAAGTGATACATTTTGGGAAGGAACATGACTAGAGGCAATATAAGTTAGAAATATTTTTTTTTAATGGTGTGTTGGTGCAGAGACACCTTGGAGCCGATGTGCACAAATCTTTGAAGGTGTTAATAAAACTGTTAAAAACGCATTAAGAATCTTTGACTTTATGAATCATCGCGTATGGTGGCAAAGTGATTCTGCTACTGTACTAATGATCCAGAGACCTGGACTAAAGATCCAATGGCATGAGTTCAGATCCCACCTGCTGTGCAATTTAAGGTGAATTAAATAAATCGATAATTACAATATTGTGTCGGCAATGGTGACCGTGTGTTTCTCTATTGTCATTACCCATCTCGTTCAGTAACGTGTTTTCGGGATGGAACTCACCCGTCCTTACGTAGACTGGCATATATATGACCCCAGTCCCGCAGCAATATGGTTAACTCTAAATAGCCCTCCAGATGTAATCGATGCATTCACCAGCAGCGTTAAGGTGGAATTTGGGATGGACATTAAGTGCTGCCCACACCACCGATTCACACAGAATGAAGGTGCAATAAATTTCTGTTAAACATCGGTTAATCTCTGAATGACGATTCGGCAGCACACATTAGGAAAGCCTTGGAGAAGATGTGGAACTAATTTAATCATCATCATCGGCAGTACCTCGAAATCGGGGATTGCTTGCTTCAACTCTAAAAGTGAGTTCTTAGGTAATTGAACATATATGAGAATTACGGTCTCTGTACCAGGTGGGGCAGATAATGGTTGAGGGAAAGGGTCGGTGGTCCTGGTTTGCCTCACACTCCTTCCGCTCTCTGCGCTTGTTTTCTGCATGCTCTTGGCGACGAGCCTCGAGGTGTTCAACGACCTCCCAGATGTTCATCCTCCATTAGTGCAGTCTATGGCCACGGACTCCCAGCTGTGAGTGGGAATGTTCCTCTTTTTCAAGGAGACTTTGAGAGTGTCCTTGCAACGTTGCCCACGTGGCGCCTGTTTGCCTTCGATGAGTTCCAAGTAGAGCGCTTGCTTTGCGAGTCTCGTTTCAGGCATGCGGACAATGTGGCCCGCCCAGCGGAGCTGATCAATTGTGCTCAGTGCTTCGCTGTGGGCATGCTGGCCTGATCGAGGGCGCTAACGTCTGACATCCCAAGGGGTCTGCAGGATCTTGAGGAGCCATAGGTATATATCCAGTAATTTGTGGTAACTACTTCATACTGTCCACGTTTGTGATCCGTAAAGTAGGCTGGCTATGTCTACATTCCCGTAGACATTGAGTTTGGTGCCAGATTTTATGGCGTGATCTTCCAACACTCTCTTCCTCATGTGACCGAAGGCTGCACTGGTGCACTGGAACCCCCTTGAGAGTTATAAGTACATATAAGCAACTGTGATTTTTCCCGTTCGATCAGAGAATATTAATTAGAGATTCAATAGAGGTTTTCAAGACTATGAGGGCTTTGGATAAAGTAACTGAAGAGAAACTCTGCCAGTGGTAAAAGAGTTGTTAACCAGAGAGAAGAGTTTTACGAAAATTAGCAGAGGGAAGATGAGGAGAATTTGTCTTACACTGCGAGTTTGCATGACCTGGATTGTTCCCGCTGAAAATGGGATGGAAGCAGATTCAACAATAACGTAAAAAATTTGCAGATGACATAAAGATTAGTGGGAAAGCGGTTTGTGTGGAGGACACAGAGAGGCTGCAAAGAGATTTAGATAAGTTAAGCGAATGGGCTAAGGTTTTGCAGATGGAATACAATGTCGGAAAATGTGGGGTCAGCCACCTTGGAAACAAAAACAGTAAAAGGGAATATTATTTGAATGGGGAGAAATTACAACATGCTGCGGTGCAGATGGACCTGGGGGTCCTTGTGCATGAATCCCAAAACGTCAGTTTGCAGGTGCAGCAGGTAATCAGGAAGGCGAATGGAATGTTGGTCTTCATTACGAGAGGGATGGAATACAAAAGCAGGGTGGTCATGCTGCAACTGTACAGAGTATTGGCGAGGCCGCACCAGGAGTACTGCGTGCAGTTCTGATCACCTTACTTAAGGTAGGATATATTAGCTTTGGAAGGGGTGCAGAGACGATTCACTCGGCTGATCCCGGAGATGAGGGAGTTACCTTATGATGATACATTGAGTAGACGATGTCTTTACTCGTTGGAGTTCTGTAGGATGAGGGGTGATCTTACGGAAAAATGTAAAATAATGAAAGGGATAGACAAGATAGAGGCAGACATGTTGTTTCCACTGGTCGGATTGACTAGAACTAGGGGGCACAGCCTCAAAATACGGGGTGGGTGCAATTTAAACGGAGTTGAGAAGGAATTTCTTCTCCCAGAGGGTTGTCAATCTGTGGAATGCTCTGCCCAAGGAAGCAGTTGAGGCAAGCTCATTGAATGTATTCAAATCACAGATGGATAGCTTTTTAACCATTCAGGGAATTAAGGGTTACGGGGAGCGGACGGGTAAGTGGAGCTCAGTCCACGGTCAGATCAGCCATGATCTTGTTGATTGGTGGAACAGGCTCGAGGGGCTAGATGGCTTACTCCTGTTCCTAATTCTTGTGTTCTTATGTTCAACTGTAATTTGAATCAATACTGGAAGTGTGGCATTTGAAGGAATCAGGGAAAAAAACAGGGGTGTGGGGCTGATTGAATAGCTCGATCACAGAGCCTGGAGCAGCATGATGGATCGAATGGCCTCTTCTGTGCTGTATGATTCTGTGGTCCTATGATAACAGAAGCCATTACGTCCTTGTCTCGTGTGCAGAATCGAGGCTGTGCTCTTTTTGAGCCTGTTTCTAATCGTTACTTGTGCTGTGATAAATGCAATAGCGGAAAAGCAAGCATAGTTTGAAATAGAGTTTAAAAAAACTGAAATCATGAAATAATTATGAGACCAAAAATTGGGCAATGATGATAAATTCGTCACCAATAAATCCAATGAGGATTTCAGGAAAAGCCTGTGTGCCCAGTGAGGTGAGAATGTGGAACCCACCACCACAGGCAGTGGTTGAGGCGAGTAGTACAGAACCATTTAATGGGAAGCGAGATAAACAAATCAGGCAGAAAACATTGGAAGATTCTGCTAATAGGGAAAGATGCAGAGTTGTGGGGATTGTGTGGGGGAAGGGTGGTGGTGTGTGTGGTGCATAAACGCCAGCATGGAGCAGTCGGTCCGAATGTCTGCTTTGTGTGCTGTGCGTGATATATCATTTGCTTAGCGGAGCATGAGCCCCGCTCTGATCACATCCCGCGCCGGGATTCAATCCACGCATTATAAATCAATGCTCTGATTCCTATTACATTATTTGTATCCATTTCCTCTAAGTATATCAGGGATAAATGTAACTAAATCACAGATGAAGGTTGCAGCAGAAGAGAAGATCGGGCAGGAGGGCAGACAATCAAAGTTATGAAGGTGCAAATCACGATGGAGACAGAACATGATGCCACCGATGCTTCAATCGGAACACTCAGCGCAGACGGGTGAATGAAGTGCCTGAGGAACCCGAAACCCAGCCAGAGACAGAAACTACCAGTGTGAACAGAATGAGTTTTGTAATAATACGACTGACCAACAAAAATGCTGCATCTGTGTTAAATGCTCAGCAATTTGAGGCGTGGAGAATGACAACCAGTTCAGGTTAAATTGTTCCACCGGCAGGTACAGCACGGGGTTAGATGCACAGTAAATTTCTCTCCACACCCTCCCATCAAACACACCCAGGGCAGATACAGGGGGTCAGATACAGAGTAAAGCTCTCTCTACACTGTCCGATCAAACACTCCCAGGGCAGGTACAGGGGGTTATATATAGAGTAAATTTCTCTCTACACCGTCCCATCAAACACTCCCAGTGAGGTACAGGGGGTTAGATACACAGTAAATTTCTCTCTCAACTGTCCCATCAAACACTCCTAGGGCAGGTACAGAGGGATAGATACAGAGTAAAGCTCCCTCTACACTGTCCCATCAAACACTCCCAGGGAAGGTACAGGGGGTTGGACACAGAGTAAAGCTCCCTCTACACTGTCCCATCAAACATTCCCAGGGCAGGTAGAGGGGGTTGGACACAGAGTAAATTTCTCTCTACACTGGCCCATCAAACATGTCCAGGGCAGGTACAGCACAGGCTAGATACAGATTAAAGCTCCCTCTATAATGCCCATCAAATACTTCCAGCGTAGGTACAGCACCGGTTATATTTAGAGTAAGCTTCCCTCTACACTGTCCCGATCAAACACTCCCAGGTCAGGTACAGCGGGTAAGATACAAAGGTATCCTCCTGCACAATATCCAATCAAGCATTCCTAGGACAGGTGTACAGACTGATACAAAATATTTGTTCAGTGTTTTTGCAATCTCCAAATTCTCCATTACTAATTGACCGGCTTGTCCTCTTAGGCACCAACATTTACTTTAGCCATTCTTTTCCTTTTCATATACATATTGAAAACTCTTGCTGTCTGATTTTTATATTTCGTGCTAGTTTACTTTCACAGTCTACCTTCCCTTTCTTAATCATTTTCAGTCGTTCTTTGCTGGCTTTTCAAAAATTCCCAGGCTTCTGTCCTCCCACTAGTTTTGGCCACTTTGTATGCCCCTGTTTTTAACATGATACCATCCTTTATTTCTTTCGTTAGCCACAGATCGCTATCCTTTCTCTGAAACCTTTTCCTTCTCACTGGAATATATTTTTCTTGGAATTGTGAAATATATCCTAAAATATAGAGCACTGTTCATCAATCGTCCTAGAATTTAACTATATTCCCAGTTCACTTTGCCCAATTATGTCCTCATACCTTCATAATCTATTTTATTTAATCTTAGTACGCTGGCTTGAGATCCAACTTTCTCACCCTCTATCTGAATTTGAATTTCAATCATGTGATGATCACTCATTCCAAGGGGATCCTTTACTAGGAGATTGTTTGTCGATCCAGATCTAAGATAACCTGCCCCCTGGTTGGTTCCGTTCTATACTGCTCAAGGAACCCTTCCGATATACACTCTGTGAACTCGTCCTCAAGGCTACCTGATCAACTTCATTTGTCCAAAGAATATGGAGGTTAAAATCACCCATGATTATTGTTGTTCCCATTTTACAAGCCCCCACTATTTCCTGCTTTATGTTCCGACCAACAGAGTTGCTACTATTGGGGGGCCTATAGACTACGCCCACCTGTGACTTTTTCCCCTTATTGTTCCTTATCTCCAGCCAAACTCTTTCAACATCCTGATCGTTTGAGCCAATATCGTTTCTTACTATTGCAGTGATACCATCCTTTATCAATAGAGCTACCCCACCTCCGTTTCCTTTCTGTCTGTCCTTCAGGATTGTCAAGTACCCCTGAATATTTAATTCCTAGTCCTGGTCGCCTCGCAACCACTTCTCTGTAATGGCTATCAGATCATACCCATTTGCATCTATTTTTGCTGTCAACTCATCTATTTTATTACAAATGCTTTACAAATGTTGTATTCTGCCCAGCAACAAACCCAGGACGCGAAGGTTGGAAAATACCCAGACTTACAGCGATGCCGGGAGATCCACAGGCAAGAATTCCAGCAAGAATATCGGGAACATCCTCTTATCTCCCACAATTGTGTCCTGGTCACACCGGGTCTGAGCAACGCTCCCAACAATAAGGTCCTGTTCATCCCGGGTCTGAGCGGGGCTCCTCACAATCAGGTCCTGATCATCCAGGGTCTGAGCAACACTCCGCACATTATGGTTGTACAACATCGTTATAGCTAAAACTGTCATGTCTGAATGTCAATAAATAATTTATAACAATTATAGAGTCACGCATTTCTCTTCCATGGCAGGTACAGCACGCGGTTATATACAGAGTAAAATTCCCTCTACACGATCCCATCAAACACGCCCAGGGCAGGTAAAGGGGGTTAGATACAAAGTAAAGCTCCCTCTGCCCTGTCCCACCAAACACTCCCAGTGCAGATACAGCACGGGGTTAGATACAGAGTAAAGCTCCAGGGGGAGGCAGGCAGAAAGGAAAAAGTGGTGGGATAGCGTTGCTGGTTAAAGAGGAAATGAACACAATAGCAAGAAAGAACATTAGCCTGGATGATGTGGAATCTGTATGGGTAGACCAGCAGATTAATAAATTGGCAGAAAACGCAAGTGGGAGTTGTGCACAGACCATCAAACAGTAGTAATAAGGTTGGGGATGGTATCAAACAAGAAAAAAGGGATGCATGTAATAAAGGTACAGCAGTTATCATGGGCGAATAAATCTGCATACAGATTGGGTTAACCAAGTTGGGAGCAATGCGGTGGAGGAGGATTTCCTGGAGTGTATGAGGGATGGTTTTCGAGACCAATATGTCGAGGAACCAACTAGAGAGCTGGCCATCCTAGACTGGGTGTTGTGTAATGAGAGAGGACTAATTAGCAATTTTGTTGTGCGAAGTCCCCTGGGGAGAGAATGACAATAATATGGTAGAATTCTTTATGAAGGTGGAGAGTGACAGTATTAATTCAGAGGCAAGGGTCCTGAACTTAAGAAAAGGTCACTCCGAAGGTATGAGATGTGAATTGGCTAGGATAGACTGGAAAATGCTACTGAAAGTATTGACAGTGGATAGGCAATGGCACACATTTATAGATTACATGGATGAACTTCAACAAGTGAACATTCCGTTCTGGAGCAAAAATAAAACGGGTTAGGTCGCACAACCGTGGCTAACAAGGAAAATTATGGATAGTGTTAAATCCATGGAAGAGGCATTTAAATTGCCGAGAAAAAACAGCAAACCTGAGGACTGGGTGAAATTTAGAATTTAGGAGAAGACAAAGAGTCTAATTCGGATGGTGAAAATAAGGTATGAGCGGAAGCTTGCAGGGAACATAAAAACTCCCTGCCACCTCTCTCTCTCCCTGCCCCCGTTCACTCTCCATGCCCCCGATTTTTCTCCCTGCCCTGCTCTCTCTCCCTGCCCCGCTCTCTCGCCCTGCTCCGCTCTCTCTCCCTGCCCCACTTTTTCTCCCTCCCCCGCTCCCCTGCCCGGCTCTCTCTCCCTGCACCACTCTCTCCCCTGCCCCGCTGTCTCTCCCTGTCCCGCTGTCTATCCCTGCTCCGCTCGCTATCCCTGCCGCGCTCTCTATCCCTGCCTCGCTCTCTATCCCTGCTCCATCTCTCTCTCCTTGCCCCGCTCTCTCTCTCCCTGCCCTCCCTCTCTCGTCACATGCGATGCTCTCTCTCACTGCCCCACTGCAATGCCTCTCTGCCCCCCCGTTCTCTCTCTCTGCCCCACTCACTCTCTCCCTGCCTCCCTCTCTCTCTCCCTGACCCACCGCTCGCTCTCTCTGCAAACCCCCCGCTCTCACTCCCTGCCCCCCACTTTCTCTCCCTGCCACGCGCTATCTCCCTGCCCCCCACGCTCTATCTCCCTCCCCACCTGTCTCTCTCCCTGCCCTGCTCACTCTGTCCCTACCCGCCGCTCTCTCTCGCTGCCATCCGCTCTGACTTCCTGACGCCTTTCTCTCTCTCCCTGCCCCATTCTCTCTCTCCCTGTCCCGCTTTCTCTCCCTGACCCGCTCTCTCTCTCCCTGCTCCGCTCTCTCTCTCTCCCTGCCCCCTCTCTCCCTCTTCATGCCCCACTCTCACTCTCTCCCTCTCCCTGACCTGCTCTCCCTCTCTCCCTGCCCGGCTCTCTCTTACTGCCCCGCGCACTCTCTCCCTGTCCCGCTCTTTTCTCTCTCCCTGCACCGCTCTCTCTCTCCCTGCCCGCTCTCTCTTTCCCTGCCCCCACCTCTCTCTCTCCCTGCCCCGCTCTCTCTCACTACCATCCCCACTCTCTCTATCTCTCTCCCTGACCCACTCTCTCGACCTGCCCTGCGCTCTCTTTCTCTCGCTGCCCAACTCTCTATTCCTGCCTCGCTCTCTCTCTCCCTGCACCGCTCTCTCTCCCTGCCCTGCCCGTTCTCTCCCTGCCCCACTCTCTCTCTCTCGCTGTCCTGCTCTCTATCCCTTCGCCGCTCTCTCTATCACTGCCCCGCTCTCTGTCTCCCTGCCCTGCTATCTCTCTCCTTGCCCCGCTCGCTCTCTCCCTGCCACGCTCTCTCTCTCCCTGTCCTGCTATCTCTCTCCCTCCCCGCTCGCTCTCTCCCTGCCACGCTCTCTCTCTCTCTGCCCACCCCGGTCGCTTCCTGTCTGCTCCAACCCTAGTGGGATATTTACACAAGACATAACCCGTGTGATACCTTGGGAATGTTTATTGGACAGTGTAGAGGGAACTATGCTTTGTAGCGAGACCATGCTCCAGTTGTGATCAGATCAGGCTTGTTCGGAATAAATGTGGAGCAGGCTCAAAGAGCCGTGTGGCCTGCTCGTGCTCCTATTTCTTATGTTCTTATGTCTTTATGCTTTAAATGTACCATGTATGGCAATGTGTCCACCCATCCCTCCCGCTTGATGGTGCATCAGCGAGTTCACACTGAGTAGAGCAGTGCAAGGAAGGTAGTGCAGGGCTGCCATGCGTCCAGCCCCCTGCAAAACAGATACACGGCTTTGGGTACTTTTGAGGGGGATGACTCATCAGGTGCTAGCAGCAGCAGCCAAGGTCAAGGCACAGTGGATGTCTCTGCTGCACAGCAGGGCAGGAAAATCAGTTGGAAAGCTCTAGTGAGAGAGGATTCGATTGTAAGGGAAACAGATCGGCGTTTCTGGAGCCGCAACCGAGACGCAAGGATGTTATGTTGCCTCCCTGGTGCAACAGTGAAGAATGTCGCGGAGAGGGTGCAGGACATTCTGAAAAGGGAGGGTGAACAGTCAATTGTCATGATGCTGTAGGTTCCGACGATCTAGGGAAAAAAAAGGGATGAGATCCTACGAGACGAAATTCGCGAGGTCGGAGCTAAATTAAAAGGTTGGATCTCAAAGTTCTTAATCACAAGATTGGTACCAGTGCTACGTACTAGTCAGAGGAGGAATCGCAGGATAGCTCAGATGAATACGTGGCTTGAGGAGTGGTGCAAGTGGTCAGGATTCAAATTCCTAGGACATGGGAACCGGTTCTGGGGGAGACGGGAAAAGTACAAACAGAATGGTCTGCACCTGGGCAGGACCGGATCCAATTCCTAGGGGGAGCGTTTGTTAGTGATGTTGGGGAGGACTTAAACTAACATCACGGGGGATGGGAACCTATGCAGGGAGACAGAGGAAAGTAAAATGGAGGCAGAAGCAAAAGATAGAAAGGGGAATAGTAAAGGTGGAGGGCAGATAAACCCAAGGCAAAAAACCAAAAGGGCCGCATAACAGAAATATTCTGAAGAGGCAAAGTGTGTTAAAAAGACAAGCCTGAAAGCTCTGTGCCGCAATGCGAGGATTATTCGGAATAAGGTGGACGAATTAACTGTTCAGACAGCAGAGAATGGATATGATGTATTATGCATCACAGAGACATGGCTCCAGGTTTACCAAGGCTGGGAACGCAACAGCCAGAGGTATTCAACATTTAGAAGGATTGGAGAGAAGAAAAGGAGGCGGAGTGGCGTTGCTGATTAAAGAGGAAATTAATGCTATAGTAAGGAGGGACATTAGCCTGGATGATGTGGAATAGGTATGGGTGGAGCTCTGGAATTCCAAAGGGCAGAACACGTTAGTGGGACTTGTGTAGAGACCATCAATCAGGAGTCGTGATGTTGGGGACAGCATCAAACAAGAAATAAGAGGTGTATGTAATAAATGTACATCAGTTATCATGGACGACTTTAATCTACATATTGATTGGGCTAACCACACTGGTAGCAATGTGGTGGGGGATAAAAACCTGGAGTGTATTAAGGATGGTTTCTAGACCAATATGTCTGGAAACCAACTGGAGAGCTGGCCATCATAATGTGATGTGTAATGAGAGGGGGCTATTTTTGTGCGAGGCCCCTTGGGTATGAATGACCATAATATGGTAGATTTCATTATTAAGATGGAGAGTGACACAATTAATTCGGAAACTAGGGTGCTGAACTTAAGGAAAGGTAACTTCGACGGTATGAGGCGTTAATTTCTAGAATAGACTTGCAAAGGATACTTAAAGGGTTGATGCTGGTTAAACAATGGCAAACATTTAAAGATCACATGGATGAACTTCAGCAATTGTACATCTCTGTCTAGAGTAAAAATAAAACGGGGAAGGTGGCTCAACCATGGCTATCAAGGGAAATTAAGGATAGTGTTAAAGCCAAGGAAGAGGCATATAAATTAGCCAGAAAAAGCAACAACCCTGAGGGCTGGGAGAAGGTTAGAATTCAACAGAAGAGGACTAATGATTTAATTGAGAGGGGGAACATAGATTACGAGAGGAAGCTTGCAGGTACATAAAAACTGATTGCAAAAGCTTCTAAAGAAATGTGAAGAGAAAAAGATTAGTGAAGGCAAATGTAGATCGCGTGCAATCGGATTCAGGTGAATTTATAATGGGGAACGAAGAAATGGCAGATGAATTGAACAAATACTTCGGTTCTGTCTTCATGAAGGAATGCAACAATAACCTTCCGAATGTACTAGCGGACAATGGGTCCAGTGAGGAGGAACTGAAGGATATCCTTATTAGGCAGGACATTATTATCGGGAAATTGATGGGATTGAAGGCCGATAAAAACCGGGAGCCTGACAGTCTGCAACCAGAGTACTTAAGAAAGTGGCCCTCGAAATAGTGGATGCATTGGTGATCATTTAGCAACCGTCTCTCGATTCTCGATCAGTTCCTATGGACTAGAGGGTAGCTAACGTAACACCACTTTTTAAAAAAGAAGGGAGAGAGAAAACTGATAGTTATGGACGAGTTAGACTGACATCAGTCGTGGGGAAAATGTTGGAATCAATCGTTAAGAATGAATAGCAGTGCATTTGGAAATCAGCGACAAGATGGGATCAAGTCAGCATGGATTTATGAAAGGGAAATCATGCTTGTCGAATTGTATGGCATTTTTGGGGGATGCAACTCGCAGAGTGGACAAGGGAGAACCAGTTGTTTGTGGCGTATTTGACTTTCAAAAGGCTTTTGACAAGGTCCTGCACGAGAGATTGGTCTGCAATATCAAAGCGCATGTTATTGGCGGTAGTGTACTGACGTGGATAGAGAACTGTTTGGCAGACAGGAAGCAGAGAGTCGTGATAAATGTTCCTTTTCAGAATGGCAGGCAGTGACTAGTGGAGTGCAGCAGTGCACAGTGCTGTGAGCCCAGCTCTTTATAATATACATTAACGATTTAGATGAAGGAATTAAGTGTAATATCTCCAAGTTTGCTGATGACCCTAAACTGGATGGCGGTGTGAGCTGTGAGGAGGACGTTAAAGGGCTGCAGGGTGACTTGGGCAGGTAAGGTGAGTGGACAAATGCATGGCAGATGCAGTATAATGTGCAATTGGTGGCAAAAATACGAAACACAGAATATTATCTGAATGGCGGCAGATTAAGAAAAGGGGAGATGCAACGAGACCTTGGTATCATCAGTCATTGAAAGTTGACATGCAGGTAGCAGCAGGCAGTGAAGAAGGAAAATTGCAGTTTGGCCTTTATAGCACGGGGATTTGTGGATAGGAACAGGGAGGTCTTACTGCAGTTGTACAGGGCATTGGTGAGGCTTACTTGGGGTATTGTGTTCAGTTTGTTCTCCTAATCTGAGGAAGGACGTTCTTGCTATTGAGGGAGTGCAGCGAAGGTTCACCAGACTGATTCCCGGGATGGCAGGACTGTCATGTGAGGAGAGACTGGATCAACTGCGCCTTGATTCACTGGAGTTTAGAAGGATGAGAGGGGATCTCACAGAAACGTGTAGGATTCTGAGGCAACTGGAGAGGTTAGATGTGGGAAGAATGTTCCCGATGTTAGGGAAGTCCAGTACCAGGGACTTTGTCTTACGACATGAGGTTTGCCATTTAGGACTGAGATGAGGAGAAACTTCTTCACTCAGAGAGTTCTTAACCTATGGAATTCCTTGCCGCAGAGAGTTGTTGATGCCACTTCATTGGATATATTGAAGAGGGAGTTCGATATGGCCCTTACGGCTAAAGGGAACAAGGGATATGGAGAGAAAGCACGAAAGGTGTATTGAGCGAATGTTCAAGCCATGATCTTATTGAATGACGGTGCACTCCCGAAGTGCAGATTGTCCTACTCCTGCTCCTATTTTCTCTGTTTCTCTCTGTCTATGTTCACCTGCTCCCAGTGTGGGAAGGGAGGTACTTATTAGAGTTATTTGCTGAAATACACACACCGAGCAGTTCACAAAAGATTCTCCCTGTTCACTTCGGATGTTAGTGCTAGTTTTAATCACATCAAGGTCTAAACTTTACCTGAGCTGTGGTTAATATTCTGGATATATTTTTCAAATAAAGTATAGAGTGATGGGCATTTTAACGGCTTACTTCCAATACTGTAAATTAATAAGTATGTCGTCAATACAACCGAAGATAAGATTAATTCTTCTGGCCGGACGTTGCAATTAGATTGCTCTGTGAATGATCTGAGCCATCACGATCTGTTCAGTAGTGCCACCTGCGTCCAGCAGATGGGGATGTCCCACAATTTAATTCCAACTGAGAAACGCGGAAATGTCTCCGAGAAAAGTATGTGTGAGGAGAGCTCAGGATCAGATTCTGAGCATACAGCTCCCCACAGGGACATCACACACTGCACCCTCCCTGGGGCAGTTCTGGGTCAGAAACTGAACATACTGCACCCAAAGGGACATCACACACTGCACCATCCCTGGGGCAGTTCTGGGTCAGACACTGTACATACTGCACCCACAGGGACATCACACACTGCACCCTCCCTGGGGCAGCTCTGGGTCAGACACTGTACATACTGCACCCACAGGGTCATCACACATTGCACCCTCCCTGGGCAGTTCTGGGTCAGACACTGTACATACTGCACCCACAGGGACATCACACACTGCACCTTCCCTGGGGCAGCTCTGGGTCAGACTCACCACCTACTGCATCCCACAGGGACATCACACACTGCCCCCTCCCTGGGGCAGCTCTGGGTCAGAGACTGTACATACTGCACCCACAGCGTCATCACACACTGCACCCTCCCTGGCGCAGCTCTGGGTCAGACACTGTACATACTGCACCCACAGGGTCATCACACACTGCACACTCCCTGGGGCAGCTCTGGGTCAGACTCACCACTTACTGCATCCCACAGGGTCATCACACACTGCACCCTCCCTGGGGCAGCTCTGGGTCAGACAGTGACATTCTGCACCGAACATGGACAGCACACACAGCACCCTCCCTGGGGCAGCTCTCGGTCAGACACTGAACATACTGCACCCACAGGGACATCACACACTGCACCCTCCCTGGGGCAGCTCTGGGTCAAACACTGAACATACTGCACCCACAGGGACATCACATACTGCCCCTCCGTGGGGCAGCTCAGCGTCAGATTCACCACTTACTGCATCCCACCGGGACATTTCTCACTGCCCCCTCCCTGGGGCAGCTCAGGGTCAGACACTGAGCATTCTGCACCCCACATCATCATCACACTTTGCCCGCTCCTTGGGGCAGCTCAGGGTCAGACACTGCACCCCAAAAGGACATCAAACACCGCCCCTCCCTGGGGCATCTCAGGTCAGAATCTGCACCCCGCAGTGATATCACGCACTTCCCCATCCCTGGGGCAGCCTAGGTTCAGACTCACGCCTTACTGCACCCCACAGGGACATCACACACTGCCACTCTCTGGGGCAGCTCAGGGCCAGACACTGAACTCACTGCACACCACAGGGACATCACACACTGCACCCTCCTTGGGGCAGCTCAGAATCAGAAACTGCACCCCACAGGGTCATCATACATTGGCCGCTCCCTGGGGCAGCTCAGGAACATGACCTCAACAAACTGCACCTCACAGGGTGATCACAACATGCATGCACCAGTAAGAATACAGGCTTCGGAGAATATTTTGAGGGATTAGGTATTGTAAGTGTAAAATGAACCAAAGACGTGCATTGAAAAGCTTGCTTCTGCAAAGACAAAGACACTGCTTTGGATTTTCTGCTGACGTAAGGTTCTGGCTCTGTCACCAGTTACAATGGTGTTACATCACACATTATCACTCGGAAACAAACTTATTATCACTGGGAAATAGCACCGAGGAGCTCAGATCTGTCTTAGATTATCGCTTATCTCGCTTCTCTGAGCGTAGAATCAGAAAGAACATTTGCAAACTGTTGAAAATAATAAATGATAAATCGTTTTTACAAATGAAATTGTAATACACTTCGTTAGGACTCATTACTATCAAAATCCTGTGTTGCGTCGTCAGCATGGAAGCTGAAAAACATAACAGAAAAAGCTTGTACTGAGGTTGAAGATAAGATCTGTCAAAACCAATGCCTGGAGACAGAGGGTCCCAGGCTCCAGAGTGGGAAGATGTGAATCTATATGAGTGTAAGAGCGAAATACCTGAATTAGGGGTAAAGTAATTAGGTGTAATTTAAATAAAGTAAGAAAGTCTGAGAGCAAAATTTAAAGTGCGTTCATGGTAGAACAGCTGTATTAGGCAGAAACACTGCAGTCAGAGAAATTTTCTCAGGATATTAGTGCACCCATAAGATTTATGTCGACACCTCACAAATATAATGAGATGAGGCCACGATGTTCCAGCCACAGGAGATAACAGGGACAATGCCTCTTTTAAGCAGAGGGTAGCCATAGTCTGCCAAGAACATTAGCCTGAGAATTAGCCTGGAAAGACCTTCGCAGAAAAGTAACACAAAACCTGCAGAGGCTTTTCCCCAGCAACAGTCGCCAGAACTGAATGTACCAATGGAATCATTAGAATTTACTGCATCCAATAACATTAATGAAATTGCTGGAACCTGTATTAACCAATGGAACACTTCCCCGCGTAGTTCCACCATTTTGACTGTATTTGAACTGTATAAGAATGTAACTGCGTAGCTTGTCCCATGAGATCGGCGTTGAGAGCAGTCAGTAACGGTACTAATGAGGCTGGATCTCCGTTGATTAATCTGGTTTTAATAAACAACACTTTTCTCGATAAATGACATTTCGTGTGAGTGTTATATTTTTAATAACCCACACCAGGAGATACACCCTTGGACAGATTTTTCGGTGGCTCCGTTCCTGGGGTGTATCTTCGTGAATTTGGATTATTCTCATCGTGGTCGTGTCAGGAAAGGCACCGATCCAGAGAGGGGCAGAAGGTATACCAGTTGCAGGAACGAGGAATAATCCTTCCTCCTTCCCAAATCACCATCACGAGCAATATAATTCTCATTTTTAATTCGATAACTTCTGCTCAACTCCGTTATTAATTCTCGCTTATCCTTAAATAAAATCTGAATTATTCGCAGTGTGGTGTCAGCTTCAGTCTTTTGAGCAGACAGTCCAAAAGAGAGTTCCAATCTCATCTTCCGCAGGCACATCACACACTGCCCCCTCGTCCGGGCAGCTCACAGTCACTCACTGCTCAAAGTTCCACCCGGCCCACCAACCCGCAGCACATCACACACTGCCCCAACCTTGGGGTAGCTCAGGGTCAGGCACTGAACACACTGCACTCCACAGGGACATCACACATTTCCCCCTCCCTGGGGCAGCTCAGGGTCAGGCACTGAACACACTGCACTCCACAGGGACATCACACATTATCCACTCCCTGGGGCAGCTCAGGGTCAGACACTCAACACACTGCACTCCACAGGGACATCACACATTGTCCCCTCCCTGGGGCAGCTCAGGGTCATAATTGGAACATACTGCTCTCCACAGAGACATTAGACACGGCCGGTTCATGGGTCACTCGCTGGAAAAAATGCCAACCCACCACAGAGACATCACACACTGCTCCCTCGTTGGCACAGCTGAGGTTCAGACACTGCACCAAACAGGGACATCACACACTGCCCCCTCCCTGGGGCAGCTCACAGTCACTCACTCCTCAAAGTGCTCCCCCCGCCCCCGACCACATATTGACGTCACACACTGCCCGCTCCCAGGGGCAGCTCAGGATCAGACACTGCACCCCACAGGGACATCACGCAACTCCCTTTCCCTAGGGCAGCTGAGGGTCAGACACTGCACACCACAGGGACATCACTCACTGCCCCCTCCCTGGGGCAGCTCAGGTCAGATACTGCAACACACAGGGACATCACACACTGCCCCCTCCCTGGGGCAGCTCAGGTCAGGCACTTCAAACCACAGGGACATCACAGACTGCCCCCTCCCTGGGACAGCTCAGGGTCAGACACTGAACACACTACACCCTACATGGACATCACACACTGCCCCCTCCCTGGTGGAGCTCAGGTCAGACACTGCAACCCACGGGGACATCTCACACTGCCCCCTCCCTGGGGCAGCTCAGGGTCAGACACCGCACCTTACAGGAACATCACACACTGCCCACTCCCTGGGGCAGCTCAGGATCAGACACCGCACCCTGCAGGGACATCACACACTGCCCTTTCCCTGGGGCAGCTCAGGGTCAGACACCGCACCCTTAAGGGACATCACAGGCTGCCCACGCCCTGGGGCAGCTCAGGGTGAGACACCGCACCCCACAGAGACATCTTACACTCCCGCCTCTCTGGAGCAGCTCAGGTCCAGACCCTGCACCCCACAGGGACATCACACACTGCCGCCTCCCTGGAGCAGCTCAGGGTCAGACACTGCACCAACAGGGACATCAAACACTGCCCCCTCCCTGGGGCAGCTCAGGGTCAGAGTCTGAACAAACTGCACCCCACAGGGACATCACACACTGCTCCCTCCATGGGGCAGCTCAGGGTCAGATTCTGAACGTAATGAACCCCACAGGGACATCACACACTTTCCCAATCCATGTGGCTGCTCAGGGACATGACCTGAAGAAACTGTACCTCACATGGAGATCACAATCTGCATCCACCTGTTAGAACACTGGCTCTGGAGAGTATTTTTCAGGATGAGGCATTGCAAGTGTAAAATGAACCAAAGACTTTATTTGAAAAACTTGCATCTGCAATGACTAACACATGGCTTTGGAGTTTCTGCTGACGCAAGGATCTGGCTCTGTCACCAGTGACTATGGTGTTTGAATCACACATTATCACTGGGAAACACACGTATTATCACTGGGAAATAACACCGGGGAGCTCAGAAAGTTCTTAGTTTATCGCGCATCTCGCTTCGTTCAAGGTCGATTCACACAGAAAATTTGCAAACTGTTGAAAATAATAAATAATGTAGTTTCACCTTCAGTACATTGATCAGACAATCCAAAGTGACTTCCAATTTAATCTTACACAGGGACATCACACACGGCCACCTCCCCGAGGTAGCTCGGCATCATAAATTGAAAAGGCTGCACACTTGCGGCGATGCGCACACTGCCCCCACCCTGGGAAGTCAGTGTAAGAGGAATTCCAGCTCGAAGGGAATCTGCTCCACACCTTCTTGCCATGAATCCAGAATCGGTTCCGGACCGAATCCTGCCATTCCCGGCTGCGATCTGTGAAGCCACAGACACCACGGGAATCACACGTACCCGACAGAAAATTACACTCGCTCCCAACGCAGACGCCACAGGTTTGGGCAATCGACCTGGGACAGTGGGAACATTGTCTCCCCAAGGGATTGTTTGCTCTATTCTCTCCCAGAATCCAAAGCATTGGCTAACAGACCTGGGCGATTGGGTCACGAAACTTGAGAAGAATTCTCTCCCCCATCCCAGATCCCACAGGTTAGCAGCTTTATCACTTCTCCACATATGCTGTACTCCCTTGAAGAAGCTGACTCGGGCAAGGGGCTGAATTAATCACTGGTCATCTTCGATGAACACCACAACTCATACAATTGAAAACTCTCATCGGCCACTGAACGAGACTCAACCAGAACCTCAATCACGGTCTCCTGTCCGACCTTCCCTCACCAGTCCCTGTGCAGACTGAACCACACCTTCACTCACCATCCCCTGTCCCAGTCTGAACCAGATTGACACAGACCCGCCTTCACCAGTTCTGTCGCAGATTAATTCAGATACTCTCACCAGTCTCTGTTTCAGGGTAAAGCAGACGGAACCAGATCCGCTCACTCGTCCCTGTACAATGCTGAAGCAACATTTTCCCCACTAGCCCCTGTCCCATTCCGTAGCAGACTGAAACAGACACTGCCTCACGAGCGCATGTACCAGACTGAATCAGACTGAACCAGATGCTCTCACCATCTACAGTCACAGTCTCCAACAGAGTGAAATAGACCCCCTAACCAGGCACTGTCACAGTATGCACCAGACGGAACTAAACTTCCATCACCATCATCTGTCCCAGTCTGAAAAGGACTGACCCAAACCATCCCTCACCCTCTCCTGTCGCAGTCTGAACCACACTGAGGCAAACCCTCAATCACCAGCCCCTGTACCATCCTCAAATAGACTGAACGAGACACATCCTCACAGTCCACTGACCAATGCAGAATAAGACTGACCCAGACCTCCCTCACATTTCACTGTCCAGTCTGAACCAGAATGACCCAGACCCGTCCCCGCCAGCCCCTGTACCAGACAGATTTGGACTGAACCAAACCTACTGCCCCAGCCACCGTCCAGGTCTAAACCAGGCTGAAGCAGAAACTCCCGACTCAGTCACTCTCCCAATTTGAACAAGAAACTCCCGAATCAGTTCCTACCACAGACTGCACCAGGAACTCCCTAATCAGACCCTGTCCCAGTCTAAACCAGAAACTCGCTAATCAGTCCCTGTCTCAGTTTGAACCAGAAACTCCCTAATCTGTCGCATTCCAAGTCTCAACCAGAAATTTCCTAATAAGTCGCACTCCCAGTCTGAACCAGTAACTCACTAATCAGACCCTATCCCATTCTGAACCAAAAGATCCCTAATCAGTACCTGTTCCAGTCTGAACCAGAACATTCCTAATCTATCCTCTCCAAGACTGAAACAGAAACTCCCAAATCAGTCCCTCGCCCATTCTGAACCAGAAACTCCCTAATCAGTCGCTGTCCCAGTCTGAACCAGTAACTCCCTAATAAGTCCCTGTCCCAGTCTGAACCAGAAATTCCCTAATCAGTCCCTGTCCCAGTCTGAACCAGAATCGCGCTAATCGGTCCCTGTCCTAGTCTTAGCCAGGAACGCCCTTATCAATCCCTCTTGCAATCTGAACCAGAAACACCCTAACCAGTCCCTTTCCCATTCTAAACCAAAAAGGCCCGAATCAGTCCCTCTTCCAGTCTGAACCAGAAAATCACTAATCACTCCCTATCCCATTCTGAAACTGTAAACTCCCAATCAGTCCCTGTCCCAATCTGAACTAGAAAAGCCATAATCAGTGTCTTTCCCAATCGGAACCAGAAACTCCCGAATCAGTCCCGGTCCCAGTCTGAACCAGAAACATCCGAATCAGTCCCTGTCCCAGTCTGAACCTGAAACTCCATAATCGGTCCCTGTCCTAGACAAAGCCAGGAAGACCTTAATCAATCCCTCTAAACAATCTGAACCAGAAACTCGCGAAACAGTCACTTTTCCAATCTGAACAAGAAACGTCCTAATCAGTCCCTCTTCCAGTCTGAACCAGAAACTCCCGAATCAGTCACTATCCCAGACTGAACCAGATATTCCCTATTCATTAAATATCCGAGTCTGAACCAGAAGCTCCACAATTAGTCCCTATCCCAGAGTGAACCAGACCCTCCCTAATAAGACCATGTCGCAGTCTGAACTCGAAACTGCATAATCAGTCCTTATCCCAGACTGAACCAAAAAATCCCGAATCAGTCCCTATCCTTGACTGAACCAGATACTCCCTATTCAGTACATCTCCTAGAATGAACCAAAAACTCCATAATTAGTCCCCATCCCAGAGTGAACCAGACCCTCCCGAATCAGCACCTGTCCCAGTCAGAACCAGAGATTCCTTAATCATTCCCTTTCCAAGTCTGAAAATGATACTCCCAAATCAGCCCCTGTCCCAGACTGAACGAGAACCTCCCTAATCAGACCCTGTCCCAATCTCATAGAAACATTTACGATTCTGACGGTTACAGGATAGGTTACATGCGGGTAGAGTGTTGCCGATGTTGGGGAAGCCCATAATCAGGGGACACAGTCTTAGTATAAGTGGTAGGCCATTTAGGACCGAGATGAGACGAAACTTCTTCACTCAGAGAGTGGTGAACCTGTGGAATTCCCTGCCGCACAGAGTTGTTGATGTCAGTTCATTGGATATATTCAAGAGTGACTTACATATTGCCCTTATATATAAGGGGATCAAGGGATATGGAGAGAAAGCAGGAAAGGGATACTGAGGTGAATGATCAGCCATGATCTTATTTAATGGTGGTGCAGGCTCGAAGGACCGAATGGCCTACACCTGCAACTATTTTATATGAATCTATGTTTCTATGTTTCCATGCCCCAAATTGAACCGGACCCTCACTAATGAGTCTCCATCCCAGTCTGAACCGGAGACTCACTAATCAGCTCTTGTCCCAGACTGAACCAGTAACTACCTCATCGCTTCCTGTCCCAGCCTGAACCAGAACCTCCCGAATCGGTCCCTGTCCTCGTCTGAGCCAAGAAAACCTTAATCAGTACCTCTCCAATTCTGAACCAGAAACTCCCTAATCAGTCGTAGTCACAGTCTGAACCCGAAACTCACACATCAGTCGCTTTCCGAGTCTGATGCAGAAACGCTCTAATTCGTACCTGCCCCAGTCTGAAACAGAAACTCCCCAACCATTACCTCTTCCAGTCTGAAACAGAAAGATCACAATCAGTCCCTGTCCCAGACTGTACCAGAAACTCCCTAATCCGTTCCTGTCGCAGTGTGACCCAGAAACTCCGGAATCAGTCCCTGTTCCAGACTGAACCCGAAACACCCGAATCAGTATCTGTCCCTCTCTGAAGCAGAAACACCCTAATCGGTCCCTGTCCCAGACTGAATCAGGAAATTCCGAATCAGTTCCTGTCACAGACTGAACCAGAAATTCCCAATTCAGTCCATGTCCCAGACGGAACAAGAAATTCCCTAATCAGTTCCTGTCACAGACTGAACCAGAAATTCCCGAATCAGTTCCTCTCACACACTGAAACAGAAACTACTTAATCAGCAACTGTCGCTGTCTGAACTCAAAACCCCCTACTCAATCACTGTCCCAGAGTGAAGCAAAACATTCCTAATCAGTCCTTTCCTAGACTGAAAAAAAAACTCCATAATCATTCCGTGTCTCAATCTGAAGTCGACCCTCCCTTATCAGTTCCTATCACATACTGAACCAGAAGATCCCTAATCAGTCCCTGTCCCAGACTGAGCCAGAAAATCCTTAATCAGACCCTGTCCCAAGCTAAACCATAAACTCACGAATCAGCCCTGCCCCAGTCTGAACCAGACCTTTCCTAATGAGTTCCTGTCTGAGTCTGAACCAGACGATTCCTAATCAGTTCCTGTTTGAGTCTGAACCAGAAACTCCCGAATTAGTCCCTGTCCCAGACTGAACCCGAAACACCATAATCAATATCTGTACCTGTCTCAAGCAGAAACACCCTAATCAGTCCCTGTCCCAGACTGAATCAGGAACTCCCGAATACGTTCCTGACACAGATTGAACCAGAAAACCCCTAATCAATCCATGTTCTCGACTGAACCAGAAACTCCATAATCTGTCCCTGTCCCAAACTGAACCAGAAACTCCCTAATCAATCTCTGTCCCAAACTGATCCTGAAACTCCCTAATCAGTCCCTTTCCCGAGTGAACCAGACCCTGCCTAATCAAACACTATCTCAGTCTGAACCAGAAACTGCATAATCATTACCTGTCCCAGGCTGAATCAGAAACGCCCTAATCTGTACCTATCCCCGAATGAACCAGAAACTGCCTAATCACTGCCTTTCCATGTCTGAACCAGACGCTCCCTAATCTTTCCCCGTCTCAGTCTGAACCAGACCCTCCCTAATCTGTTCCTCTCCCAGACTGAATGAGAAACTTTCTAATCAGTCCCTGTCCCAGACTGAACCAGACCCTCCCTAATCAGTATCTGCCCCAGTCTGAACCAGAAACTCCCTAATCAGACACTTTCACAGTCTGAAACAGACCCTCCCTAATCATTCTCTGTCCAAGACAGAACCATGAACTCCTTAATAAGCCCCGGTCCCAGTCTGAACCAGAAACTCCCCAATCAATCCCTAGCCCTGTCTGAACCAGAGCCTCACTATTTTTCCCTGTCCCAGTCTGAACCAGAAACTCCTTCAGCGTTCCATTTCCCAGACTGAACCTGACCCTTCCTAATCAGTCCCTGTACCAGTCTGAAACAGAATCTCCCTTATTCGTCCCTTTCCCAGACTAAACGAGACCTTTATCTAATCAGTCCTTGTCTCAGACTGAACCGGAAACTCGCAAATCAGTCCCTGTTCAAGTCGGAATCAGAAACACCCTAATCACTCCCGTCCCTGTCTGAATCAGAAACTCCCGAATCAGCCCCTGTCGTTTTCAGAACCCGAAACTTGCTAATCAGTCCCCTGCCACAGTCTGAACCAGACCATCTCTAATCAGCCCCCGTCACAGTCTGAACCAGACCCTCCCTAATCACCCGCTGTCCCAGTCTGAACCAGACCCAGGGGTCGCACATTTAAGTTGTACAATGCTAGCACTAGGTCAGCTGCAAGGAGCTGGTTATTTTCGAGGTAAATAATGGACATCTGGAACAATGTGTCATTTCATGTGGTAAATGCAATTTCGCTAAGTTCCTTCAACCAAGAGCTGGATCAAAGCGAATTCACGGTTGGAGTGATCTTCTGGACAACGTTTCTATAACCGAGATTGGACGCAGAGGAATTTCATAGATTTTTCCCCCCAAATTGGAGTGTATGTTTCTGTTTGTTTGCCTGTCTCAGGAGATCACACTGGTTCTGTTTGGTAGGCGTGTATATATTGAAGTACAGAAGGTGTCAGAATTGTGTTTTCCAAGCAGCGTGGAACAGAGTGTCTTTACCTGTCCGTAATTATTCAAATGTCTCGATGACTCACGCCACTTTTTGAACTTGGACATTTAATCGAATTCTGTCGCAGTACTGACAGAGAACTCAGTGGCTTAGTACTTTCGAATAAGACGTCAAACCATGGCCCAGGAAATTATGGACATACAATGTCCCATGGGAAAATATTATAGATTTCTCCCCCCCCCCCCGTCAAAGCAGAATAACCGGTTATTTCTCATATATACTTCATGAAGAGATGGTTAATTATATATCGTGTCAATCAGCCACCTCATAGTGAACACGTGACACCCTCAGCGATATGGGTACCAGTTCCCTAATCGGAACATTCACTGACAAACTTCTTCTTCAACAACTATATCCCAACTGAACATTTAATTCAGTCTCACTGAGAATATCAACGATGAATATAAGAGCAGACCGGTTATGCTTCAACTGCATAAAACACTGGTTCAGCCACAGTTAGAGTGCAATTCTGGTCACCACATTACAGGAAAGATGTGATTGCACAAGAGACAGTACAGAGGATATTTACGAGGATGTTGCCTGGACTGTAGAATGTTAGCTATGACGAAAAATTGGATAGGCTGCGTTTGTTTGCTTTCGAACTGATCAGGGGAAACCTCCTTGAGGTGTATAAAATTATGAAGGGACGAGATAGAGTGGATATTTCCCTTAGCAGAGTGGCCAAAAACCAGTGTCACATAGTGAAAGTAATTGTTAGACGGATAGAGGGGATTTGAAGGGAAACGTATTCATGCCAAGAGGGGTGTGGGTCTGGAACGCACTGCCTGAAAGGGAGGTAAATGTAGAAATGCTCACCACATTTAAAAAGTACTTGAATGTGCACTTAAACTGCTGTAACCCACAGGGATCCGGACCCAGAGCTGGAACGTTGGGTTAGACTGGATAGCTCTTGGTCGGCCTGCGGAGACATGATAGGTCAAAAATGGGCTCCTTCCGTGCTGTGAATTTCTACGATTCTATGATCGTGCTGATTTTCGCGTGTAGATTACAGTAACAAATATTAGTATAAAAATTATATAATTCAAGTAGTTTTCATTTGAGGGACATTGTTTCATACGGAGAATAAGTAATCCTATCTCGACAACAATATTTGCAGGTGGATACAGTGGGTTGGTACCTAATGATAATGTACCAAGTATTTGAGTGAGAGGCGCTTGTTGATGGTCCGGGATTGCACTCTGTTCAGGGTTGTTGGGGAAGGGGAAATGAGGGGTTGTAGCAGATTGCGTCAGGAGCAGCGTCAACCCCTGATCACAATCCTACAGGGCGCGGAGGAATGAAAAGGATATCACTGACAAAAGCACCACCCTCGTTCGCAATGATATTTGCTTAATTCTCAACGCTATTGGCATCCCGTGAAACATAAACAGACGAGGTACCTCCTCCTGTTCCCAGATATCTTTAACCTGTTTATTGCCAAATAATCATTTCAATTCACATAACCGAGAACGGTCGCATAGTGGTTATGTTACTGAACTAGTAATCCAGTAATGACCTCGAGATATAACAGCCCACTATGGCATCTGGGGCATTTAAGTACAGTTATTTAATTAAATCTGCAATAAAAAGTTATTGGCAGTAATTGTGACCAGGAAGCTACCGTAATTGTGAACACACAATTTCCGGATTGTCTTACAAGCCCATCTATTAAACTCCTTCATTACAGGTAAATCTACCATACTAACCCAGTCTGGCATATATTTGTGACTCCAGACCAAGAGCGTATATCCAGATTTAGTTTAGGTCTAACTGATCTCTGAAACGGTCTACCGAGCTATTCAGTTCTACCGAGAACAAGGGTTGCAGAAGGCGGTTCACCACCACATTCTCAAGGACTGTTAGGGAATAGGCAATTAATCCCGGCTTTACCAGCGAGGGCCAGATCCCTTGAACGAATACATAAAAGGAACCCTGCACCAGTGGAACTTTCTTGTACACTTCCAGCAACACTATAGGCTGCTACCAACAATGGTATAGTTAACAATGAAAATATTTCCCAGGCTTCAAAAACAAAAGCTCCTCAATACCATTGACCTTTTCTGCAAGATCTACATAGAATAACCAAAGAAGGCAGGCCGATTTCTGCAAACAGGGAGGGCATGGAGGATAATTCCGAATGTAAGCACTCGACATCGAGATCTGGCATCAAAGTTTCAGCTGTGACTCAATGGGAGCACTCACTTCAGTGGCGGAATGGCAGAGATTCGAGTCCCACACCACAGACTTCAGCATATGCTCTAGGCTAGCATTCCAGTGCAGTACTGAGGGTGTGGGCCAACGTCCATAGTGCGGCCTTTTGTGTGAGATATGAAACCAAGGCCCCATCTACTTGCTCAGATTCCATGTCATTATGTACACAAACAGTCAGCCTTTCTTTAGTCGCTTTTGCCACATGCCTGATATCAATGATTTTATTACCAACAGCGTTCAAATTATTCCCCAAACCAAAACCCGATGCATTAATCTACCCCTTATAGCAAGTCAGTAAATACAAGGATGGTAACCCATCACAATTAATAATAAACCAAATCATATATAACCAAACTAATTACATGTAAAACAAATCACAGAATGACACAGCACAGAATGAGGCCATTCGAACCATCATGATTGTGCAGCTCTTTGAAAGTGCTACCCATTAGTGCGACTACAGTGCTCTTTCCCCATTGCCCTGTGAATGTTTTCCTTTAAACTATATATCCAATTACATTTTGAAAGTTACCGTTGAAGCGGCTTCAAAAACCTTTTCGAGCAGTGCATTCCAGACCATGATAACGTGGTGCATAAAAATCTCTCCTCATCACCCAAGTGGCTAGTTATTTGGCATATATTTAAATATGAATGAGAGGTGATCTTATCGAAACGTACAAGATTATGAGGGTCTCGTCAAAGTGGATGCATATGGGATGTTTCCACTGATGTGGGTGACGAGAACTAGGGGGCATAATATTAGAATAAGGGCCGACAATTTAACACTGAGATGAGAAGGAATTTCTTCTCTCAGAGGGTTGTCAATCTGCGGAATTCGTTGCCTGAGAGAGCTGTGGAAGCTGAGTCATTGAATAAATTTAAGACAGAGAGAGACAGTCTCTAAACGGATAAGGGAATACGGGGACATTGGTAGCGGACAGGAATGTTGACCTGAGTCCATGATCGGATCAGCCATGATGATATTAAATGGCGGAGCAGGCTCGAGGGGCCATATGGTCCACTCCTGCTCCGATTTCTTATGTTCATATGTTCTTATGTAAATATGTGTCCTATAGTACATCCCCTCTTTCCAGTGGAAGCAGTCTACCCTATCTGTCCAGTAAAAAAAAATAATAATATTCAACACCCTTGTTAAACCTCGACGTATTCCACTTTGCTCTAAGAAGAAGAATCGAAGCCTCTCCTTCCACGTAACGGGATTCCCTCATCCCTGGGATCTTTGTGTTAAATCCCTCATCATCATCTTCAAGGCAGATATACTTCATATAACGTGGAGCCAGGCATTGGACACATTACTCCAGATTATACCTCATCTCTAATTTACAAAGATTTAGAATAACTTCCTTGTGTTTATACTCTATATAATATAAAAATTAGGAACAGGAGTAAGCTATCTAGCCCCTAGAGCCTGCACCGCCATTCAAAAAGATCATGGCTGATCTGGCCGTGTACTCAGCTCCACTTACCTGCCCGCTCCCCGTCACCCTTAATTCCCTTATTGGTTAAAAATCTATCTATCTGTGATTTGAATACACTCAATGAACTAGCCTCAACTGTTTCCTTGGGCAGAAAATTTCACAGATTCACAACCCTCTGGGAGAAGAAATTCCTTCTCAACTCGGTTTTAAATTGGCTCCCCCGTATTTTGAGACTGTGCCCCTAGTTCTAGTCTCCCCGACCAGTGGAAACAACCTCTCTGCCTCTATCTTGTCTATCCCTTTCATTATTATAAATTTTTCTAGAAGATCACCCCTCATTCTTCTGAACTCCAACGAGTAAAAACCCAGTCTACTCAATCTATCAATATAAGGTAACCACCTCATCTCCGGAATCACCCGAGCAAATCGTCTCTGTACCCACTCCAAAGTTAGTATATCCTTCCTTAAGTAAGGTGACCAAAACAGCACAGAGTACTCCAGGTGCGGCCTCGCCAATACCCTACACAGTTGCAGCAGGACATCCGTGCTTTTGTACTCTATCGTTTTTAATAAAACCAAAGATCTCATATGTTTAATTAACATACTTAGCTTCTCCTGTCAATTCACCGATGTGTGCGTGTGTGTGAGCCCCCGGTCTCTGGTTCTTCAGTCCCCACCCCGCCCCCTTTAAAATTTATCCCCAAACATTGTCGATTTGTATTAGTGCATTCTCCAGAGCACACCCTCAGGGTCACACAGCAGGCTTTGATCATTTTGTCAAAATGAATCAAATGGACCTCCTTGGCGATGTCAGCCTTGATATCTTTACGTTACAGCGTACGGTGTTTCCTTTTTGCTGTTCATCTCCACCAAAACCCTCAAAGGTCGCACGGTTCAGAAGAAGACAAACCAGATCTTTAGATTTTAGCTGCAGCTGTTTGAGCTGCTCAAAGTGGGGCGCGTTCGGCCCCTCATTTACATGATTACTGATGATTTTAAGTCTACAGGAAATCAGAACTGAGCAGTTAGTGACAAATATAGCCTAACCTAAAAATTCCATTATTCAATACAGATTTTGCACTAATCGATTCAGCTGAAATGATTCAGTTGATAGACAGACAGCAAGACTTGTTGAAAAGTGGCTTTACCTGCGTGCCTTTATGACGAAAACTGATTTAGGATCTAACTTTTAGCTGTAAAACCTTGTTAGTATGCTGCAGAATTGAGCTCAGCTCGCAGGATGCTACCATAGGGCCATGACTGAGCGCTGGTCCCGCACCAGCTATCCGCAGCCTGTCGTTAGATTGTGACTTACAGACAAATAATACAAGTACTGGTGCCGAGAAAAAGTTAAAATATTTCTTCGTGGCTATGCTGAGAGGACTGTTTGCAAAGCTTTGACCTGTTGCCAAGATGACAATTATTTTAATTGTAATCAGTCTGTGATTCCTATCAATAAAACTAACATAGCCTCTGTCAGTCACTCGCTGAATGAAGCTTCATTCGGTCAGATCCCAAATATGTTTTGCACGTTTCTCAATCATTTTCCAGGAAGGAACTTGCAGGACTGAGATGTTTCACAAACGGCTGCTCTAAGTATTATCCGAAAAAATTGGACCTTAACGTCTACTCATTTTAAGACAAATTCTGGCTGAAATGTTGTAAGAGGAAATGAACCATAGAATTATGACATGCTTACATGACAGCGTGAGACCGTTCGGCACATTGAGCCCGTTCCAGCTCTCGGCAAGAAAACCTCAGCTAATCCCACTCCCCCGCGCTTTCCCAGCAGCCGTGAAAATGTGTCTCCTTCCGGTATTCATCCAAATCCCTTTTGAAAGCCACGATTGCATATGCCTCCACCGTCATTTCTGGCAGTAAGTTTCAAGCCTAATGAATCGCTGCATGAACACATTTTTAGTCATGTCGCCTTTGGTTCTTCTGCAAATCAACTTAAATATGTGTCCTCTGGTTCCCAACCGATATGCCAACGGAGACATTTTCTCTCTATTTAGTCTGTCTATAAACCTCATGATTTTGGAGAAAGCTATCAAGTCTTCTCACAGTCTCCGCTGCTCTGTGGAGCACTGCCACAGCATCACAAGAATCTCTGGAAGATTGCTAGCCACCTGAATCTCTGGAAAATTGTTAGTAAATCTTTTCTGTACCCTCTCTAAGGACTTCACATCCCTCCTGAATTGCGATGTCCAAAATTGGACAAAATACTCCAGTTGAGGCCAAACCATAGTTTTATAAAGGTTCATCATAACTTCCTTTGGTGTGTGCTCTATAGCACTATTTATGAAGCAAAGGATCCCGTATGATTTATTAAACGATTTAGCAACATGCTCTGTCATCTTCAACGATTTGTGCACATATACCCCCAGGTTTGTCTTTGCATGCACCCCTTTTAGATTTGTACCCATTAGTGTATTTTGCCACGCCTCGTTCATCCTACCAACATGTACCAATTCGCACTTTTCTCATTAACTTTCATCTGCCACGTGTCTGCCCATTCTGCCAGCCAATCTATATGCTCTTGAACTATATCGCCATCCTCCACACCGTTCATTATAGATCCAAGTTATGTTTCATCTGCAAATTTTGAAATCTTGCCCTGTATACCCATAATATCTGGACTCGGATCCCACCGCTTCAACCATAACTTGTAATGTGGAAATCCCAAACAGCCTAAAGCTCAATTACTATAAATGCGGTGATAAGGACAAAATATCTTATACATGGAGATGTGTGCAATCATCTTACTCCTTGTCCATCTCAAGTCTATTTTATTTAACAAGTTGTGCAGTTTCTTGTGCACGGCGACAGATGTAAGGAGTAGATCTGTATTATTAGTTGATAATATGGATGTGGGAGGTAATGGTGATCACACCCAACAAATTATCAGCTCCTTGTTTTATTTCACTTTTGATTTGAAACTTTGCGCTGTAGGTGACACCTGGGCAAACCCCGCCTGTGTGTTGCGTTGAGAGCCGCCAGCATTGATTGGCTGAACTCAAGGCAGCATTTACTTGTTAAGCACCATTCGGATTGGAACTCCATCAATACTATTTATGAATTGATTTGTTTGAATGTTTTTATGTTAAAAAATGTAATCTCTATTAGCACAGGACCGCATTGAGAAAGAAACATTCAATATATGCAATAGAACTTGTATTTCTATGGCGCATTCCACCACCTCATGCCATCCCAAAGTGATTCCCAGCCACTGAAAAACTTTGTGTAGTCATTGTAGTATAAGAGCCATGTCTATATATTGCTCATTCCCAGCATTTGGGGTGAGAAACGAGGTCCTCGTTCACTTGGACCCGCATTGCTTAATTTATATTCACAGAGAATAGTTCAGCATAAAATCTGTTCTGTACAACTTGGCCACCTAATCGTTATTGCTGAAATAAAGGTGTGTCTCTTTATCCCTGGGACAAGATGCTCTTACAAAAGATTATTGGCTTGACTCGACATGGGAAATAATTAGTTGTTTTAGGTTTCCAAGAACTGGGAGCGACCGTGGAACCACAGTACAATAATTTTGGTGGAAACATTCATTCACGTGCTCCCTTGTTTTTTTGAGGGCACCAAAAACCACAAATTAACAATTGAACATTCAGGGAATCTTTTTCAAATTAAATCAAATTAAAACTCTGATCCCGGTTGAAATGATGCATTCCAGTCCCTCCGGCACCGACCTCTCGCGGAAGGCTGCGAGCATTCTGGTGGACACCGCATGCTCCATCTCCAGGGACACCCTGGCTCAAAGCTAAATGCGGAAGAGAGGCAGGCAGTCGGGCTGAACGACCCCCTCGACTGACCGCAGCCTGGATCGTTACTGGCCAACGTGGCCATGTTCCGCAGCAGTCCTTGGAGGAGATCTTCCAACCTGCACTCTCCCCTCCGCAAAGGGTGCTCAAAGATCAGGAACGTGTGACTGAAGTGCAACCACAATTTGAGGAGCAGCCCCATCTAATATTTCATGTGGGCTGCAACCTCACAAATTCGACGTACACATGGGTGTCCGTGAACTGACTTAAAAATCGATTGCACGGAACTGCCCCGTGCAACACCCTCCAGGTCAATTCTGCAATAAACAAAGGGAGTACTCCTGTGTAGAGAGCACCCAACTGGGGATCAGCGCTTCCGCCGGATGGCAAGATGGTGCGCAAAGCGTGGGAACGTCAGTACAACGAGAATCAGCGCATTCTGCAAAGAGGGGAACATTTTGCATCAGCATTGCTTTTGAGTGACGTGGATGTTGACATTAGTGTCTGGGTGAGCGATGCAAGGGGTGTCTCTAATTATGCTGATTAATGCGGGTAATTTTAATGTTATTGCCAATATCGACATGAAACTGAGGAAATGCACAATACAGAGCATGAACCAACGGAATACATCAGTGCTACTGTCACTGAGATAGTAATAACAAGGCTGGTGTCATTGATATAGAGTTTAGATATAAATAAAAGTGAGAGAGCATTTTGTTTATACTAAGTTTGCCATTATTAGAAATCCCAACCACCTCTTGTCTGATTTAAAGATGTCACTTCCACTTGAAAGGCGACCCCAGTGATTGGTCATTCTTTGTGTATGGAAGTCCTCCCTTCCGTCAGTCCTGAACTGGCCTTTATCAATTTGTACCAGCGTCTCATCGTCCTGAGTCATGGTTTAACTTGAAGTAGAGCTCAGGTTTAACCTTTCCTCTGTTACTTATACGTTCGCCTCATTTAAAGGCTAAATAATCGAGCATTTACTGATGTTGTTTCATAGCTCTTTCTGTAACGGCACCGTAGTGGTTCTGTTACTGGACTTGTAATCCGGAGGCCTTCCAGCAATAATCCAGCGTTGTGGTTTCAAGTTTAACCAGCGCTGCTTCGGAATTGAATGTAATAAATCCCTTTTGCTGATATTCTTTTCTCTGCAACCTTATAGGAAGCTTTGCCTTCAGAATGTCCATATAATTAACATCCATAGACGTATCATTGTTTAAATTATTAATGACTTCCTCAAAAATTAAACTTGTTTAGTCAGACATGACTTACCCTTAAAAAGCTGGCTCTCTCTGATCACCTGACATCTGTTCACGTGCTCAACACTCTTTCCTCAAATATCAGACTCCAGCAGCTTTACCACAACTGACATTACATTGACGGGCCTGTAGTTACCTGTTCCTCTGTCCATGTCTTCTTAAATAATGGAGTGATTATCGAAATTTTCCAATCTTCCCGAATCAAGAGAGCTTTACAAGATTCTGAATAAAACGTCTACAATTTTCGCACCAACTTTGTTTAATATGCAGGGGTGGAAACTACCAGCCTTTGCAGATCTATCTGTGCTAAGTCGCATTATTTATTTCATTACAGATTTTGTTGTTAATACTGAAAGTAGAAATGTCTTCTGCTACATTTATTTATTTTCTATTTCATCATCTGTTACTCTATCCTCTTCCTCTACGGTGAAAACGGATACATTGCACTCATTTAATAAATCTGCCAGTAACTCAATATATGTTGCAGTATTATCAGTGTCGTTCTTTAATGGGCCTACAATTGGCTTCGCCACTGCCTCACTGCTTATATGGTTATCAACTCGTTCACTGTAAGTCGTTCTATTACTTGGAAGCTTTTTCAAATTCTCTATTTACAGCTCTTAATATTGTATTTGTGTCCCTTTGTTTTTCTCTCTCAATCTCCCAGTCCACTGGATTGCCGTATCTCATGGTCTTTATGTGAAGTTAATATCCTGCAATCTATTAGAAGTGAAAGCTGCTGGTTATTTGCAATGATCAGCCCAGTGAGGCCAGTAAGACAACAGTGACAGGGACAAAGAGCAAGTGAGCCAGCTGGGAAACGGAATGGATTTCGGGATAATTGAGCTTCTAAACCAGGAGAATGGCTCAGCCCTGACACTGTCGAATACAGTGCTGAGATCATAGGCTTCATGAGAAAGGGGAAGTACAATTACTGAAGTCTGGGCTGAGTTTACAAAGGAAAGAAAAAAAAAACACACTTGCATTTCCAAACCACTTTGCACGAAATCAGGACGTTCTAAATCACTTTACAACCAATTAACTCGTTTGGAACTGTAGTTCCTGTCGTAATGTTGGAAACGCAGCCAACGTGTTTCCTCTCACCAGTGCCTCATTTTATGAGATATTCGGCGCCAGCAGTTTCAATGTAAAACAAGATGTGGAAATTAATCCCAATTTATAAATTTGATGCACCACACGCCGCAATTATTACCAACTACCCTTTCCCCATTTAATAACTAGGCTAATATTTAGATTTATAGAGATTGATTTGAATTCCCACACAGTTAAGTTATGCAGATGTATAATCACATGCGCAGGACTGTGAAGTGCTTTGGGTTTGCACTAGAAGCGAGAGTGGGAGTGCTATGTTGAGGTTTAGTGTGCAGAGTGCTCTATGGATGGGAATGTGGGTGAGATCGCCAATGCACTAAACAGCAGCAAAACCCAGCTCAAACTGGCAGATCTATGGATTGTATAACTGCTGTCCAATGAGGGACAACAGTTCAAAAAGCCCAGGTTTACACGCGGAAATTCCACCTGCTTTATTCTAACATTACATGCTACCTGCCAGGGGAATGGAGCTCACACAATGTCCATTTTCCCCGGGACTATGAGCAAAGTGCATGTGACAGTGTATCTCACTCAGCCAGCTGCACATCACCCCACACATGGTGATCTGACACTGCTACCTGTCGTATAATTGTACTCACTGACTCATCTCTTAGTTTTAATTTCTGTAAGTTATATGAAAACCTCAGTCTATATGCAGCACGGGGTACTCCTGCTCTCTGATGTTGCTCCTTCTACATTGTAGAAACTGTCCCGGCTTAAAACTCTTTTTCTGTTGAGATACGCGATGCATTAAATATATTTTCTCCATTCATGTGCCTCTGGTAGGATAATAGACCAAACACCAAGAACGGCAACGAAAAAGACAGACGAATCCATGACCATCAACTGTGTCCGATCTGATACCAGCTATGCTTTGGGTAGCACGTGCTGCTACCGGAAAAATCCGAGTTCATCAAACAAGGAGCTGATGTCGATTCGCGGACGACATGTTGAAGCAGTCAACAGCAGAGCAAAAACATTTTCTATGCGAAACACTAACCTGAAAGTTGAAGACAGTGCCACGTACATCTGCAACGCTTATGATCCCACAGCATTGGAGGAGAAGGTCCCTGCAATATACAAATTGTCAGCTCACTTTGTTTTACGAACAAGATCAATATTTACCTGTTGCTTGATCATGAAGTGCAGACACTCAATATTTTGGAAAAATAAAATTCTTTCTTACAAGAAAATATCTCGCAAGATGTATTGAGGCAGGAATCTGGATCGCAGTATTTGTCCCGGTCTGAGGCTCTTGTATTAATGCGCAGTGGACCTTTTTGTACTGCTCTCTGTCACTGTGCGAGTGGTTATACATTGAATGTAGTATCCTCGCAATAAATAAGCTGTCCCCACACGACTTAATAGAATATTAATACAGGTTATTCTCACGGTGGCTAATAACGTCCTGATTAAATACACATTGCCTGTGTCAGACACTAGATTATATCTTTAAAGTGTTTTCTCTTTTCAGTTATGTGATTTTTGTCTAAATGTTAAATCATAATCGTAGTGCACAATGAATTCTTTCGAGGATCTTTATGAGCGGCTGTTAAATATAACTCTTTATAGAGAACCCAATATAAAGCAATGATTTGAACCATATTTACTGCAACTTTCAATCAATATGTTGGAATATGAAGGAATTTCTGTGATGTTTGCAACAATGGAGTTCTTGTGCTGATGTGAAATTATGTGTCTATGGGGTGGCACAGTGACTCGGCCCATAGCACAAACCTCACCAACAGTTATCTGGTTTCCTACTCGTGACGGTGGCTGTACAATGTGCTTCTTATTAAAGGTTGTTACTGCATAAAGTTAGTAATCAATTCCAATCCGTCATTTGGTTTAAATATATCCGAATTCCCAGATGGATTTTATTCTTCACTCTTACAGGATTTCGCACTGCACATAATATATCTCGACATAGATTGAAATTGGCCGAAATTGAAATGTATGACTGACTCTAATTTTTCAGCAAGTTCCTTTGAGCCTAGTTGTTTTGGTATACGTATTATCGGACCTTTGCTTCAATGACGCTTTTTTACCTGCGCTGACTAGGAGCTGACTTACTGTGGCTAGTAGGATGAGTACGGAGCTGGCACCACGCTGACTGTGAAAGCTGGTAAGTGCCCGATCTTGTTACTTTTACTGCTAAGGTTTTGTTCATGGAGGATATCAAGGAAAAGTGTTCTGGTTAAAATGGTCTGAAATGCATAACCCAATATCTGAAGCTCGTTTGCTGCCTTGGCTAAGTTCGCTGTCAGCTTATTTGGCAAAAACTTAAAATCTTTTTCAATGGAGATTTTTACCAATAATAAAATTAATCTGTATTTAATTATATAACTTGGCTCCAAACAAATCTGTATTTAATATATAACTCTCCCCAAACAGACCTACAATAAAATATATAAATTATCCAAAATAAACCTTTGTTTAAGTATATTACTTACCTCCAATCAGACCTATATTTAAATATATAACTTAACTCAAAACACACCTATATATACAAACCTAACTTATCGCCAATTAAACATATATTTAAATATATAACTGTTCTCCAAACAAAGCTGTATTTAAATAATAACTGTCCTCCAAACAAACCTGTATTTAAATACATAACACAACTCCAAATAAACCTGTATTTAAATATATAATTTTCCTCGAAACAAACCTGTATTTAAATTTATAACGAAACTCCAAACAAACCTGTATTTAAATATATAAATTTCCTCCAAATTAACCAATATTTTAACATATAACTTACGCCCAAATAAGACCGCATTGAGCATTTAAGATGTTTATCCAAAAAGATTGTAATAGTTTAAATAGTAAAAACGGATCCGACCAGTTGAAAGTACTCCCGACTGATATATCCCAGTATAAACCTGATATGCAGTATTTCTAATTCGAAGATGAAATATATTTCTGGGTTGATAAATGTTTATTGCAGACATGGATTGAATGCAACATTTTATTTCGTATATTATTTGAATTATATAAAACAATAACTGCTAAATTATTATCAGCACAGACGTGCAAATATGCTGTCCCTTGAGTCTTGTCATTTGTGGATCTGGATTAACGGCGCACACTTCAGTGACAGAGCTGTTATTCTGTGGAAGACTTTTTACAGAGACAACCATATTTGTGTTAACAAATGGTTTTTTTGTGTAAGATTGAACCAGTTCCGCTGTAACAAATATTACCTAATCCAATCTCCAGGCAAGCGGTACCCAGACCATGGGATGGCAACAACAAATCTATAATCTGCACAGCAGTTTTGGGACTTTCCTCTCGTTGAAATACTGACTGAATGTACTGTCAAACAGACCAATACGCAGATTCTAAATAAACAGATTGCTTCTTCAAATAAATTAAGTAAAATATAGCAAAATATAAACAGCGCGTCAAAGACTACATTTTTCTCTGTGAAGCAGTCAATAATGGAAGGAGCCCACAAACACGAGTAGCAAGCGTTAGCAAGTCTGCTACAATAAGTACCTTGAAAATCGCATCGCGTGAAACAACGTTAAATTGGATCTACACCAACCCACCAAACACTTCCAGGTCAGTTCAAGCTGCTCCACACTATGTCCCGAGGAGAAAGTACACGCGAATCATAACGGTTGACAGGTCAGTTCAGCATTGTGCTCCCTGACCTGCGCCCATGCCTGGCTTAAATTCCCAAAATATGGCAGTCAGCAACATAAGCAGAACGCTGTCTTTGAAGTGGGTATTGAGATGCAGACTGGACGAGAAACATTGCAGCTGTTTAGGTTTTCTTCTCAGAGACAGAAGATGTCCCTAATCAAAAGGATCCCCGTTCGAAAGACATCAGGAAATGCGCGCCGAAAAATGCAGATTGAATCTATTACGCGGTTCAATATGGTTTGTTCCACCAGGGAATTCCCTCCCCAAACAACTCCCCGTGTAAACATCGCTAAAACTGCCACCTTTCTGTAGTGATATTAAAGGGCCAACTACTTTACACTTCCCAGTGCAGTCGTCCAGACGTTACATTGTCCATTTAACATGGCTTAGCCCCTCTCGTGGAACAGTGACTTTGGAATGTCAAGCGTTAAGCTTGGTTCCCTCAGATGGGCAATGGTGATTTTAGGATTAATTTCCTTCCTTGCCTCCACTTACTGAACACAACGAGTGAAGCTATGCTATTAATGCCTCTGTCAATGGTATTTACATCACCACTATCATTGAGAAATCATTTTGTATCATCATTCAACTTGGCCAAGGATTGTGAATTCAATGCTTGCATTTATCATCGTTGCTGAGCTAAATGACTTGTTTGCTTCGAATTCGCTATTTCATGAATTCCTCTTTCCATGTTTCATGTTTCACTCAAGATTTTGTACAATGTCATCAGTGGTAATATGTGATTCACCTAGCTTCTATGGCTGTTCCATTTTATCAGCTACCATTATTTTGTCGGCTCTTGCATGCACACAGCACCAGCCCTGTCTCTGTTTGGCCCTTGCATTTTTAAAGTATATGTGGTGTTATGTATATTCAATGTAACACGTTCATGAAACGAAAGCCCTCTGGCCCACAGATACATTTAGTGAATTCGGGAGAAAGCTGAGCAATGATTCTCCATTTCTTCATTTAAGTGGTTTGCAGATTGCGAGCAGCACATTCCAGACTGTTGATGCCTGATTTTATAAAACCAGCCCCAACATTCTGAACTCCCACCAAACCACTCTGCTCTGTATCTCGCTGTCTTTCTTTGAAACGGACGGGAAACAATGCACACCCAGCACCTCGTTCTCAGTCCATTGATAATGCTAGCGCTAGGATTGTACCATTTCCTGATATGTTTTCCTGATCTGTGCTTGAAATGCAGAAAGGCAAATTTTGCTCCATAATTTATTTCTTCATCACTTGCAACAGGCTCAAACAGATCCGCGCTTTACCCGTTGAACTGGTTTTGAACAAATTTGCACAATCATTTTTCACCGATCCGCTCCCCAAAGCTCCACAATTTGTATTACCTACAATGGTTGTAAGCCCGAATTTAGTTTCTGCGCCGTACAGTTGAAATTATTCTCGAATATAACACAAATTATTCAGCAACGTTAAAGATACAAACACATTCATCAAGTCAGCCAGAATGACTTGCATTTATATCGCAACTTTAACTTAAATTGGGGTGCGGGTGACCGAAATCTTGAAAATAGGTTGGATTTACGGAGTGTCTTAAAGGAGAATAGGCAGAAGAGTGGTGTAAAGGTTTACGGAGCAAATTGTGCAGCTTAGGGCTCAGGTAGCCGAAGGCGTGGCATCCAGTGGTGGAGCGATGGAAATCGGGATTGTACAAGAGGCCAGAATTTGAACAGTGCAACTATCTCAAATGACTTAAGGGTTTTCGGAACTGATAGAGATATCACAAGTATAAGAACTTTAAATTGGAAGTGTTGCTCAACTGGGAGCCATTTTGGTCCGCGCGAACAGTGGTGGTGGGTGCACGGGACTTGGTGTGTGTTAAGGTATGGACAGCAGAATTTTGCATCAACTCAACTTTATGGAGTGAAGTAATGGGCGGCCGCCCAGCAGAATTTTGCAATGGTCGAGTCGAGAGATAACAAAGGCAGGGGTGAGGGTTTCAGCAGCAGATGGGCTGAGGTGGGGCGGAATCGGGCAATGTAATGGTGGTGGAAGTAGGCGCACTTGGAGATGGCGAGGATATGGTGTCGGAAACTCAGCCCAAAGTTATGTGGGAGGTGAAGGTTACGAACAGCCTGGTTCAACCTCAGACTGTGGTCAAAGAGGAGGAAGGTTTCGGTAGTTCGGGAACAAAGCGAAATACGGTCTCTTTTCATGAGAAACAACTAAGGGGCAGAAAGTTATGATGCCTTTTGATAAGCTTAATCTAGATTATCTATTTGCATTGGAGTTTGTGTACTAGCAAGAATAGAGGATTCGTTAACGGACCAAAAATAGAGATTAGGGATAGACGGGTTATTTTTCAGCTCGTCAGACTATAACTAGTGGGGTGCCACAAGGTCAGTGCTTGGGCCTCAACTAATTACAATCTATATTAATGACCTAGATGAAGAGACTGAGTGTAATATATCTAAGTTTTCAGAGGATTCAAAGCTAAGTCGAACAGTTAGATGTGAGAACACAAACCTTCTGCAAAGGGATACAGATAGAATCAGTGCGTGGGGAAATGTGACGTTTTTCAATTTGGTAGGAAGAATAACAAAACAATTTTTTGATGCTGAGAAATCTTTAAAAGTTGGTGTTAAGAGAGTTATGTGTGTCTTTGTGCAAGAAACACAGAACGCTAGCAAGCAGGCAGAACAAGCAATAATGAAGGCAAATGGCATCTTGCCCTTTATTGTAAGGGGATGCAGCATCAGAGTAAGGAAGTCTTGCTGAAATTGTACAATGCCTAAGTGAGAGCATACATGGAGTAATGTGTGGTGTTTTGATCTCCTTATCTAAAGAAGGGTATAGATGCCTTGGAGGTGGTGCAATATATGTTCATTAGATTGATTCCTGGGTTGAGAGTATTATCAAATGAAGAGGAATTGTCTCGAACGGGCCTGTACTTTCTGTAGTTTAGAAGACTGAGAACTGACCTTATCGAAACGTGCAATATTATTACAAGGATTGACAGGATAACTGGTGAGAGATTCGTGCCTCGAGCTGGAGTGTCTCGAACTCGGGGGCACTGTCTCAGTGCAAGCGGGAGGCCATTTAAGAGAGATTCGAGGAGGAATTGCTTCACACAGAGGGAAGTGAATCTTTGGAATTCTGGACCCGAGACGAATGTGGATGCTGCGTCTCTGAATATATTCAAGGCTGAGATACGTAGATTTTTAGAGTCGAGGGGATATCGGACGGGAAAGTGGAGTTGAGGTTGATGATCAACTATGATATTGAATGGTGGAGCGGGCTACAGGGTCTTATGCCCCACTCATGCACCTATGCCTTATGTTCCTTTAATCTTGTGTTCTTATAAGTTTCACCAAACTGTTACTCAAAAATCAATAATATATTTGTGAATGTGAACGGATCAGTGACATTTATTACGCAGTTAATTTTATAACGTCTCTATGATATGTCATCCACATGTGTTAAATTCTTCCGAGCGATTGGCTGCGAAACAAACAAATTATTATCGGCCATTTAGTAAATATATATTAAAGCTGGCGTCAAATTTCAAAGCACCGTTAAGTGAAGTAAAATAAACGGTAATTAACCACAGACATAAAATATAAAAAATAAGAAAGACTTGCATATATATAGCGCGTTTATGTCCTAGGGATGCTCCAAAGCCAGTTACAGCCAATTAAGTATTTTTTGAAGTGCAGTCACTTTTCTAACGGAGGAAAACTGCCACCCAATTTGTGCACAGCAAGGTCCTACA
The DNA here is from genome assembly GCF_044704955.1 of Pristiophorus japonicus. Classification (NCBI taxonomy): domain Eukaryota; kingdom Metazoa; phylum Chordata; class Chondrichthyes; family Pristiophoridae; genus Pristiophorus; species Pristiophorus japonicus. The sequence goes on along the minus strand of NC_092001.1, from coordinate 19,796,477 downwards.
AACAACAAAGTGATAATGAACAGATCATCTGTTTTATATATTGATTGAAGGATAATATTGTCCAGTGTGAGAAGCTGTCTATCCGTCATTATATAGAGAGAGAGAGTAAGTCATTCTTTGCAATTTTAGCAGTGCAACCTACTCCACCAATCAGCAGTCTCCTCCACTCTGCAACTGACGAACTGAGAGCAAAGGGTTTTGTGCAACTGGTCTGCCTCGTCAGCGAATACCAGCCAAAAAGCATTGCAATAAGCTGAGAAAAGAACGGAAACGCATTACAGTCTGGCTTTACCACCTCATCACAAGCTAAGAATTCCAACGGAGTCTTTAGCTCCACGAGCCTCCTTAAAGGTTCCCCTGCAGGAATGTGCCAGCGGTTCCCTGTACAGCTGTCATGCCTCCCACCCGCCAACCAAAAGTAACCAGCGGAAAGAAATTCGATCAACATCAGGTGAGCCAATGTAACCAATTCACACGGCTGTATAGGTGAAACATTCTCAATTCCTTTACCAGTATTGAATCAGGTGGGAAGTTATTGTGATCATTTATCGATGAGGATCAAACATCCCTAAACGGGACCTTAGTAAGATCGGTGAGAATTTATTGCACAGTGCAATACTACATTAAAGCTAGTTTGGAATGTTTTAGACGCAATGGCGGAGGTAACTGAAGGTGTTCTTTCAAATAACCAGCACAGGCACGATGGACCGAATGTCTTCCATCAGTGCGGTATCATTCTAGCATTTTATGTTGAGGTACGTGAAGGTGTTCTCTATGCAGCGGAGGATACAAAGGGTATTTTTTGATGTGTTAACACGTACATTAACAGTATGCTATGGTCAACAAACACATCGATCGTAAACTTTAATGAAATTACAAACAATTTATACAGAATTATGAAACAGTCTATATAATTATTTCCCCAAATCACATTCAGGCAAAACACATAGCCTACCTTGGACAAGGAGGAACAAACCGTATCAGTTTGTTTCTGTTACTCGTTAAACGTTGGAGGGTGCATTGTATGCGATACAGGATATCCGTACAGAAATGAAATGGATGAGAGAGGGACCGAGAAAGAAATAACAGTCAGAGTTGGAGATAGACAGTGAGAGAAAGCTGTCATTAGATTAATCTGACTGGTACGATCACAAAACCATTCAACAATGAGCTGCCCTTCTGTTTCCAAAAAGGCATGGGTAAGGGCCAGGAAAAAAAAACGAGTCGAGATACTCAGCCATAGACCGAAGGACCATCTACTTTGTAGAATTCATTCCTTTCTCTGTCACTCCAACTCTCTCTCTATCTCTGTGTATATATTTACATGTAGGAAAGGACCTGTTAGGGACACCCCTCATTCCTTCATAATAATAAGGTCATGTCTCTCAAATCTATTTAATTTTTTGACAAAATTGCAAAGCTGGTTCTCACCTGGGAATGAACCTGGCGTAAAACACCGACAATGTGAAAGGCAGCAACATCGCAGAACACTGACTTTGAAAGGGGCGGTGAGGTATAGATTGGGCTGGAAACTTTGCTGGGGGTTTGGGCTTCCTCGCAGACACAGAACTCGTCACTTACCGGAAGGAATGCCGTTCTGAGAAAGCCATCATGTGCGCGCCGAGAAACGCCGAATGGTTATATTACAGGGCTCCATGTGGATTGTTCCACCAGGGAATTCCCTCCCCAAACAACTGGAACTCTCCAGTTTAAACACTGATATCCCTGCCACTTTTTTCTTATGATAGTACAGGCCCAACCACTGACATCTGTCCGCTTCATTAGCCCAGGCATTAACTTGTCTATTTAACATGGCTGAGTCCCTCCAGTGGAAGGATGAATGTGGAATGTCAAGCGTTAAGCCTTGTTCCCTGAGATGGGCAACGGTGATTTTATGGTTAATTTCATTCCTTGCCTCCTCTTGCTGAAAGTAACGTGTGAAGCAATGCTATTAATACCTCTGTCATTGTTATTCACATCACCACTATCATAGAGAAAACTTTTTTTCATATTTCAACCTGGCCAAGGATCGTAGATTCTATGCGTGCTTTTAGAGGCGTTGTCGAGTTCCATGACATGTTTTTGTCCAACACGCCATTTCCTGTCTTTCTCTTTCATTGATTTAAATAGTTTTATCATTGTTTTCACTCAAACTTTTTAAAAAACATCATCAGTGGTAATTTGAGAAGCACCTCTTTTCTCTGACTGTTCCATTCTTTCAGCCAGCATTATTTCATCGGCTCTTTTACGGATACAGCTCTGCTTCTGTCCATTGCATTTTTAAAGTATATTGTTAGTTAGTATATTCGCTGTAACACGTTCAGTGTGCGAACCCTATCTCGCCCACAGCACATATTCCGAGTTCGAGTGGAAGCTTTTGAATGATTCCCCATGTCTTCATGTTAGTGTTTTGCAGATTGTGAGCAGCACGTTTCCGAATGCTGTAGCTTTATTTTATTAAACCAGCCCCAGCAGTCTGACCATTAAAATAAGGTTATGTCTCTCAAATCTTTTAAATTTAAAAAAAATTACAAAGTTAGTGGATGAGGAAAGCCCCGTTGAAATTGTCTGCGTAGATTTCTAAAATTCTTTGGATAAGGTACCGCATAAGAAGCTTCTCTATCAGGTCGCAAGCTCTGGTATAATTGGAAATGGAATGAGTACGATTCAGAACTGTCTGGCAGGACGATGGCTAAAATTAGTGAGAGATGGATTCAGATCTGTTTGCAGAGTGGTCACGAGTGGTGTCCCGCAGGGGTCAGTACTGGAAAAGTCGCGTTTTACTATTTCTATTAAGGATTTGGATTTTGGGTTTGGGGACACAATTTGCACAATTACAGATGACAGCAAGATCAATGCGCGTGCTAGAAGATGCTCGTCTGCTTCACGCAGATCTTAATGTGTTGCGAGATTGGTCTCAACACTGAAAAATTATAATTAACTTTTTTAAGCGCAGTATCATGCATGTGAGCTGATCAAATACTCAAAATTTATAGAACCTGAATGGAAAGGTATTTAAGATGGTGGAGCGAGAAAGACATTTGTGCTTTTAGTGCCTACATCCTTAAATGTACACGAGTAATTCCTGCAACAATAATTAGAGCAAATAGGGAGTTGGAGTGTATCCATGGAGCAATTGATTACAAGACAAGGTGAAATGTTTTGTCCTTGTGCAAGACCTTAGTCAGGACGCACTTGGAATACTGTATCCACTTTTGGTCTTCTCACATGTTGGTTATTTTGAGACTCTGGACAAAATGCAGAAGTCAGAAACATCGTATTTATAAATATGGGCTGAACTAGTTGCGATACTTTACCTTAGAGCTACATATAATTTGGAGGTGTAGTTTCTGATTGTGGTTTATAAGATAATGAAAGGAATAGGCGGTATTCCAGCTGAAAGTTTATTTCAATTAAAAAGGATATTCAGGAAACGAGTCACAAATTTAAGTTGTGTAGGGCTTGATATTGGTTAGTAGTCAGGAGGTGTTCTCTTCCCAGAGAATGGCAGCCGAATGGAACTAGCCGCAAGGTTTCATGTGGTGGATGCAGAATTGCTGAATTCCGTCAAGCGACGGCTGCATTTGTTACTGGCTGTTGAGGGGACCAATTCTTACATAAGGCAGGGAAGTCAACGACATATTTATCTCCTGCACTAGTACAAATCGCCTAGATGGTCGGAGAGGAATTTCACATATTGCTTTTCTTCTGTTGTCTTGAATTTTTTACCTTTATCTCTTCCTCACCCAGGAGATCACATGTTTTCTGGTGGGGTGGAATGTATATGTTATGATACACAATGTATCGCAATTGTGTGGGACAGACTCGATGGACCAGATAGACTTTACCAGTATATCATTGTTTGTATAAATAAATTTTTATGCACACATATATATATATATATATACCTATAGACACACACCCAAACACACACATATATATGTATATATTTACATATGTGTGCCTTTGTCTCTCTGTCTTCCTCCCTCTCTACCAAATACAAAATGCCTCTCAATCTCTGATTCTCTCTCTTTCTGTCTGTATCCATTTCTCTCCATCTATCTATCTTTATGTATCTCCCTATATCTCTGTCTCACGATGTCTCCCTCATTCTCTGCCTCTCGCTCACTTTAGATCAGTTTTACAAAGTTATGATGTGACTCAACATATATGGAAACACCAAAATGATATTTTATGTTCAATAATACTCAGAGAGAGGTATGATCACATCTTGGCATGGAATGAATTATCAATTAAATTAAAATTCTTGTTCAACTACCGAAATTGACAACGCTAAAACATTGTCCCGATTCTGAACCTCTGGTTCCTCACTGACAGAGCTCGCAGTGTTTCTCAAAGACACTTCTGTGGAGGAAATTTGGATCAATAGAACTGCCACCTTGGTGTGTGAAGTGCTCTCTACAGTTCCCACTGAGGTTTCGATCTCTTGGACAGTGGGGGGAAAGATGAGGACTGAAGGAATTTTGACCAAACCAGCAACTAAGTATGGAGATTAGTACCGAACAATTGGCCGTTTGACATCCAGTGTGAAAGAGTGGGAGATTGGGGTAGAGTACGTGTGTTTAGCACAGGAGGGTCAATCATCGGCTACGATATCAAAACGAATGGGAAAAGCAAAAGGTGGGTCACAATATATAGCTTGTTTTCGAATGGCAGCGAATGGGACACTAACACTGTTGTACTTCTGTTACAGTGGAGCCCGTGAGGCCAAAGCTCCGCCTCCTGCCTCCCTCACCAGCCGAGATTCAAACTACGGGCGCCGCCACCCTCACATGTTTGATCAGAGGATTCTACGCTGACAACATCACCGTGTCCTGGGAGAAAGAAGGAACTGCTTTGAGCGTGAACGTACCCGTTTCCCCACTGCTCTTGGGCAGGAACTGACCTTCAGCACAAGGAGCCTGCTTGTTTTACCATCAGCGGAATGGAAGAAAGGATCAACGTACATCTGTGACGCCTCACATCTACCTTCACAATCCTCCGTGAGGGGATCCATCAGCAGCCCGAAAGGTAAGGAGCGTTCCTCTAATACCATCACACAATCAGTGCTTTGTTCTTTGTTCTAAAGCCAGCACCGAACAAGGCACACCCTTGCGATCAGATACCTCTTGCTATAACAAACGTAGGAACATAAATTTATGCGTCCCAAACTCTCAGGCAGTAAGTGGCCGACAAAATGATCAGCGCTCAATATGTGCGCCGCCACAAGCGATGTGAGGATCAGTGGTAAGAAGGGGCAGGATTAGGATTTGTCTAATTTCAATGCACGGCAACTGGTGATTGTCGGCTATCTTTAAGTGGAAATATGCAGATATTAAAGAGAGAGTTTACTTATGTTCACTATGTGAGCAGTAGCTTTTGAGTGGTGTTTTTTTTCAGTCTGCACTTCCTGATTTAAATCTAGCACAACACTAAATGGTTGCTGGCAGTGAATGAAATGACAAAAGTAACCAATGGGCGCATGCAATCGATGTGCGTAACGATGCAGCATTTCAAGTATTCAAGCCTTCTGTACCACCTGTGTTAAATGTCACAGGAGGAGACGTATACTGTCTCCATGGACTGAACCCAATTATGTGACTCTATGTTTTGATGGGTGCAAACGCCACCCTTTGATTACCTTCTCGCTTCTAATTGTTCTTTTTCAATCAAATCAAAATGTTTGTGCAATAATCGTCCGGGCTCCTCCCTGTGAGTGACGGGGAAGCATTCAAACTTTAGCTTTTAGTGAAAACAATGAATGGGAAAGTTCATTTTTTTAGATTTTATCTCATGCATAAATAAGTTAACGATTTCTGTGACCAGAGTGACATTTTACTTAAAAAATTTAAGACCTGTTTTAAAATTTCTGATAGTAATTCCCTTAATGTTGTCAAGTTACGGATATCACAGAAACATTTCCACTGTCACTAATGGCAATATTGTGCACTGCCGGTCAGGTATCTCATCGTAAAATTATAGTTTCTTCAATTTACACTTTTCAAATAATGGTGTATTTAACCACAACCGACCAACACCGCTCCTTCTTTGCCCCGAGGGGAAGCTGCGATGTTCCGGTAAACATTTCTACTCGATAAGTGAGACAGCCAAAGCGGTGTCAAATGATACAGAGCATCTGATGGTTGGTGCGAGTGGTGAGGGCAGGCACTGTTCCGTCCATTGCCCGTACACAGTCAAGTTCAAGTCAGATCCAAATTTTAGCACTGCCATGGATAGAACTTCTGGCCACTTTATATGAGCTGTACTGGAACCTGCCACACACAGGTCACAGGGCGGCGTTTGTGCTCCAACATCGGTCAGTATGATGAGTAAAGGTTTGCATCACCGGAGCGAGGACAGTGAGCCCCATTAAATACAAGGCAGGGAAACTTTCGAGCTGTGGAATAAATGATCGGAAATATTATTGAGGGCATCATCCAAAGAAGGCAGAAGGCCGAAAGCATCTGGACCAGAATGGGGAACCTTTTTTAGCTCAGAAGAAATAAACTGAAAAAACACATAACTCACTACAGTAAGTGGAATTACTCACATCTCTTTGAGTGAGTTACTGTTGTTGCTTCCCGTGGTTTCAACATGACGGTTTGAAATAAGCATACCCTTTTTTTCGAGATGGTTTTCGTGAGGCAGTCATTTCTGTCAAGATGCTGAACCCTCTTTTGAAGAGCTTTGGACCGAGCAGACAGCGACCATTGCTTGTGCAGTCGTGTTCGGTGATTTAGCGTGTCCTGGCAAGTGGTTGGCAGCCACAGAACGGAAGGAGTAGAGAATCTAACTCCTGAGTGGAGCGGAAGTAAATCCGCCGTCGTGAGCAAACTGAAAGTCTCCATAGCAGAGTGGGACAGTGGGGTTGAATATCTGTGCATCGTAGAGCACCGCGAATTGCCGACTCCAGTGAAAATCTCCACAAGGAAAGCAAAGTCTAAGCACAGATAATATTCGTCCGCACACTGATCCGATGATCAATGATCGGTTCGATTCATCCTCTGTCTACAATAAATGCTCCATTAGTCAGTGAAATAAATTCTTGGATCATGCTATTCATCACACAGGTAAAGACTAGCATGCAAAATACAAGGGGTTTGAACATGTTGCGTCCCAACACTGACAGTACTTTATAAATTAGTGACTGTCTCCAAACCTTGCAAACTAACATCATACCACAATACATCCAGAAATGAAAAAGCCCACAAAGACACACCTGACCAGACAGAGAAATGTGTACATTGTCACGGATAGGACAGAGCTCCAAGTTCCCAAATGCGGAGTTTCACTGGAAGAGCGGGACGGGAAGAAAGGCGTGACAAGAGACAGACTTGGTTAAACAAATATTGCTCTCTTTCCAGTTGGTGAAATGCATCGTCCTAAAGTCTACTTGCTGCCTCCATCCACAGACGAGATTGACACTGAGAAGACGGCTACGCTGGTAAGCCTGGCGAGCGGTTAATACCCTGCTGAGGTTTATATCAGTTGGATGGTCAACGACACCCTATTGGATTCAGCTTCATGGAGCCAACTGGACACTGAGAATAAAGCCGGTTCCAGCTCCCTTGGCAGCGGGCTGAGCCTGACCGCGGCGGCGTGGAACAGCGGTGCCACTTACTCCTGCTTAGTGGGACAGCAGTCCCTTAAAATGCATTTAATCAGGAGCATCAATAAATCTCACGGTAAACCTACTTTAGTTAACGTTTCACTTGTTCTAACCGACACTTTTAGATCCTGCATCTAACCCCACCCCCTCCGCCCACTTCCCTCCAATGGTTGAGTACATATTTCTTATAGAAGTGTTGCTGCTTTGATGTTCATCAGTGTTTGTGTTTCTGAGTCAGCGAATCTCCCATTTACCCTCCGTCACTGTCACCCTTCAGATCAGAAAACAATTGATGTTTCATTCCGTTAATATGTCAAACTATTTCAGTCAATGTTGCCTAATTGCGGTTGGAATTCGATAACTACAATTAACCTTAGGGCCGTTTTATATAAAGCTGCAATATTTCTGAAGATCCCTGGAAGGGTTCCGTGACGTTATTGGATGAGTATGAAATTGAGCTTATGTCTGTCAGTGCCTCCGCTTTTTGTAATAAAAGCAGAATAAATACTTACAATCTTCCTGGAATTTTGTTTGTATGCGCGTGATATTTGTGAGAATGATTTACAACTTGATCCAGACACATATGTTTAATCATTATTAAATGTTCCGCCTGTGCAGCACGTTCCCATTGCCCCACTTTGTGGAGTCATTACTGGTGCTTTGAATCAGCTTGCACTGATCCTCACCATTATTGACTGCATCTGGAGCTCCTGTGGTGTGCAATTGGCCAATGAGATGTCTATTTGTGGAAGGCAATGTATAAAGGCGAACGAACATCGGGTCGCGATTAGAAAGTCAATTATTCACGAAGACTGGCGATTGCCACTTACCTATGCATTGGTAGCCAGATAATCTCCCGCATTGACGTCTCTTTCGTCTCCCTCACTGTTACCGATTGTTAACCCTCCTCTTTAATTATATGCTGCCATTCGGTGACATCATCCTACATCAGATCCGACACGTACGTTGAAGACACCCAGCTCCATCTCACCACCACCTCTCTGCACCCAACCGCTGTCTCTGATTTGTGACGCTGTCTGGCCGCTAACTGGTACTGGATGAGCATAATTTTCCTCGCATTAAATAATAGGAATGCGGAGACACTGTTTTTGGACCTTGCCACAAACTCCGTTTCCTGACCACCGCTTCCATTCCTCTCCCTGACCATTGTCGCAGCCTGAATATGAAAGTTTGGAAGCCTGGCAACATAACTGGCCGTAAGCTGCACTTCCGAATCCATATCTTCTCCATCAACATGACCAACTACTTCTACCTCATAATATTTCCTGTCTCTGCCCCGTCATAGATCATCTGCTGCTGAAACCCTCAGCCATGCCTTCGTTACCTCGAGCCTTGGCTATTCCAATATTGAACACGACAGCCTCCCGACTTCCACCCTCCTTCAGTTTCATTTTATTCAAAACTCTGCTGCCTATATTTTGTCTTGCACCAAGCCCTTTTACACCCATCACCTCTGTGTTCGGCGACCTACATTGTCTCCAGTTTCTGGCAAAACCTCAATTTGAAAAATCATACCATTGTTTCTGAATACATCCGTGGCCTCTCCACTCCCTACCACTGTAGCCTCGTCGAGTTCTACCATTTTCTGCGAATTCTGTATTCCTCCAAAACTGGCGACGTCGCCCCCGATTGTCATCGCCCCACCAGTGGTGGGTGTGCGTTTAGCTGCCGAGAAGCTAAGCTATGACATTCCCTCTATAAACCTCTCTGCCGCTGTACCTTGCTCTCTCCTGCAAATCTCCTCAAAGCTTAACTTTTTGACGAAGCTTTTGGTCTCCTCTCCATAAAGAAACCCAATTTATGTGGCTGAATGTATATTTTTTCAGATTACTCTCATTTTCCAGTCCTCTTTGGATCTGGTCATGGTGCCAGCGGATTGGAGGACTGCTAATGTAGTACCCTTGTTTAAGAAGGGAAAAAGGGATAGGCAGAGTATTTACAGACCTGTCAGCCTAACCTCAGTGGTGGGAAAATTATTCGAAAACATCCTGAACGACAGGATAAATCTTCATTTGGAAAGGCAAGGATTAGTTAGAGACATTCAGCACAGATTTGTTAAGGGGAGATCGTGTCTGACGAAATAGATAAAAAACATTTTAGGAGTTAACCAATAGGGTCGATGAGGGTAGTGCGTATGATGTAGTGTATATGTAATTTAGCAAAGCCTTTGATAAAGTCCCACATAGTAGACTGGTCATGAAGGATCAATCCCATGGGATACAGGGCAAAGTGTCAAGTTCGATCCAAATTTAGCTTGGAGGTAGAAAGCAAAGCATAATGATTGATGGATGTTTTTGTGACTGGAAGGATATTTCCAGGGACGTTCGGCAGGGCTCAGAATGCGGTCCCTTACTTTTTAGCGTATTTATCAAAGATTTAAATTTTAATATAGGGAGTACGATTAAGAGGTTTGCAGACGAAATTAATATTTGCTGTGTGGTTGATAATGAAGAGGAACGTCATGGGCTGCAGGAGGATATCAGTCTACTGGTCAGTGGGCAGAGCAGTGGCAAATGGAATTTAATTCAGAGAAGTGTAAGGTGATGCCATTTGGGAGGGCTAATAAGGAAAGGGTATACACATTATGCAGTAGGCGATTTACTAGTTTAAATGAACAAAGGGACCTTGGAGAGCTTGTCCACAGAAGTCTTTTGGGGGAAAAGAAAACATTAAATCGTGGCCCCCCGATCTGGGGGACGAGCAAACATTTACAAGGCACTTCTTTTTTTTTTTGTATTTTTTTTTTTAAGTTTTCTTTTTGGGCACTGAAATCATATCTATATTTTTTTCTCCAAGTGCCCCCTACAAAAGGGGAGGGGGACACTAAAAACACTGGCAATTAAAACAAATTAAACTTTAAAACATAACATCAAACTAAAATTTGGTTGCCTGGCGTGACGATGCACTCCAGTCCCTCTGGTCCCCACCTCTCGCGGAAGGCCGCGAGCATACCGGTGGACACCATGTTCTCCATCTCCAAGGACACCCTGCTGCGGATGTACGCGCGGAAGAGAGGCAGGCAGTCAGCCTGAACGACCCCTTCGACCTCCCGCTGCCTGGACCGCCTGATGGCACCCTTGGCCGTGCCCAGGAGCAGTCCAACGAGGAGGCCCTCGGACCTACCCGCTCCCCTCCGCACAGGGTGCCCAAAGATCAGGAGTGTGGGACTGAAGTGCAGCCAGAATTTCAGGATCAGCCCCTTTAAATAATAAAACAGGTTGCTGCAACCTCGTGCACTCAATAAAAACAAGGAACATGGACTCTTCCAGCCCACAGAAATTGCAGGCGGCCTGGGAGCCCGTGAACCGGCTTAAAAATTTATTGCTCCATGCAACACCCTCCAGGCCAAGTCCCCGATAAATACTGGGAGGACTCCCGCATAGAGTGCCCTCCATCGGGGACTCCCGCCTCCTCCGGACGGCAAGATGCTACGCCATGGCGTGTCCGGCTGGCAGGCGAGGATTGCAAACTTGAGAGTGTGCAGGAGCAGCCCGGACAGGAAACCCTTCCGCGCGGAACTGAAAGGCACGGAAGGGATTTCCTCGAGGCGGCTCAAGTTGTGAGGCGCCGGCTCCCGAGGGAGGTTCCGGGGTTTGGTGCCGATGAGGAATTCCGTCCGGACTGGACAGGACTCCTCGATGCAGCAAACAGAGTCAGAGACCAGAGCTGTTTTTAGCCACTCGATGGCATCGGCCGCGCGGCGGACGTTGGCAGAATTTAGGCGCCGCGCCAGCGTGTCTGGCGCCATCCAGCCCGCTCCTCCGCCATCGAGCAGGTCCCTGACCCTGGTCACCTCACCAGCCACAGCCCTCTTGTCCGACTGCTACCTAAAACCTCGGTCGTAGAGGTATGGATTCCCAAGCAACGGCGCCTGCAGGACACCGCCACTCCAGTCGGTGGAGAGCTCTGCTTGGTGGAGACTTTGTTCCAGACCCTGGTGAGTTCCTTGTAAAATACAGGCAGCTCCTGGAAGTTGGTCCTGAAGCCCCCCAAGCTCACAAACAGGAGCTGCGGGTCATGGTTGAGGCCGTGCTGCTGGCGGAAGAAAAACATCGCCAGAGCACGCCAGCGAGGAGGGGGCCTGTCCAGCGCCCTAGGCGAGCGGCGAACTTGGCCTCCAGCTCTTGCAAGTTCGCCGGCCAGGCTTCCTCGTCGGGGCTAAGGTAGACTCCCAGGTAGAGGAGATGGATCGTGCTCCAGGCAAAAGCCCTGAGCTCCTCCCGCAGCGAGTCCACCCACCACTGACCCACCAGGAGTCCGGAACATTTCTCCCAGTTGATCCTGGCGGAGGATGCGGCCGAGTAAATCTCCTGGCACTCACACATCCTCCACAGGTCAGCGGGATCCTCTACCGCGAGGAGCACGTCATCGGCCTAAGCCGAGAGGACGACCTTCACGCCCGGCCCTTGCAGAGCCAGTCCCGTCAACCTCGCCTGCAGGAGGCGCAGGAAAGGCTCCACGCAGAAGGCATATAAATCGGCGGACATGGGGCATCTCTGGCGCACCCCTCTCCCAAAGCGAAGATGCGCCATCAAGGACCCATTAACCTTTACAAGACACTCCGCGGCAGCGTACAAAAGTCGGATCCGGGCGATGAAATGCGTCCCGAACCCGAAAGCGCGCAGAGTTCCGAACAGATAGTCGTGATCCACCCAGTCGAACGCCTTCTATTGGTCGAGAGATAGGAAGGCGGCCGACAGACCAGCCTCCTGGGAATGATGGATGAGGTCCCGGACCAGATGGATGTTATCGTGGATTGTCCGGCCCGGGACCGTGTAGGACTGGTCGGGGTGGATCATGTGGTCCAGCAAGGTGCCAAGGTGAGCAGACATCGCCCTGGCGAAGATTTTGTAGTCCGTGCTGAGGAGGGAGACCGGGCGCCAGTTCTTAAGGAGGCGGAGATCACCCTTCTTCAGCAACAGGACGATGACTGCCCTGCGCCAAGAGAGGGGCATCTCCCTGGTCGCCAGACTTTCCCCCAGGACCCGCGCGTAGTCGCCCCCCAGGACGTCGCAGAACGCCCTGTGGAACTCCACGGTCAGCCCATCCAGCCCCGGGGCTTTTCCCCTCGAGAGCCGGTCGAGGGCGCCGGTCAGCTCCACCAGGCTTAGCGGAGCTTCCAGATTTTCGCCGCCCGCCGGGCCGACCTTCGGCAAGTCCTCACACAAAACTCTACGTGCTTCCTTGCTGGACGGCGCCGCAGAGAACAGAGCCCCATAATATTCACGGGCCCTGTTGTTGACGCCCTCCGGATCCGAGATGAGAGAGCCGTCGTTGGCCAGCAGCATCAAAAGCTGCTGACGGGCACTCGGTTTTTTCCATTGAGTAGAAGCAGGGGGAGCCGCGGTCCAGATCACGCAGGAACCGGATCCGCGACCTCACGAACGCTCCTCGGGACCCGACGAGCTGCAGGTCCTTCAGCGCGGCCTTCTTCACTTCGTACACCGTCCGCAGGGCCGGGTCCTCGATGACTTTACCGAGACGGGCCTCCAGGTCGAGCACCTCTTTTACTAGGTGCCCGACGCTGGCCGCCCGCCCCTTGGTCGACCCCCTCGCGTACTCTTGACAGAAGACGCGGTCTTGAGCTTTGCCCACGTCCCACCATAGCCTCAAGGAGGGGAAGCCTTCCTGCTTCCTTCTCCAGTCGGCCCAGAAACGACGGAACGAGTCCTGGAACCGCACGTCCTCCAGCAGCTGGTTGTAAAAATGCCAGTACGCGGACCCCGTCCTCGCGCGGAGCGAAGCGAGCTCCGCCCATACCAGTTGGTGGTCCGAACATGGCACCGGCCGCATGGAGGCCGCCGCGACACAGGAAACGTATGAACGAGAAACGTAAAGGCGGTCGACTCTGGACCATCCTACTCCAGGCCTCAGCCATGTAAAGGCGCTGGAGTCGGAATGGAGATTTCGCCAGACGTCCACCAAGTCGAAGGACCTGACCAGGTCCCTCACCTTCTCCATCGCCGTCATGCTCTGCGGGGCAGCGGAGCGGTCCCTCACCTCGAGGGTGCAGTTAAAATATCCCCCGAGGACAATGCAGTCGCCGACGTCGACGGAGCCAAGAAGAGCGGACACTTCTTCGATGAATCGCGCTTGCTGCGGGCCGTCCTGAGGGGCGTACACGTTCACGATATGGAGCGGCACGTCCCCCAGGGGAACCGTTACGTGCAGCAAGCGGCCTGGGACGGGCTCCTCGACCCCCAAGATCTCCGGCTGAAAATGCGGGGCCAACAAGATGGCCACCCCACAAGAAGTGGTCATGAGGTGGCTCATGCTGACCTCTCCTTGCCATTCCAGGAGCCACGTGTCTTTGTCTCTTGGAACTGTGTGGGTTTCTTGCTGGAAGCACGTCGCATATTTTCCCTCCCGCAGGAGCGAAAAATTGTTAAATCTACGGCGTGCCTCTCTGCCGCCGTTGATGTTGAGGCTAGCTATGGTTATCTTCATGATTAGAGCATAGTGCAACATCTACCTACCCAATTGTGGGGGGGCGGGGTTGGAGTCGTTTGTTGACCTCCACTTCTTCAGCAGCCCAGCGAGGAAACTTTTGAGCCGGCGCAGCTCAAGGCCTTGCGCCTTTGATCAGGGCGCGCCCGCGTCCATGGTATAAGAGGCGACGCGGACGGATGTGATGAGCAGCCCCAGCTCGGACCATCTTTCCAGGGCCAGATGGGTTCCGTTGTGGCGACCCAGCATCTGGACCAAAAAGTCCCGGAGTTCCTCTACGGGAATGAGGGGGGACTCAGCGGCGGGCACGAGGAGATTCACCGCCTCACTGGCGATGGACTCGAGATCTTCACCCGCGTCCTCCACCGAATCCCCGTCCTCCTCTGGGAGGTCGCCGCCAGCAGCCGGCCCATCGACCGCACGAGGTACGGCAAACGGCCCGGCCGCTCCATCCATCCCTGGCTCTGCCCCGATCCCACCCCCAGGATCGTCGGCAGAGCAGTCCCAACTGGGCTCTTTTAAATGCGGTGCTGGGTCAGGAAGCGACAGCCAAATAAATTCTCCAGGTCCACCAAGTACCCCAGCTCCAAAGTGGGGGGCGAGGGTTGTTGTTCTTCCCCCTCCCCGCCGCCACCCCCCGGCCCAGCATGTATAGAATCTTTAAAATTATTTCATTTTCTGCCCGGTGGAGCAAATCCTAGGGGAGGTTGGTTAATAGCTGGGCGTGCTCAGTTTCGGACTTTTCGGCCCCAACCGCCTCAGTCGCCGGGACGCTGGGCGTGGCAGCAATGCATTCCTCCGTTGGCCCCACGCCCCCGACGACAGGCAGATCTTTCACGCCATCCCCGGGAGGCATCGGCTGGGCAGCCTCGACTGTCTCACCCTACCCCGGGACAGATTCCTCCCGCCTACGACGCAGTTTGGCGGCGATGCTGGGGGACGCAGGACACGCGGTGGGCACCGACTCCTCCACGGAGAGATGTTGTTCCCCCTCCGCCTCATTGGGGCGGTGCCTACTTTTGTTCCTGGGGGAACGCGGAGGCAGGGAGACCTCCGTGTCTGCCGAGGCCTCCCACTCCACTCCCCCCTTTTTCTTATCTTGCCAGGCCCGAATCCCTCTGCGGTATTGGTCAAGGGCTCGGGCACAGGATCAGGGCACCCCGCGCTCGCCGGTGACGGGGTTGGGCTGAGCGCGATAAACAAATTGTCTGGCGTACCGAGGGTACCCGCCTCTAGATGTTTCGTCTTCTTCCGCGCCTTCCATCCGATCGGACACACTCCCTCCCCCCCGCCGGCGGCCGTGAAAACAAAGGCCCCCGACGATGCCCGCGCACGCACAGCTCCTGGCAAGCGGACGCTAATAGGGGGAGGGGTGGCGGCAGCGCCAGCCTTGGCCGCCTTCGGTGGTTTGGTGGCCTTGGAGGCGGGGCAATTCTTGCAAACGTGCCCCACCTCCCTACAGGATTGGCACCGAACGCCGTCCGACGTCCAGAAGACGCGGTAGGCAGTCCACTCGTGCACCACATTAAAATTGCCCTCTGTCGTCTCCTCCCACGCCAGCCGGACAAAGAGCTGGCGGCGGAAGGAGAACACATGGCGCAGGCTGATCTCCCTGAGCCCGAGCGGTATGGGGTTGATCCCTGACCTTACCTCCCCCAGTTGGTGCAGGTGAGGGAGGAGGAGCTCAGCGGGAAGAAAGGGCGGGATGTTTGAAAGGATGACCCCGTGCGCGTTGGCCTCGAGTGGGTCCAACGGCAGGAACATCTCGCCCACCGTGAGCCCCTTTTCAATGGCCAGGGACACCGCCCGCTCCGACGCCAGGAAGAATACAGCCTTCCCACACATCTTGGAGGCTGCGACAATGGCCGAGGGGCCGACTACCCCAGCTATCGCCCGCACGCACTCCTCAATTCTCATTGTGGGGTGAGTGTAGCTCTTGACCCCGTGTTTATTTTTTATTCGTCTGAACGGTGGCAGGGCAGCAGGAGTCGCAGGAGGCACCATGGATGTGGACGCCAACTGCACATATGTCTTTGCTGGCCCTGCCAGCGGCGTGGATTTGATCGCCATCACGGGGTCCCTTTTCAGGGCCACACCCATCCCAAAGTCACAGGCCTTAATGGTGTTTGATCAGAGAGAGCTCGAAAAGTGGCACACCTCTCCCCTAGTTGAAAATTGGGGAGGGTCCTTGCTCCCTTTGCTCAGTTGTCTTAATTGTCTTATTTCCAAATTAGGAGGAAAGGGCTCTCAGAGAGAGAGGCGAGAGACAGAGAGAGAGAGAAAAAGCGAGACGTGGTGGAAAAGAGGGAAGCTGCGAGGGCAGGTCTCCCCTCACAGCGAAGGGTGGGTGTTTCTTGGGGTGCACTCCCCAAATGGCAAAAAAAAACGCAGTCTTTGTAGATGCTCTTCGGGTGGGGCGAGAAGGTGTCTTCACCTGGGATAGCTGGAGCCACCAGGCACACACTCCCAACGATGTTAAATAGGGTAATTAATGATTCTTCAGCCAGGTAGCTCCAGCTATCCCAGGCTAGGCGATGGGGGAGGGGTGCTTCAGTGGTGTGTGGGGCCTAGCTGCAAGCACGACCCCCACACACAGTTCCACAGACACACACCCCCCGCGATGTTCCGGCCCTCGAGTTATCTTCTTTCCTTCCCCCACCGATACAACAAAGTCTTTCGGGAAATGATCCAAAACACACCCACCTGTGAAGAGTGTAGAAGTGGCTCTCCCTCCTTCCACACTGGATGGTGTTTTCTCAGGTTGTTGTTCTTTTCCCCCTCTCTCCAACTCTCTGTGGTAGTTATAAGTTGAAACATTTTCTGCTCTCCTCCTCTGCCTCTGGACGTTGAATTGTAGAAATCCAGCTGCTTCCTCCACTTCCTGGGCTGGTCTCAGGGTTCACTCTACGCCTGCCAGGCAGGAGCAAAGCGGGTAGCTCCTTCCCTCACAGCAACAGAGCTCCAACTGAATAGGCCACGCCTCCAAATCTCCACCATTGATCCGCAGATCCCTGAAGGTAGCAGGCCAGGTGGATAAGGTAGTTAAGAAGGCATTCGTAATGCTTGAATTATTGGCCGATGGCATAGAATATAAGAGCAGTGAGGTTCTAATTACATTTTTGATACTGTGTTTGGGCCACAGCTGGAGTACTGTGTGCAGTTCTGATCGCCCTATGAAAGGAAGGACGTGACTGCACTCGAGAGGATGGAAAGGAGATTAACTGGAATGCTGCCTGGATTGGCGAAATTTAGTTATGAGGGCAGATTGGATAGGTTGGGTTTGTTCTCATTGGAACAGAGGAGGTAAGCGGAGAGGTCATCGAGGTCAACAAAATATTGAGGGGCCCGGACATAGTGGAGAGTAAGTGTCTATTTCCATTGGTGGAGTGTTCTATTATGAGGTGCATAGTTTTAAGGTGATTAGTGAAAGTTTTAGAAGGGATTTGACGGCGCGGGGCTTCTTTACGCAGAGGGTTGTGGGGATTTAGTGCTTGAACGACGGGATGACAATCTTCCTGTCACTTTAGCCCGGGGTGGACAATACTACAGTCGGCACACTCAGCTGCTCTGTGGTTCACCCTGACCCGTGGATGGTCCACACTGACGTAGTCCATAATATCTGCAGCTCTTTGTGGGTTTCCAGATTGATCGACTTTTCGTATCAGCAGACAATCACCTCTCTGCTCGAGGACCTCAGGCAGTCAGGGCGTAGGCTGAACAGTCTTTCGTTCTTTCCTTTCTAGAATCTGTTGCTCAGGGTTGTCTGATCTCCAGGATGCGACAGAACATCGCAGCAGAAGTGGCTTCTGGATAACCCTTTATTTTGCATCACAAACCGTGTTCTCATATACCCTGGTGTTAAATATTGCCGGTCTGAATTCACAGAGGAGTCATTTGAAGATTAAAGACAAGCCTACTTTTTATTTAGGAAATCTTTATTTTTCATTCCAACATGCTCCACGCACTGTTGGACACTGACCAACTGGTACTCAGGGTGAGAAGAGCGGATTCTGCAAGGGAACAGACTCTCCGGCTCCCAGGACACATTGATCAAAGTAAGTGTTATTCACGGGTGCAGCGCCAGATCCTAACAGTAAACTGAAACATCATGACCTGGATTTGGATCTTGCCAGTTTCTGATTGGTGGGCTGGCTGTTGAGATGGAATGCCCATCAGATTTGAGTATTCCAGCACTGTGGCATTCATGAGTAATGATCAATTTATCATATCTGTCCTGGTCGTTTTCGCCTCCGTTCCCATCCTCCTCGGCTACTTGGTTAGTCGCCAGCAGTATGTGGAGAATGCCCGACTGAAGATCAGCTCCCTTTTCTGCTGTTCCCCCGTAAGCTGCTCTTCATTCTTCAAGTGGCGGCATTTTCCAGCCAACTGGTTGTCTCTCCTCTCTTGTGGGGATGGAAGTGAATTGATTCTCCTCGTTCTGGTTTGTCTTTGGGTATCAACAAACTGAGTTCTGGAGTGTGCTAAAAGTTTACACAGCACGGGAGCCGGGGAGGGATAAATTGTGCCGATGCATCCCGATAATTAGATCCACATCACCGACCGCCCCCCGCCCCCAGCCGCATCCCCCAACCATCCCCCTCATCCCGTTAATTTTTAGGAGCTGATGTTTCATCCGAACATTGCTGATTCTGTAACTCGTTTCCAATCCACTGAGTATGACACAGCCTAAAGGAATGGCAAATGAAAGGGCGGGACAGTTAACACTTTCACAAGCAAGATTGAGGACGGTTTCCATGCGAGCCGGAACGACACAGAAGGGGGAATTCAGGACAACTCACCGAGCGGTTTCACATTGGCACCGAATGTTGTCTGCACGTTCAGAGCATCGCGGTTGTTTGGGACAGGCTGGATGGAGCAGCAGGTCTTTTCTTGTTCTTCATTTATGTTTCAAGTCACGTTATTTCAACAACTTAAATGTGAGAAGTTTAACATCTGGAAATAAATGTGCAATGGAAATTAATACACTGACTATGTGTGTCCTGATTTGTGGGGGTAAATAACTGATTTGAGATAAATTAAGAACTTTTGCAGTGCAGCCACTGTTGTAATGTGGGAAACATAGCAGCCAATTTGTACGCAGCAAGCTGCCACATACAGCAATGTGAAAATGACAAGATACTGAAAGTGCAGAATTCCTAAAATGCTGTAAAGGGGGTGCAGTATTTGTGTTGTGTTGTGGTCTCAATGAGGGAGCCAGGTTCCCTTCTGACCAACTTGCACGGTTTCGAATCACTCCCCATCCTATGGGTTCTGTACTCTGGATTTATTTGGGGGGGGGGGGTGACAAAAGTGCAGAGGACACTGGTTTGATGCAAATAACTTTGCTTTTATTACATTGAAAGACACACTGGCTTATTACTATAGCAAGAAAATACACGGCCAATCTTACAATCACTCTAATAAAGGACACGACAAGGAAAGGTACAAGGTCAAACTTATATGTCACTCTAATAAAGTACTATACAGTACACATTCAAAGGGGGTTGCAGTAAAATTATACCTCCCACCTCCCAATACCTAATTCTTGCTCCAGGGCAGGCAGGGACTTACATTGCCATCCTTTTGATAGTTATTGGAAGATGGTGATGTTCTTCCTTCCTTCAGGACATCAAGACATCGAAGCTGGAGAGTCTCTCTCTCTCTCCTCTCTCTTCTCTTTCCTCTCTCACTCTCTTCTCTACCCTCCCTCCCTCTCTCTCTCTCTCTCTCTCTCTCTCTCTCTCTCTCTCTCTCTCTCTCTCTCTCTCTCTCTCTCTCTCTCTCTTTCTCTCTCCAACCTCTGTTGAAAATAGTGGCCAGTTATAAGATTTCAGTCTTGCGGGGGATGATGTTTGAAAAACCGATTCCAGATGGAAATATTAGTTTTGTATTTGCAATGTCCTTTTCTGCTTCGTCTTTCGCATACAGGTTGGATTGGGCTTCTGTATGATGTATATGCTGAAATTGTTTGTCCAGACCCATGTTGATGGGGAGCTAGCTCAGGCTGATACTGTGATGGCAATGTATCTTGTGATGGAAGATTTCCAAATACTCATTCTTCCAGAGAGGTTAATTCAGTTCTGACACCCAGACAGTCCCAATAATCATGTGGGCTTCCTTTGTTTCCTAGGTCCGCCCATAGGCTAGAATCTGTCTTGTAAAAGTTCCTAACTCGATTAAAGTTCGTAGTTTCTTTTTTAAGCAATTTTACAGTTGCAAACTTTTTGTAGATCGTCCCAAATTAAATTTCCTTTCGAATGAACTCAAACACAGGGCGGGCGGTGTTCTCGTGAATTTTTCACTCTGCAGTGGGGACAGTGTGTGATGTCCCTGCGGGGTGCAGTTTGTTCAGTATCTGAACCAGATCTGCCCCTGGGAGGTGACAGTGTGTTATGTCCATGTGGCGTACAGTGTCTGACCCTGAGCTGACCCAGGGAGGGGGGCAGTGTGTGATGTCCCTGTGGGGTGCAGTATGTTCAGTGTCTGACCCTGAGCTGTCCCAGGGAGGGGACAGTGTGTGATATCCCTGTGGGTTGCAGTTGGTTCAGTGTCTGACACTGAGCTGCCCCAGGCAGGGTGCAGTGTGCGATGTCCCTGTGGGGTGCAGTAATTCAATGTCTGACCCTGAGCTGCTCCAGGGAGGGGGCAATGTGTGCTGTCCCTGTGGCGTGCAGTTTATGACCCTGAGCTGACCCTGGGAGGGGGCAGCGTGTGATGTCCCTGTGGGGTGCAGGATGTTCAGTGTCTAACCCTGATCTGCCCTCATTCCTCCTGCTCCAGGGGACAGTCACGGTCCAGTCTGAATTAATTGGCGGATCAGCGTCAACGACTGGACATCGGCGCTGTTTCAAGGCACATCATGTCTGTCTCCATGCCAGAGAAATCCAAAACCAACCTGCAGATTCAATTAATTTTATTGTCAATTGCTTCACAAACTTTAGCTTCATTTGTTGCAGCTTTCAATGTTTGAAAAGCCTTTCTGATATTTTGTATCGATCTTAAATGTAGAAGATACCAAATACATCCCAACAATAGATAACCAAGGGGTTATATGGAAGGGGGAACTTAAAACAATCACTGACACTAAAGATTAGTACTCGGTAAAATAATAGGACTAAATGTGGACACGTCCCTTGGACCAAAGGTGGAGAAGTCCCCTGGACCTGATAGCCTGCATCCAAGGGTCTTAAAAGAAGTGGCTGCAGAGATAATGGATGCATTGGTTGAAATCTCCCAAAACTCGCTGGATTACAGAGAGGTCCCAGCGTTCTGGAAAAACACAAATGTAATACGCCTATTTAAAAAGGGAGAGGGACAGGAATCAAGAAACTATAGATTAGTTGGCCCAGCATCTGTCGGTGGGAAAAAGCTGGAGTCCTTTATTAAGGAAACAGCAGCAGGACATTTGGAAAAACATAATACAGTCAGGCAGAGTCAGCATGGTTTTATGAAAGGGAATTCATGTTTGACAAATTTGCTGGAGTTCTATGAGAATGTAACGAGCAGGGTGGATAAGGGGAAATCAGTTGACAATGTGTATTTGGATTTGCAAAAGGCTTTCGAAAAGGTGCCAAATAAAACGATACTGCACAAGGTAAAGTTTCACAGGATTGGGGGTAATATATTAGCATGGATAGAGGGTGGGCTAACTAACAGAAGACAGATACATGGGTCATTTGCCGGTTGGCAAACGGTGACTAGTGCGGTGTCACCGGGATCGTCCTCTACTATTTACAATCTATATTAATGACTTGGATGAAGGGACAGAGTGTAACGTAGCCAAGTTTGCTGATGATACAAAGATGGATGGGAAAACAAATTGGAGGAGGACACAAACAATCTGCAAATAGATGTAGACAGGCTAAGTGAGTGGGTTAATATTTGGCAGATTCAGTGTAATGTGGGAAAGTGCGAGGTTATCCACTTTGGCAGGAAAAATAAAAATACAATTTATTATTTAAATGGAGAGGTATTAAAAATGCAGCAGTACAGAGTGAACTTGTTGTCCTTGTATGTGAAACACTAAAAGTTAGTGTGCAGATAGAGCAAGCAATTACGAAGCCAATATAAATGTTGGCCTTTATTGCAAGGGCGATCGTGTATAAAAGCAGGGAAGTCCCACGACAACTGTACAAGGTATTTGTGAGACTACAATTAGAGTACTGCGTACATTTTTGATCTCCTTATTTCAGGAGGGATATACTTGCATTGGAGACAGTTCAGAGAAGCTTTACTAGTTTGATTCCTGAGATGAAGTGGTTGATATATGGGGATAGATTGTGCAGGCTGGTCCTATACTCATTGGAGTGTAGAAGAATGAGAGGTGATTGAATTGTAACATATGTAACTGAGGGGACTCGACAAGGTGGATGCAGAGAGGATATTTCTACTCATGGGGGAATCTAGAACTAGCGGCCATAGTTTAAGAATATGGGATTTAGAACTGAGATGAGGAGAAATTTCTTCTCTCAGATGGTCGTAAATCTGGAATTTTCTTCCCCAGAGAGGTGTGGAGGTTGGTCATTGAATATATTTAAGGTGGAGTTGGCCAGCTTTTTGAGCGATAACGGAATGAAGTGTTATGGTGATCGGGCAGAAAAGTGGAGCTGTGTCGAAGATAAGATCAGCCATGATGTTATTAAATAGCAGAGCAGGTTCGCGTGGCCAATGGCCTACACCTGCTCCGATGTCTTAAGTTTTTTTAAAGAGTGAAGTAATGCGTGCAAACACAATCAGCATTATACTTTAATCTGAGCATTTTCCCGTTGATTAATTGATCAAATATCCAGAATATTAAACCCCAGCACAGTTAGAGGGGGAATCAATATCAGCAGAACGAAAGCTCAACTGTAAGAATGGACACGATTCAGTCATGGACAACAGCAGAATCCAAATCCTGCAGTCACTTGTGAACTCGCTGGTATGTCAGCAAGGTGGATGACCAATTGAACCCCTTCCCACACGGAGAGCAGTTGAATGGCCTCTCTCCAGTGTGAACTTGCTGGTGTTCCAGCAAGGTTGATGATCAAGTGAATCCCTTCCCACACTCAGAGCAGGTGAATGGCCTCTCCCCAGTGTGAACTCGCTGGTGTGTCAGCAGGGTGGATGACTGAGTGAATCCCTTCCCACACTGAGAGCAGGTGAATGGCCTCTCTCCAGTGTGAACTCGCTGGTGTGTCAGCAGGGTGGATGACTGAGTGAATCCCTTCCCACACTGAGAGCAGGTGAACGGCCTCTCCCCAGTGTGACTGCGACGATAAATTTCCAGCTCAGATGGGTAATTGAATCCCTTCCCACAGTCCCCACATTTCCATGGTTTACCCATGGTGTTTGCGTCCTTGTGTCTCTCCAGGTGGGATAATCAGTTGAAGCCTCCACCACACTCGCAACACGTGTACGGTTTCTCCCCGTTGTCAATGCTGCGATGCTTTTTCAGGCTGTGTAACTGGTTAAAACTTTTTCCACAGTCAGTAAACAGAAACACTCACTCGGGTGCATGTGTCTCGGTGCTTTTCAAGTCACATTGATATTTGAAATATGTTCCCACAGACAGAACAAACAAACATTTCTCCTTCCACATGCAAAGTCCGATGATATTCAAGTCCTGATGAATCGGGTGATTCTGACAGATCTTGACATGATGTTTGGTTCGAGTTTCCCGTCTGCAAATCCTGCTCAATCGAACAACGTGGAAAAGAAATTTACAAAAATCATTACTGCAAGTAATGGACATTAATACACAATCGACAAATTTAGATTGTATGGAACATTCTTTCCTCTCTTGTTCATACAAAGCTGTACATCCACATCCAATACACTCTTCCCCGTACCTGTCCTGAAATTCAAACACGTCTCACGTGCTCCGCTGCTAAATATCATCACCAACTCTGGCTGGGTTCAGTTCTACACTCACTGGTTCTCCTCCCCTGAATGTACTGACTCTGGCTGGGTTCTGTTCTACACTCACTCGGCCCACTCATTGGATCCCCTCCCTCTCCCTTCCCTGAAGGTATTGACTCTGGCTGGGTTCAGTTCTACACTCACTGGTTCCCGTCCCCTGAATGTGCTGACTCTGGCTGGGTTCAGTTCTACACTCACTGGTTCCCCTCCCCTGAAGGTACGGATTCTGGCTGGGTTCAGTTCTACACTTACTGGTTCCCCTCCCCTAAAAGGTGCTGACTCTGGCTGGGTTCAGTTCTACACGCACTGGTTCCCCTCCCCTTAAGATGCTGACTCTGGCTGGGTTCAGTTCTACTCTGACTGGTTCCCCAACCCTGAAGGTACTGACGCTTGCTGGGTTCAGTTCTACATTCAATGACTTCCCTCCCTCTCGCTCAATCCCAGAGGGTGCTGATTCTGGCTGGGTTCAGTTAACATAAGATAAGAAATAGGGCAGGAGTCGGCCGTTTTATCCCTCAGGCCTGCTCCGACATTCAATAAGATCATGGCTGATCTCATCATGGGCTCAGCTCTACTTCCCTGCCCGCTCCCCATAACTCTTTACTCCTTTACCGCACAAAAATCAGTCCTTCACTGCCTTTAAATTCATTAAATGACTCAGCCTCCACAGCACTCTGGAGCAGAGAATTCCACAGATTTACAACCTTCTGAGGGAAGAAATGTCTCCACATCTCAGTTTTTAATGGGCGGCCCTTATTCTAAGATAATATCCGCTCGTTTTAGTTTCCCCTATGATTGGAAATATCCTCACTGCATCCACATTATCGAGTCACCTCATTACCTTATAAGTTTCAAAAAGATCACCTCTCAATCTTCTCCATTGTGTATAGGCCCAATGTACTCAACCTATCCTCATAAGTTAACCAACTCATCTCCGGGATCAACCTGGTGGACCTTTTCTCAACAGCCTCTAATGCAAGTATATCCTTCCTCAATTACGGAAACCAATACTGGATGCAGTAGTCCAGGTATGCCCTCATCAATACCCTGTAAAGTTGTAGCAGGACTTCCCTGCTTTTATATTCTATTACCCTTGCAATAAAGGCCATCATTCCATTTGCATTCCTGATTATTTGCTGTACCAGCATATAACTATTTGCGTTTCATGCACAAGGAACCCCAGATCATCCTGTACTGCAGCACTTTGCAATTTTTCTCCCTTTAAATTATAACTTGCTTTCGATTACTTCTGCCAAAGTGGAAAACCTCACATTTTCCCACATTATACTCCATCTGCCAAAAGTTTGCCCACTCGCTAAGCCTGCCTTTAGGCCTTTGCAGATCTTCTGTGTCCCACGCATTTTGCTTTCCCACCCATCTTTGTATCATCAGCAAACTTGGCTACATTACATTCAGTCCCTTCATCCAAGTCATTCATATAGATTGTAAATAGTTGAAGACCTAACACCGATCTCTGCGGTACTCCATTAGTCACTGTTTGCCAACCGGAAAATGACCCATTTATCCCGACTATCTGTTTTCTGTTAGTTAGCCAATCCTCTATCCGTGCTATATAATATCCCCAACCCCGTGAACTTTTATCTTGTGCAGTAATCTTTTATGTGGCACCTTGTCAAATGCCTTCTGGAAATAATCCAAATAGACCACATCCACTTGTTCCACATGATCTACCCTGCTCAGTCGATCCTCAAAGAACTCCAGCAAATTTGTTCAACATAATTTCATTTTCAAAAAACAATGCTGACTCCTTTTGATTGAATTGTGCTACTCCAAATATCTCGCTACTGTGTCCTTAATAACATAAGTTGAATAGATACTGCCACTGTCTTCCCTGACACTATGTGACAGGTGAGTGTTGGATAGATACTGCTTCTGTCATTCTCTGACACTATGTGACAGGTGAGTTTTGGATAGATAATGCCTCTCATTCTCTGACACTATGGGAGAGGTGTGTGTTGGATAGATACTGCCTCTGTCTATCTCTGATACTATGTGACAGGTGAGTGTTGGATAGATACTGCCTCTCTCATTCGCTGATACTGTGTGACAGGTGACTGTTGGATAGATACTGCCTCTCTCAATCTCTGACATTAAGTGACAGGTGAGTGTTGGCTAGATACTGCCTCTCTCATTCTATGACACTATGTGACAGGTGAGTTATGGATAGATACTGCCTCTTGTCATTCTCTGTGATTATGTGACAGTTGTGTGTTGGACAGATACTGCCTCTGTCATTCTCTGCCACTATGTGACAGGTAAGTGTTGGATAGATACTGCCTCTGCCATTCTCTGACACTATGTGACAGATGAGTGTTGGATAGATACTGCCTCTCTCTTTCTCTAATACAAGGTGACAGGTGAGTTTTGAATAGATACTGCCTCTGTCATTCTCTAATATTATGTGACAGGTAAGTGTTGGATAAATACTGCCTCTGCCATTCTCTGACACTATGTGACAGGTGAGTGAAGGATAGATACTGTCTCTCTGAATCTCTGATATTTTGTGACAGGTGAATGTTGGATAGATCCTGCCATTCCCATTCTC
Organism: Pristiophorus japonicus; assembly: GCF_044704955.1. NCBI lineage: Eukaryota > Metazoa > Chordata > Chondrichthyes > Pristiophoridae > Pristiophorus > Pristiophorus japonicus. The sequence goes on along the minus strand of NC_092001.1, from coordinate 19,769,934 downwards.
TGATACTAAGTGACAGGCAAGTGTTGAATAGATAGTGCCTCTCTCATTCTCTGACATTATGTGACATGTGAATGTCGGATATACACTGCCTCTCTCATTCTCAGATGCTATGTGACAGGTGAGTGTAGGATAGGTACTGACTCTCTCCTTCTCTGATAGTATATGCCAAGTGAGTGTTGGTTAGATACTGCCTCTGTCATTCTCGGAAACGATGTGACAGGTGAGCGTAGGATAGATACTGCCTCTTTGAATCTCTGATACCATGTCACAGGTGAGTGCTGGATAGATACTGCCTCTGTCATTTTCTGCCACAATGTGAGAGGTGAGTGTAGGATAGATACAGCCTCTCTCATTATCTGACACTATGTGACAGATGAGTGTTGGATAGGTAATGCCTCTGGAATTCTCTGATACAATGTGACAGGTGAGTGTTGGATAGATACTGACTCTCTCATTCACTGGCACTATGGGACAGGTGAGTGTTGGATAGATACTGCCTCTCTCATTCTCTGACACAATGTGACAGGTGAGTATTGGATAGATACTGCCTCTCTCATTCTCTGACACGATGTGACAGGTGAGTGTTGGATAGATACTGCCTCTCTCATTCTCTGACACTATGTGACAGGTGACTGTCGGATATATACTGCCTCTCTCATTCTCAGATGCTATGTGACAGTTGAGTGTAGGATAGGTATTGACTCTCTCCTTCTGTGATACTATATGCCAGGTGAGTGTTGGTTAGATACTGCCTCTGTCATTCTCGGAAACGATGTGACAGTTGAGTGTAGGATAGACACTGCCTCTGCCATTCTCTGACACTATGTGACAGGTGAGTGAAGGATAGATACTGTCTCTCTGAATCTCTGATATTTTGTGACAGGTGAATGTTGGATAGATACTGCCATTCCCATTCTCTGATACTAAGTGACAGGCAAGTGTTGAATAGATAGTGCCTCTCTCATTCTCTGACATAATGTGACATGTGAATGTCGGATATATACTGCCTCTCTCATTCTCAGATGCTATGTGACAGGTGAGTGTAGCATAGGTACTGACTCTCTCCTTCTCTGATAGTATATGCCAGGTGAGTGTTGGTTAGATACTGCCTCTGTCATTCTCGGAAACGATGTGACAGGTGAGCGTAGGATAGATACTGCCTCTTTGAATCTCTGATACTATGTCACAGGTGTGTTCTGGATAGATACTGCCTCTGTCATTTTCTGCCACAATGTGACAGATGAGTGTTGGATAGGTAATGCCTCTGGAATTCTCTGATACAATGTGACAGGTGAGTGTTGGATAGATACTGCCTCTCTCATTCTCTGACACTATGGGACAGGTGAGTGTTGGATAGATACTGCCTCTCTCATTCTCTGACACAATGTGACAGGTGAGTATTGGATAGATACTGCCTCTCTCATTCTCTGACACGATGTGACAGGTGAGTGTTGGATAGATACTGCCTCTCTCATTCTCTGACACTATGTGACAGCTGTGTTTAGGATAGATACTGCCTCCCTCATTTTCTGACACTATGTGACAGGTGAGTGTTGGATAGATAATGCCTCTCTCATTCTCTGACATTATGTGACAGGTGAGTGTTGGATAGAAACTGCCTCTCTCATTCGCTGATACTGTGTGACAGGTGACTGTCGGATATATACTGCCTCTCTCATTCTCAGATGCTATGTGACAGTTGAGTGTAGGATAGGTACTGACTCTCTCCTTCTGTGATACTATATGCCAGGTGAGTGTTGGTTAGATACTGCCTCTGTCATTCTCGGAAACGATGTGACAGGTGAGCGTAGGATAGATACTGCCTCTTTGAATCTCTGATACGATGTCACAGGTGAGTGCTGGATAGATACTGCCTCTGTCATTTTCTGCCACAATGTGAGAGGTGAGTGTAGGATAGATACAGCCTCTCTCATTCTCTGACACTATGTGACAGATGAGTGTTGGATAGGTACTGCCTCTGGAATTCTCTGATACAATGTGACAGGTGAGTGTTGGATAGATACTGCTACTCTCATTCTCTGACACGATGGGACAGGTGAATTTTGGATAGATACTGCCTCTCACATTCTCTGACACAATGTGACAGGTGAGTGTTGGATAGATACTGCCTCTCTCATTCTCTGACACGATGTGACAGGTGAGTGTTGGATAGATACTGCATCTCTCATTCTCTGACACTGAGTGACAGGTGAGTGTTGGATAGATACTGCCTCTCTCATTCTCTGACATTATGTGACAGGTGAGTGTTGGATAGATACTGCCTCTCCCATTCTCTGAAACTATGTGACAGATGAGTGTTGGATAGATACTTCCTCTCTCATTGTCTGACATTATGTGACAGTTGAGTGTAGGATAGATACTGTCTCTCATTCTCTGATACTATGTGACGGGTGAGTGTTGGATAGATACTGTCTCTCTCATTCTCTGACACTATGTGACAGGTGAGTGTTGGATAGATACTGCCTCTCTCATTCTCAGACATGATGTGCCAGGTGAGTGTTGGATAGATACTGCCTCTGTCATTCTCTGTCACTATGTGTCAGGTGAGTGTTGGATAAATACTGCCTCTGTGTTTCTCTGACACTGTTTGTCAGGTGAGTGTGGGATAGATACAGCCTCTCTCATTCTCTTACAATATGTGACAGGTGAGTGTTTGCTAGATACTGCCTCTGTCATTGTCTGACACTATGTAACAGGTGAGTGTTGGCTAGATACTGCCTCTGTCATTGTCTGACAGAATGTAACAGGTGAGTGTTGGCTAGATACTGCCTCTGTCATTCTCTGACACTATGTGACATGTGAGTGTAGGATAGATACTGCCTCTGTCATTCTCTGACACTATGTGACAGTTGAGTTTGGATAGATACTGCCTCTGTCATTCTCTGACAATATGTGAGATTCTGATTGTCAGGTGAGTGTAGGGTGGACACTGCGACTTTCAATCTCCGGTGCTGTGTCAGTGTAGGAATGATCAGCGATTATACGATAGATACTGACACGTTCACCCTCTGATCCATTGACAGGTAAATACGGAATTAATCTTGTTGGTGTCTGGGATTGGATTGTGGATTTGACTCTGTACCTGTCCATTACTGTTATGTTAATGCGACCTCTACTCCATGCCAGTCATTCTCCAGTATGTTCGTGTTGTTTTAATGTGTAACACCAATTCCTTATAGAGTATTGATTTTAATTTCGAACTGTCAATTTTTGTTTTGGATGTGTGTGCATCTGTCGGTCTCTGGTAAAATGAGTCTGAGTTTTACTGTCTGTCTATCTATCTCTAGTATTTGAGTGTGGGACTATCTCTGTATGTCTTCATTTCAGTTATGGGAGTCTGGGTTTTATTTTGTATCTGTCAAGTTCTGATATGTGATTGTGGGCCGAACTCTATATCTGTCAGTTTCTGCTTAATTGAGAGCGGGATTTCCTTTGTACCTGCCAGTTTCTGGTACAGAAGAGAGACCTTTACCCATACCTGTCAATTACTGGTAAGTGAGTATGGGCATTTCACTGTATGTAACTTTATGTTTTGGGAATATGGATTTTAACTTGTCAGGCTCTGAAATGTGAGTGTGGGTTTTATACTGTATCTCTAAGTCTCTGATTATGCGATTGTGTGTGTTATTCTGTACTGGATATGTTTTGCTATGTGTGTTGGGTTTTAAGCTGTGCCTCTAAGTTACTGTTATGTTAGTCTGCAGTTACTTTTATCTGTTACTCCACTTGGGTTTATGTTTTACAATGTACCTGTCAGTCTCTGGTATGTGAGTGTGGTTATAATCTGTACCTGTCAGTTTCTGGTATGTGAGTGTGGGTATAATCTGTACCTGTCAGTCTCTGGTATGTGAGTGTGGGGTTTAATCTGTACATGCCAGTCTCTGGTATGTGAGTGTGGGGTATAATCTGTACCTATCAGTCTCTGGTATGTGAGTGTGCGGTGTAATCTGTACCTGTCTGTGTCTGGTATGTGAGTATGGGTTATAGTTTGTACTATTCAGTCTCTGTTTTTTGAAAGTGAAGTATAATCTGTACCTGTCAGTTTCTGGTAAATGAGTGTGGGTATAATCTGTACCTGTCAGTCTCTGGTATGTATGTGTGGGGTATAATCTGTACCAGTCAGTCTCTGGTATGTGAGTGTGGTTATAATCTGTAACTTTCTGTCTTTGGTATGTGACTGTGGGTATAAGCTGTACCTGTCACCCTCTGATATGTGATTGTGGGTATAATCTGCACCTGTCAGTTTCTGGTATGTGAGTGTCGAGTATAATCTGTATATTTCAGTCTCTGTTGTGTGAGCGTGGGGTACAATCTGTAACTGTCATTTTCTGGTATGTGAGTGTGATTATAATCTGTACCTGTGAGTTTCTGGTATGTGAGTGTAGGAATAAACTGTACCTGTCAATCACTGGTAAGTGAGTGTGGGTATAATCTGTACCTGTCAGTTTCTGTATGTGAGTGTGCGTATAATCTGTACCTGTCAGTCTCTGGTCTGTGAGTGTGGGGTATAACCTGCACCTGTCAGTCTCTGGTGGATGAGTGTGGTACAATCTGGACCTGTCAGTTTCTGGTATGTGATTGTGTGTTATAATGTGTACCTCTCAGTTTCTTGCATATGAGTGTGGGTATAATCGGCACCCGTCAGTGACTGGTATGTGAGTGTGAGTATAATCTGTACTTGTCCGTTTTTGGTATTTGAGTGTGGGGTATAATCTGTATTTGTCAGTCTCTGCTAAGTGAGTGTGGGTATAATCTGTACCTGTCCGTTTCTGGTATTTGAGTGTGGGGTATAATCTGTACCTGTCAGTGTCTGGTAAGTGATTGTGGGTATAATCTGTACCTGTCCGCTTCTGGCCTGTGAGTGTGGGTATAATCTGTACCTGTCAGTCTCTGGTAAGTGAGTGTTGGTATAATCTGCAACTGTCCGTTTCTGGTATTTGAGTGTGGGGTATAATCTGTAAATGTCATTCTCTGGTAAGTGAGTGTGGGGTATAATCTGTACCTGTCAGTCTCTGGTAAGTGAGTGTGGGTATAATCTGTGCCTGTCAGTCTCTGGTAAGTAATTGTCGGTATAATCTGTATCTTTCGGTCTCAATTAATTGAGTGTGGGTTTAATCTGTACCTTTCAGTCTCTGATATATGAGTGTGGATATAATCTGTACTTGTCAGTTTCTGGCATGTGTGTGTGGTTATAATCTGTACCTGTCACTCTCTGGTATGTGAGTGTGGATATAATCTGTACCTCTCAGTCTCTGGTAAGTGAATGTGGGGTATAATCTGTACCTTTCAGTCTCAGCTATGTGAGTGTGTGTATAATCTGTACTTGTCAATATCTGGTATGTGAGTGTGCGTTATAATCTGTAGCTGTCATTTTCTGGTATGTGTGTTATATGGTATAATCTGTACGTGTCAGTCTCAGGTTTTTGAGTGTGAGGCATCAGCTGTACCTTTCAGTCTCAGGTATATGAGGGTGGGTATAATCTGTACCTCTCATTATCTGATATGTGAGTGTGCGGTATAATCTGTAACTGTCAGTCTCTGGCATGTGAGTGTTGGGTATAATCTGTAGCAGTCATTTTCTGGTATGTGTGTTGTGGGATATAATCTGTACGTGTCAGTCTCTGGTTTTTCAGTGTGAGGTATAAACTGTACCTGTCATTTTCTGGTAAGTGAGTGTGGGTACAATCTTTACCTGTCAGTCTATGGTATGTGAGTGTGGTTTTAATCTGTACCTGTCACTCTCTGGTATGTGAGTGTGGTTATAATCTGTACCTGTCAGTCTCTGGTATGTGAGTGTGGTTTTAATCTGTACCTGTCAGTCTCTGGTATGTGAGTGTGGGTATAAACTGTATCTGTCAGTCTCTGATATGTGATTGTGCTTATAATCTGTACCTGTCAGTTTATGGTATGTGAGTGTGGGGTATAATCTGCACCTGTCGGTTTCTGGTAAGTGAGTGTCGAGTATAATCTGTACCTGTCAGTATCTGGTGTTTGAGTGTGGTTTTAATCTGTACCTGCCAGTCTCTGGTGTGTGAATATGGGGTATAATCTGTACCTCTCAGTCTCTGGTATGTGACTGTGTGTATTATAAGTACCTGCCATTCACTGATATGTGAGTACGCGGTATAATCTGTACATGTCAGTTGCTTGTATGCGAGTGTGGGTATAATCTGTACCTGTCAGTCTCTGGTATGTGAGTGTGGGAAGAATCTGTACATGTCAGTCTCCGGTATGTGAGTGTGGGGTATAATCTGTACCTGTCAGTGCCGGTTATGTGAGTGTAGTGTATAATCTGTACCTGTGAGTATCTGCTATGTGAGTATGCGGTATAATCTGTACCTGTCAGTTCTTGTATGCGAGTGTGGGTATAATCTGTACCTGTCAGTCTCTGGTATGTGAGTGTGGGTATAATCTGTACCTTTCAGTCTCTGGTATGTGAGTGTGGGGTATAATCTGTACCTGTCAGTTTCTGGTAAGTGAGTGTCGAGTATAATCTGTACCTGTCAGTATCTGGTGTTTGAGTGTGGTTTTAATCTGTACCTGTCCGTCTTTGGTATGTGACTGTGGGTATAAACTGTACCTGTCAGCGTCTGATATGTGATTGTGGGTATAATCTGTACCTGTCAGTTTCTGGTATGTGAGTGTCGGGTATAATTTGTATCTGTCAGTCTCTGATATGTGAGTGTCGAGTATAATCTGTATATTTCAGTCTCTTTTGTGTGAGCGTGGTGTACAATCTGTAACTGTCATTTTCTTGTATATGAGTGTGATTATAATCTGTACCTGTGAGTTTCTGGTATGTGAGTGTAGGTATAAACTGTACCTGTCAATCACTGGTAAGTGAGTGTGGGTATAATCTGTACATGTCAGTTTCTGTATGTGAGTGTGTGTATAATCTGTACCTGTCAGTCTCTGGTCTGTGAATGTGGGGAATAACCTGCACCTGTCAGTCTCTGGTGTATGAGTGTGGTATAATCTGGACCTGTCAGTTTCTGGTATGTGATTGTGTGTTATAATCTGTACCGCTCAGTTTCTTGCATATGAGTGTGGGTATAATCGATACCTTTCAGTGACTGGTATGTGAGTGTGAGTATAATCTGTACTTGTCCGTTTCTGGTATTTGAGTGTGGGGTATAATCTGTATTTGTCAGTCTCTGCTAAGTGAGTGTGGGTATAATCTGTACCTGTCCGTTTCTGGTATTTGAGTGTGGGGTATAATCTGTACCTGTCAGTCTCTGGTAAGTGAGTGTTGGTATAATCTGTAACTGTCCGTTTCTGGTATTTGAATGTGGGGTATAATCTGTACATTTCAGTCTCTGGTAAGTGAGTGTAGGGTATAATCTGTACCTGTCAGTCTCTGGTAAGTGAGTGTGGGTATAATCTGTGCCTGTCAGTCTCTGGTAAGTAATTGTCGGTATAATCTATATCTTTCGGTCTCAATTAATTGAGTGGGGGTATAATCTGTACCTTTCAGTCTCTGATATATGAGTGTGGATATAATCTGTACTTGTCAGTTTCTGGCATGTGTGTGTGGTTATAATCTGTACCTGTCACTCTCTGGTATGTGAGTGTGGATATAATCTGTACCTCTCAGTCTCTGGTTATTGAATGTGGGGTATAATCTGTACCTTTCAGTCTCAGGTATGTGAGTGTGTGTATAATCTGTACTTCTCAATATCTGGTATGTGATTGTGCGGTATAATCTGTAGCTGTCATTTTCTTGTATATGTGTTATATGGTATAATCTGTACCTGTCAGTCTCTGGTTTTTGAGTGTGAGGCATAAGCTGTACCTTTCAGTCTCAGGTATATGAGGGTGGGTATAATCTGTACCTCTCTGTATCTGATATGTGAGTGTGCGGTATAATCTGAAACTGTCAGTCTCTGGTATGTGAGTGTGGGGTATAATCTGTAGCAGTCATTTTCTGGTATGTGTGTTATGGGATATAATCTGTACGTGTCAGTCTCTGGTTTTTCAGTGTGAGGTATAAACTGTACCTGTCATTTTCTGGAAAGTGAGTGTGGGTACAATCTTTAACTGTCACTCTATGGTATGTGAGTGTGGTTTTAATATGTACCTGTCACTCTCTGGTATGTGAGTGTGGTTATAATCTGTACCTGTCAGTCTCTGGAAGGTGAGTGTGGTTTTAATCTGTACCTGTCAGTCTCTGGTATGTGAGTGTGGGTATAAACTGTATCTGTCAGTCTCTGATATGTGATTGTGCTTATAATCTGTACCTGTCAGTTTATGGTATGTGAGTGTGGGATATAATCTGCACCTGTCGGTTTCTGGTAAGTGAGTGTCGAGTATAATCTGTACCTGTCAGTATCTGGTGTTTGCGTGTGGTTTTAATCTGTACCTGCCAGTCTCTGGTGTGTGAATATTGGGTATAATCTGTACCTCTCAGTCTCTGGTATGTGACTGTGTGTATTATAAGTACCTGCCATTCACTGGTATGTGAGTATGCGGTATAATCTGTACATGTCAGTTTCTTGTATGCGTGTGCGGGTATAATCTGTACCTGTCAGTCTCTGGTATGTGAGTGTGGGAATAATCTGTACCTGTCAGTCTCCGGTATGTGAGTGTGGGGTATAATCTGTACCTGTCAGTGCCGGTTATGTGAGTGTAGTGTATAATCTGTACCTGTGAGTATCTGCTATGTGAGTATGCGGTATAATCTGTACCTGTCAGTTCTTGTATGCGAGTGTGGGTATAATCTGTACCTGTCAGTCTCTGGTATGTGAGTGTGGGTATAATCTGTACATTTCAGTCTCTGGTATGTGAGTGTGGGGTATAATCTGTACCTGTCAGTTTCTGGTAAGTGAGTGTCGAGTATAATCTGTACCTGTCAGTATCTGGTGTTTGAGTGTGGTTTTAATCTGTACCTGTCCGTCTTTGGTATGTGACTGTGGGTATGAACTGTACCTGTCAGTCTCTGGTATGTGAGTGTGCGTATAATCTGTACCTGTCAGTCTCTGGTATGTGAGTTTGGGTATAATCTGTACCTCTCAGTCTCTGGTATGTGACTGTGTGTATTATATGTACCTGCCATTCTCTGGTATGTGAGTATGCGGTATAATCTGTACCTGTCAGTTTCTGGTAAGTGACTGTCGAGTATAATCTATACCTGTCAGTATCTGGTGTTTGAGTGTGGTTTTAATCTGTACCTGCCAGTCTCTGGTCTGTGAATGTGGGGTATAATCTGTACCTCTCAGTCTCTGGTATGTGACTGTGTGTATTATATGTACCTGCCATTCTCTGGTATGTGAGTATGCGGTATAATCTGTACCTGTCAGTTTCTTGTATACGAGTGTGGGTATAATCTGTACCTGTCAGTCTCTGGTATGTGAGTGTGGTTCTAATCTGTACCTTTCCGTCTTTGGTATGTGACTGTGGGTATAAACTGTACCTATCAGCCTCTGATATGTGATTGTGCGTATAATCTATACCTGTCAGTTTCTGGTATGTGAGTGTGGGGTATAATTTGTACCTGTCAGTCTCTGGTATGTGAGTGTCGAGTGTAATCTCTATATTTCAGTCTCTGTTATGTGAGCATGGGGTACAATCTGTAACTCTCATTTTCTGGTATGTGAGTGTGGGTATAATCTGTACCTGTCAGTTTCTGTATGTGAGTGTGTGTATAATCTGTACCTGTCAGTCTCTGGTCTGTGAGTGTGGGGTATAACCTGTACCTGTCAGTCTCTGGTGTATGAGTGTGGTATAATCTGTACCTATCATTTTCTGGTATGTGATTGTGGGGTATAATCTGTGCCTGTCAGTTTCTGGTATGTGATTGTGTGTTATAATCTGTACCTGTCAGTTCCTTGCATATGAGTGTGGGTATAATCAGTACCTGTCAGTGACTGGTATGTGAGTGTGGGTATAATCTGTACTTGTCCGTTTCTGGTATTTGAGTGTGGTGTATAATCTGTACCTGTCAGTCTCTGGTAAGTGAGTGTGGGTATAATCTGTACCTGTCCGTTCTGGTATTTGAGTGTGGGGCATAATCTGTACCTGTCAGTCTCTGGTAAGTGAGTGTGGGTATAATCTGTTCCTGTCCGTTTCTGGTATTTGAGTGTGGGGTATAATCTGTACCTGTCAGTTATCTGGTAAGTTAGTGTGTGTATAATCTGTACGTGTCTGTTTCTGGTATTTGAGTGTGGGGTATAATCTGTACCTGTCAGTCTCTGGTAAGTGAGTGTGGGTATAATCTGTACCTGTCCGTTTCTGGGATTTGAGTGTGGGGTATAATCTATACCTGTCAGTCTCTGGTAAGTGAGTGTGGGGTATAATCTGTACCTGTCAGTCTCTCGTATTTGAGTGTGGGGTATAATCTTTACCTGTCAGTCTCTGGTAAGTAATTTTCGGAATAATCTGTATCTTTCGGTCTCAATTAATTGAGTGTGGGTATAATCTGTACCTTTCAGTCTCTGATATATGAGTGTGGATATAATCTGTACATGTCTGTTTCTGGCATGTGTGTGTGGTTATAATCTGTACCTGTCACTCTCTGGTATGTGAGTGTGGGGTATAATCTGTACCTCTCAGTCTCTGGTAAGTGAATGTGTGGTATAATCTCTACCTTTCAGTCGCAGGTATGTGAGTGTGGGTATAATCTGTACTTGTCAATATCTGGTATGTGAGTGTGCGGTATAATCTGTAGCTGTCATTTTCTGGTATGTGTGTTATGGGGTATAATCTGTACGTGTCTGTCTCTGTTTTTTGAGTGTGAGGCATAATATGTACCTTTCAGTCTAAGGTATATGAGGGTTGGTATAATCTGTACCTCTCAGTATCTGATATGTGAGTGTGCGATATAATCTGTACCTCTCAGTCTCTGGTATGTGAGTGTGGGGTATAATCTGCAGCTGTCATTTTCTGGTATGTGTGTTATGCTGTATAATCTGTACGTGTCAGTCTCTGGTTTTTGAGTGTGAGGTATAATCTGTACCTGTCAGTTTCTGGTAAGTGAGTGTGGGTATAATTTTTAACTGTCAGTCTATGGTATGTGAGTGTGGTTATAATTTGTATCTGTCAGTCTCTGGTATGTGAGTGTCGTTTTAATCTGTACCTGTCAGTCTCTGGTATGTGAGTGTGGGTATAATCTGTACCTGTGAGTTTCTGGTAAGTGAATGTAGGTATAAGCTGTACCTGTCAATCACTGGTAAGTGAGTGTGTTTATAAACTGTACCTGTCAGTTTCTGTATGTGAGTGTGTGTATAATCTGTACCTGTCAGTCTCTGGTCTGTGAGTGTGGGGTATAACCTGTACCTGTCAGTCTCTGGTGTATGAGTGTGGTATAACCTGTACCTGTCATTTTCTGGTATGTGATTGTGGGGTATAATCTGTGCCTGTCAGTTTCTGGTATGTGATAGTGTGTTATAATCTGTACCTGTCAGTTCCTTGCATATGAGTGTGGGTATAATCAGTACCTGTCAGTGACTGGTATGTGAGTGTGGGTATAATCTGTACTTGTCCGTTTCTGGTATTTGAGTGTGGTGTATAATCTGTACCTGTCAGTCTCTGGTAAGTGAATGTGGGTATAATCTGTACCTGTCCGTTTTGGTATTTGAGTGTGGGGCATAATCTGCACCTCTCAGTCTCTGGTAAGTGAGTGTGGGTATAATCTGTACCTGTCCGTTTCTGGTATTTGAGTGTGGGGTATAATCTGTACCTGTCAGTTATCTGGTAAGTGAGTGTGGGTATAATCTGTACCTGTCCGTTTCTGGGATTTGAGTGTGGGATATAATCTATACCTGTCAGTCTCTGGTAAGTGAGTGTGGGGTATAATCTGTACCTGTCAGTCTCTGGTATTTGAGTGTGGGGTATAATCTTTACCTGTCAGTCTCTGGTAAGTAATTGTCGGTATAATCTGTATCTTTCGGTCTTAATTAATTGAGTGTGGGTATAATCTGTACCTTTCAGTCTCTGATATATGAGTGTGGATATAATCTGTACTTGTCTGTTTCTGGCATGTGTGTGTGGTTATAATCTGTACCTGTCACTCTCTGGTACGTGAGTGTGGGGTATAATCTGTACCTCTCAGTCTCTGGTAAGTGAATGTGTGGTATAATCTCTACCTTTCAGTCTCAGGTATGTGAGTGTGGGTATAAACTGTATCTGTCAGTCTCTGATATGTGATTGTGCGTATAATCTGTACCTGTCAGTTTATGGTGTGTGAGTGTGGTGTATAATCTGTACCTGTCAGTCTCTGGTAAGTGATTGTGGATATAATCTGTATCTGTCCGTTTCTGGTATTTGAGTGTGGGGTATAATCTGTATCTGTCAGTCTCTGGTAAGTGAGTGTGGGTATAATCTGTACCTGTCAGTCTGGTATGTGAGTGTGGGGTATAATCTGTACCTGTCAGTTTCTGGTAAGTGAGTGTCGAGTATAATCTGTACCTGTCAGTATCTGGTGCTTGAGTGTGTTTTTAATCTGTACCTGCCAGTCTCTGGTGTGTGAATGTGGGGTATAATCTATACCTCTCAGTCTCTGGTATGTGACTGTGGGTATTATATGTACCTGCCATTCTCTGGTATGTGAGTATACGGTATAATCTGTACCTGTCAGTTTCTTGTATGCCAGTGTGGGCATAATCTGTACCTGTCAGTCTCTGGTATTTGAGTGTGGGTATAATCTGTACCTGTCAGTCTCCGGTATGTGAGTGTGGGGTATAATCTGTACCTGTCAGTGTCTGGTATGTGAGTGTGGGGTATAATCTGTACCTGTCAGTATCTGCTATGTGAGTATGCGATATAATCTGTACCTGTCAGTTTCTTGCATGCGAGTGTGGGTATAATCTGTACCTGTCAGTCTCTGCTTTGTGAGTGTGGGTATAATCTGTACCTGTCAGTCTCTGGTATGTGATTGTGGGATATAATCTGTACCTGTCAGTTTCTGCTATGTCAATGTGTGTGGTTTAATCTGTATCTGTCAATTTCTGTTAGGTGAGTGTGGATATTATCTTTACCTGACAGGTTCTGGTATGTGAGTGTGGAGTATAATCTGTACCTGACAGGTTCTGGCAAGTGAGTGTGGGTGTTTATTGTACCTGTCAGTGTGATCTGTTTCAATGGTGAAACAGCATCTAATTCTCCTGCTGTCTGTGACAATAAGATTGAGATTAGTTATGTGTCTCTGCGGTCTGTGAGTGTTAATCAACTTACTCTGTGTGCGAAGGAGCTGTCTGCACTGTTGCTTGTATTCTGGGTGGAGGAGGAAAGATCACATTTGTTCTGGCTGTATGAAGAATTTTGTCCTGAGAATAATAAATTCGAGAACATTATTACTTCTAAGATCTGGATGCGGCGAAGAATATGGTGTATCTGAGGTTGCGTGTCGCTCTCGATCACCAGCAAAATGGTTCTGGAGAACTCACCAAAACAATATAACTGGTCTTTAAAATATCTTCTCCCACACTCCTCTCCAGGTGCCTGCAATAGATGCACTTTGTGAAACTCCCCACATCCTCACTGTCAGGCTATGTTTCCACTGCTCACTGTCCATGAACATCAGACACGGTGAGATTGGAACTCAATCAGGGACATTCATTGCTGATTTGGGGAAAGAAAGCAGCAATAATTTGAAAGAGCGTGGTGGTTTAACTTCTCTGTTACCTTTCATTGTCCACACACACCCCGAGAATGGTTTATCCCTTCCCCCACTCACATCATGTTCCAGAACGAGTTCCTGCTCCATTCTGCCTCTTACACTAAGACGCTGACGGAACTAAACCAGGAACGTTCGCTACTGGTTTGGGGAGAGAAAGCAGCAATGATTGTAAATAGCAGATTTTGCCCATTCTGTCCCCCTTTATCCTGGACACACGCTGTCCACACACAGCTCGAGAATGGCCTCTCCCTTCCCCCACTCACACCACGCACTTACACTAGTTCCTGCTCTATTCTGCCTCTTACTCATAGCTACCCACTCTCCCTGAAATTCCCTCGGACTCAATGCCGATCCCTGAGCCCAGCTGCGGACTCGATCCCTAAACACTGCGCTGCTGCAAGGAGGCTGCTGCTCGCTGCCTTACCTCAAGGCCGCGGGGTCTCCGTTCCCGGCTGTTTTAAATCATCTTCACAGGCTGGGCTGGGGGAGGAGAGGGCACATGAGCTCTTCTGCTCACTGGAAAATGACACAGGGGACGGGACTCAACTTTGTGGGAGAGCTACGATGATAGGGGATTCGATTGTAAGGGGAATAGATAGGCGTTTCTGCGGCCGCAACCGAGATTCCATGATGCTATGTTGCCTCCCTGGTGCAAGGGTCATGGATGTCTAGGAGCGAGTGCAGGGCATTCTGAAAAGGGAGGGTGAGCAGCCAGTTATCGTGGTGCATATAGGTACCAACGTTATAGGTAAAAAACGGGATGACGTACTACGAGAAGAATTTAAGCAGCTAAGAGCTAAATTAAAAAGTAGGACCTCAAAAGTAGTAATCTCAGGACTGCTACCAGTGCCACGTGCTAGTCAGAATAGGAATCGCAGGACAGCTCAGATGAATACGTGGCTTTAGGAGTGGTGCAGAAGGGAGGGATTCAAATTTCGGGGAAATTGGAATCGGTTGTGGGAGAGTTGGGACCAGTACAAACCGGACGGTCTGCACCTGGGCAGGAGCGGAACCAATGTCCTAGTGGGAGTATTTGCTAGTGCTGGTCGGGAGGAGTTAAACTAATATGGCAGGGGCATGGGAAACTAAGCAGGGAGACAGAGGGAAATAAAATGAAAGCAGAAGAAAAGGATAGAAAGGAGAATAGTGAAGGTGGAGGGCAGAGAAACCAAGGCAAAATACAAAAAAGGGCCAAATTACAGCAAAATTCTAAAGGGGCAAATTATGTTAAAACGCAAGCCTGAAGGCTCTGTGCCTCAACGCGAGGAGTACTCGGATTAAGGTGGACGAATTAACTACGCAGATAGCGGTTAATGGATATGATGTCATTGGAATCACAGAGTCTTTGCTCCCTGGTGACCAAGGCTGGGATCTCAACATCCAGGGGTATTCAACATTTAGGAAGGATAGACAGAAATGAAAAGAAGGTGGGTGGCATTGCTGGATAAAGAGGAAATTAATGCAATAGAAGGAGGGACATTATCTTGGATGATGTGGAATCGGTATGGGTGGTGCTGTGGAATACCAACGGGCAGAAAGTGATAGTGGGAGTTGTGAACAGACCACCGAACAGTAGCAGAGAAGTTGAACAAGAAATAAGGGATGTGTGCAATAAAGGTACAGCAGTAATTATAGGCGACTTTAATCTACATATTGATTGGGCTAACCAAACTGGTAGCAATGCGGTGGAGGATTTCCTGGAGTGTATTAGGCATGGTTTTCGAGACCAATATGTCGAGGAACCAAAAAGAGAGATGGCCATCCTACACTGGTTGATGTGCAATGAGAAGGGACTAATTGACAATCAAGTTGTGCGAGGTCCCTTGGGGAAGAGTGCCCATAATATGGTAGAATTCTTCATTAAGATGGTGAGTTACACAGTTAATTTAGAAACTAGGGTCCTGAACTTAAAGAAAGGTAACTTCGACAGTACGAAGCGTGAATTGGCTAGAATAGACTGGCAAATTATACTTAAAGTGTTGACGGTGGATAGGCAATGGCAAACATTTAAAGATCACATCAATGAGCTTCAACAATTGTACACATCCTGTTTGGAGTAAAAAATAAAACGGGTAAGGTGGCTCAACCGTTGGCTAACAAGGGAAATAAGGATAGTGTTAAATCGAAGGAAGACGCATATACATTGGCCAGAAAAAGCAGCAAATCTGAGGACTGGGAGAAATTTAAAATTCAGTAGAGTGTTTCATTAAGAGGGGGAAAATAGAGTATGAGAGGAAGCTTGCATGGAACATAAAAACTGACTGCAAAAGCTTCTAGAGATATGTGAAGAGAAAAAGATTACTGAAGACAAATGTAGGTCCCATGAAGTCGGATTCAGTTCAATTTATAATGGGCAACAAGGAAATGGCAGACCAATTGAATAAATACTTTGGTTCTGTCTTCACGAAGGAATATACAAATAACCTTCCGGATGTACTAGGGGACCGAGGGTCCAGCCAGAGGGAGGAACTGAAGGATATCCTTATTAGACGGGAAATTGTGTTTGGGAAATTGATGGGATTGAAGGCCGATAAATCCACGGGACATGATTGTCTGCATCCCAGAGCACCTAAGGCAGTGGCCCTAGAAATAGTGTATGCATTGGTGATCATTTTCCAACAGTCTATCGATAATGGATCAGTTCCCATGGACTGGAGCGTAGTTAATATAACATGACTTTTTAAAAAAGGAGTGAGAGAAAAAACGGGTAATTATAGAACGGTTAGCCTGACATCAGTAGTGGGGAAAATGTTTGAATCAATCATTAAGGCTGAAATCGTAGCGCATTTGGAAAGCAGTGACATGGATTTATGAAAGGGAAATCATGGTTGACAAATATTCTGGAATTTTTTGATGATGTAACTGGCAGAATGGACAAGGGAGAACCAGTTGATGTGATATATTTGGACATTCAAAAAGCTTTTGGCAAGGTCCCACACAAAAGATTGGTGTGCAAAATCAAAGCACATGGTTTTGGGGGGTAATGCACTGACGTGGATAGATAACTGGTTGGCAGACAGGAAGCAGAGAGTATTGATAAACGGGTGCTTTTCAGAATGGTAGTCAGTGACTGGTGGAGTGCCGCACGGCTCAGTGTTGGGTCCCAGCTCTTTACAATATACATTAATGACTTGGATGAAGGAATTGAGTGTAATATTTCCTAGTTTGCAGATGACACTAAACTGGGTGGCGATGTGAGCTGTGAGGACGACGCTAAGAGCCTGCAGAGTGCCTTGGACAGGTTAGGTGAGTGGGCAAATGCATGGCAGATGCAGTAGAATGTGGATAAATGTGAGGTTATCCACTTTGGTGGTAAAAACAGAGAGACAGACTATTATCTGCATGATGACAGATTAGGAAAACGGCAGGTGCAACGAGACCTGGGTGTCATGGTACATCAGTCATTGAAAGTTGGCATGCAGGTACAGCAGGCGGTGAAGAAGGCAAATGGTATGTTGGCCTTCATAGCTAGGGAATTTGTGTATCGGAGCAGGGAGGTCTTACTGCAGTTGTGTTCAGTTTTGGTCTCCAAATCTGAGGATGGACGTTCTTGCTATTGAGGGAGTGCAGGAATGGTTCACCAGATTGAATCCAGGGATGGATTGACTGACATATGAGGAGAGACAGGACTAAATGGGGCTTTATACACTGGAGTTTAGCAGGATGAGAGGGGATCTCATAGAAACATATCAGATTCTGACGCAACTGGACAGTTTACATGCGTGACGAAGGTTCCCGATGTTGGGAAAGTCCAGAGCCAGGGGACACAATTAGGATAAGTGGTAGGCCATTTAGGACTGAGATGAGAAGAAATTTCTTCACTCAGAGAGTTGTTAACCTGTGGAATTCCCTGCCGCAGAGAGTTGTTGATGCCAGTTCATTGGATATATTCAAGAGGGAGTTAGACGTGGCCCTTACGGCTCCAGGGATCTGGGGGTATGTAGAGAAAGCAGGAAAGGGGTACTGAGGGAATGATCAGCCATGATATTATTGAATGATGGAGCAAGCTCGAAGGGCCGAATGGCCTACTCCTGCCGCTATTTTCTATATTTCTATGTGCAGCTCTCTGCACTATTTCAGCCTGCGAAAATCAAAGTACACTTTTCCCAACTTACTTTTATCAGAATATCAGCCAAGGAACAGGACCTGGGGGCGGGTGCAGCGGAAAAGCACAGAGAATTATTTAAGCTGGGAGCCTTGTCCCTTGGAGATTCTCAATTTGGGATCATTCCATGCAGGGTGTTTCTCTCCATGAGCCTGTCTTCACAAAGCAAACCTGAAGAAACAGCGGAGGAACGAGGAGTGGAAATGTTTGCTGTAACAATGCTGGAGTTAATATCTGACAGAAACAGGCTGAGATCAGTTTAATTACCGTAAAATATTCGCTCACTCTGAGTAATACTGAAGTGAATAATCAAGCGGCTATAGGGAGGGAGGAAGTTTATACAATCACTATCATTAATTAAGTAGTATTCGGTAAAATAATGGGACTAAAGGCAGGCAAGTCCCCTGGACTTGAGGGTCTTAAGAGAAGCGGCTGCAGCGATAGTAGATGCATTGGCTGTAATCTAACAAAATCCCCTGGATTCTGGGGCGGTCCCAGCAGAATGCAAAACCGCAAATGTGACGCTTCTCTTTAAAAAAGGAGGCAGACAAAAAGCAGGAAACTATAGACCAGTTAGCCTAACATCTGTCGTTGGTGATAATGCTGGAGTCCAATGTCAAGGAAACAGTATCGGGACATTTAGCAAAGCATGATTCAATCAAGCAGAGTGAGCATGGTTTTATGAAAGGGAAATCATGTTTGGCAAATTTGCTGGAGTTCTTTAAGGATGTAATGAGCAGGGTGGATAAGGGGGAACCAGTGGATGTGATGTATTTGGATTTCCCGAAGGCATTTGATAAGCTGCCACATAAGAGATTACTGTACAAGATAAAAGATCATGGGACTGATGACAGTATATTAGCATAGATAGAGAATTGGTTAACTAACAGAAAACTGAGAGTCGTGATGCATGAGTCTTTTTCCGGTTGGCAAATGGTGACTAATGGACTGCCGCAGGTATCGCTGCTAGATCATCAACTATTTACAATCTTTTGAATGACTTGGATGCAAGCACAGGGTTTAATGTAGCCACATTTGATGATGAGACAAAGATGGGTGGAAGACCAAATTGAGGACACATAAAATCTGGAAAGTGATACAGACAGCCGAAATGAGTGGGCAAAAATTTGTCAGATGGAGTATAATGTAGGAAAATGTGAGGTTATCCACTTTGGCAGAAATAATAGTAAAGCAAATTATAATTTAAATGGAGAAAAATTGCAGAGAGAGACATGGGGGTCCTTGTGAATGGAACACCAAAAGTTAGTACGCAGGTAAAGCAAAAAATCAGGAAGGCAAATGTAATTTTGGCCTTTATTGCAAGGTGGATAGAGTATAAAAGCAGAGCGGTCCTGCTAAAACTGAACTGGGTATTGCCGAGGCCACATCTGGAGCACTGCGTACTGTTTTGGTCTCCATATTTAAGCAAGGATATACTTGTATTGGGGTGGTTCAGAGAAGGGTCACTAGGTTCATTCAGGAGCTGAGGGGGTTGACTTATGAGGATAGGTTGAGTAGGTTGGGCCGATACACATTGGAGTTCAGAAGAATGAGAAGTGATCTTATTTAAACTGAATGATAATGAGGGGGCTCGACAAGGTGGATGCAGAGAGGATATTTCCATTCATAGGGGAAACTAAAACTAGAGGACATCGTCTTAGAATAAGAGGCTGCCCATTTAAAACTGAGATGAGGAGGAATTTCTTCTCTCAGAGGGTTGTAAATCTGCGGAATTCGCTGCCCTGAGAGCAGTGGAGGCTGGGTCACTGAATATATTTAAGGTGGAGATAGACAGATTTTTGAGCGATAATTGAGTAAAGGGTTATGGAGAGCAGTGGGGGGGAAGTGGAGCTGAGTCCATGATCAGATCAGCCATGATATTATTGAAAGGTGGAGCGGGCTCGAGGGTCAAAATGACCCTCTCCTGCTTCTACAGCAGTCAGTGGGTTTGGTCTAGTCAGTGGGTGGGGCCATGTCAGTGGGTGGGGATTGCTCTATATCTGACCCGTGCTGTATGTGCCTGGGAGTATTTGAGGCAGGGTAGAGGAATATATAATCTGTGTCTCACCTGTCCTGCACCTGCCCGGGGCGTGTTTGATCGGACTATATAGAGGGAGCTTGGTTCTGTATCTAACCCGTGCTGCACTGCCCTGGGAGTGTTTTGGATATTGTAGACTGAGATCTACTCTGTATCAACCCTGGTCGTGCTTGGGACAGGATGGAGTTCGATTTATTCTGCATGTAAGCCATGCAGTATCGATAGCCATGAAATCAGGAGTAGCTAAAATGTTAGAATCTATTATTAAGCAGGTAACAGGGCACTTCGCAAGTAATAACAGGATTGGACAGAATCAACACGGATTGATGAAGAGGAAATTGTACTTGACAAATCTGTTAGTGTGTTTTGAAGTTGATGTTAGTTTTCAGGCTGTGGGGTAATGCCCCTTTGGAATTTTGCTTTCCTTACTGCCACATTTGATTGGCTCATGCTTTCCAGAGTTTATTACTCAGCCTTTCTTGCTCTTGTCGCTTGATTTGTCCTCATTAGTTATTTTCATTATTTTCAATTAGTTTGATTAATAGTATGATCCTTTAGCTTCTAGTTGCTTCTGGTTACTAAATTCGATTCTCTGATGTCCCCAATTTACTGTGATTGGACCGCTGTGCCGTTCTGGACCCTGATGTAATGCTCTATTTTCAGATTAGATCTGGGTTGGGGTTAAAATGGGTAATATACGTTCTGTTCCAGCTTCCCATTTTTAGTTGTTTGGGTTTCCTCCTGTACGTTATTTGCTGTATCAGAGCGGCAGTGGCTGCGTGTGTCGTTCTGGACACTAACGCCTTGCTCTAATTTCATTCTGGATAGTGGTGTACTATTCTATTTTGAAGGCTAGGGCCTTTGTTGTTTGGGACAGTGGGGTAATGTTCCCTTGGAACTTTTATGGAAGTGTTTTATTAATAATTAAATTGACGGTAAATTGATTTATGCCAAGAGATTAAGTTGATGGAGATTGGATTGTATTTATATGCAGTCCCTCTTATGATGGTGTTGGTTTCGGCAGGGTTATTATTTTTGGGGTGGGGGTAGGTTTGTGTTTGTCGTTTAAAATTGGTTTTTAGGTGGGTTGATAGTTCCTTAGTGTGTATCCAATTGGTGTCTGTAAGTTAGGGAACTTATTAATTGTATGTAAGTCAATAGTATTTTTTTGGATTTATTAATAATATTATTTCCGGTGTTCTAAGTTATGGATGTTAATTGGGGAGTTATTGTTATTGTTTAAGACGTTGAAGGATCCTGGGAAACACTCAGAGCCTCCCTGATAAAATGCAACATCCCCACTGACACCTGGGAGTCCTTGGCCAAAGTCCGCCCTAAGTGGAAGTGCATCCTGGAAGGTGCTGAGCATCTCTGGACTCATCGCAGATAAATGCAGTAATCATGTGCAGGCAGTGGAAGGAGCGTGCAGCAAACCAGACTCCCCACCCCTTCCCTCAACGACTGTCTGTCCCACCTGTGACAGGGACTGTAATTCTCGTATTGGACTGTTCAGTCACCTGAGAACTCATTTTTAGTGTGGAAGCAAGTCTTCCTTATTCCGAGGGAATGTCTATGACGATGATGACCTCCGTTTGTTGGGGCCTTTTATTTTGCTGGGATCACCGATTTGATTTTTTTTTAAAGAAAATGTATTTTTGATTATGTGCAAATGGACCTTGCTGTGGGATTTCGGATAGGTTGTGTGCGGGAGTGGGGTGCTCTGGGATACCTTGTGTGTGGGGTGTATCGGTTAGATTGTGTGGGGTTGTCTCGTTTAGGTTGTGTGTGTGGGGGTCTCGCTTAGGTTTTGTGGGGGGTCTCGGTTAGTTTGTGTGTGTGGGTGCGTCTTGGTTAGGTTGTGTGTGTGTGCGGGGGGTCGCGGTTAGGTTGTGTGGGGGCTGTCTCGGTTAGGTTATGTGTGGGGCAGCTCAGGTTAGGTTGTGAAGGTGGGGGGGGTTATCAGTTAGGTTGTGTGTGTAGCGGGGGTGGGGTCTCGGTTAGGCTATGTGTGGGGGGGTTTCACGGTTCGGTTCTGTGTGTGGGTGGGTCACGGTTAGGTTGTGTGTGGGGGTGGGTCACGGTTAGGTTGTGTGTGGGGGGTCACGGTTAGGTTGTGTGTGTGTGTTGGTCACGGTTAGGTTGTGTGTGGGGGTGGGGTCACGGTTAGGTTGTGTTTGGGGGGGGTCACAATTAGGTTGTGTGTGTGTGTGGGTCACGGTTAGGTTGTGTGTGGGGGGCTCTCCGTTAGGTTGTGTGTGTAAGATCTCAATTAGTTTGTTTGTGGGCGGGGTCTCGGTTAGGTTGTGTGTGTGTGGAGGTCTCGGTTAGGTGGTGTGTGTGTGGGGGGGGGTTCGGTTCCGTTGGGTGTGTGGGGCGGTCTCGGTTAACTTGTGTATACGTGGGGGTCTCAGTTAGGAGGTGTGTGTTGGGGAGGGGGGTCTCGTTTCGGTTGTGTTTGGGGGGGTCTCGGTTAGTTTGTGTGTGTGGGTTCTCGGTTAAGTTGTGTGTGTCAGGGGATCTCGGTTAGGTTGTGTGTGGGGGTGGTCTGGGTTAAGTTGTGTGTTGGGGGAGGCTCAGTTGGGTTGCCTGTGGGGGAGATGTCTCGGTTAGGTTATGTGTGGCGGAGTCTCTATTAAGTTGTGTGGTGGTCGTCTCGGTTAGGTTGTGTGATTGGGGGTTCTCGGTTACGTTATGTGTTTGGCGGTTCTCGGTTAGGTCGTGTGTGTGTTGGGGGTCACGGTTAGGTTGTGTGTGGGGAGATCTCGTGTGTGTGGTGGGGGTCACGGTTATGTTGTGTGTGCGGGTCTCGGTTAGGTTGTGTGTTTGGGGGTTCTCGGTTACGTTATGTGTTTGGCGGGTCTCGGTTAGGTCGTGGGTGTGCTGGGGGTCACGGTTAGGTTGTGTGTGGGAGATCTCGGTTAGGTTGTGTGTGTGGTGGGGGTCACGGTTATATTGTGTGTGCGGGTCTCGGTTAGGTTGTGAGTGGGAAGGGTGGTCACGCTTGTGTTGTGTGTGTTTGTGTGGGGGGGAGGTCTCGAATAGGTTGTATGGGCGGGACTCGGTTACGTTTTGTGTGTGGGGGTGTCACGGTTATGTTGTGTGTGTCGGGGGTCGGGTCTCGTTTAGGTTGTGTTTGGGGGGTCTCGGTTGGGTTGTGTGTGGGAAGGGTGGTCACGGTTGGGTTATGGGTGTGTGTGGAGGAGGGGGTCTCGGTAAAGCTTGTATTGGCGGGACCCTATAGGTTTTGTGTGCGGGGTGTCACGGTTATGCTGTGTGTGTCCGGGGGCGCTGAGCACCTCGAGTCTCGTCGCCGAGAGCATGCAGAAATCAAACGCAGGCCGCGGAAGTAGCGTGTGGCAAACCAGTCCCACCCACTCTTTCCCTAAACCACTGTCTGTTCCACCTGTGACAAGGACTGTGGTTCTCGTATTGGACTGTTCAGCCACCTCAGGACTCATTTTACGAATGAATGCAAATCTTGCTCGATTTCGAGGGACTGCCTATGAGGAACAGTCCAATAAGAGAATCACAGTCCCTGTCACGGATGGGTCAGTCAGTCGGTGAGTGTAAGGGAGGGTGGGACAGGTTTGCCGCGAGCTCCTTCCGCTGCCTACGCTAGACTTTCGCATGCTCTCGGCGACGAGACTCGAGGTGACCATCGAGGTGTGTGTGTCTGTAGTGGTTCGATGGCAATAGTGTTCTTTTGGGTAGCGGGGGACGAGGAGCAGAGAAACACTTATCCCACGAGTTCTAAATAGCAGTTAGAGCTGGTATGGAGAACATCTTTTGTTAAGAAGGGAAATGAGAGAGAGGCTTTCTTTTTCAAGAAAAAGACCGACACGGTGGGTTGGAAGTGTGGAGAGAATGAGGGAGAAGTCTCCCAAGGGTTAGGGGATAAAAGTAAGCTGGGTATTTTGGTGGGGGTGTGGGGTTTACCCTCACTTCATGATCCATCGTCTTGATGGCTAATTATAGTCTAGAGGTATAACGTTTCGCCCTTACTGGAGCTTCATCAGAGACCAGGAAAAGCAAACGGGTCGTGGGGCTCAAGGGTCAGTTGGTATCAGATCGAGAAACTTTTAGTGAGAGGTTATGGAGAGTTTAGGTCAGTCTGGACGAGAAGGTTTGGGAGGTGGGTAAGAAATGATTTAAACCTCCTCCCTCTCAGTGATAAGGTGTTAATCCTGAGCTATGTCTGGAGTTATGGTTCTTGTTTTTGTGTTGAGTCTCTGTGATCAGTGGTCCTTACTGATTGTTAGGTACAAATGTGGAGTTCCGCCCCCTTTTTCTTCATGTTTGTGTGTCGTGTGTGATGCGTCACCTGTTTGAATGCCCGTGGTTCAGGGTTGGGATTTTTAGTGGGGGGTCTAATGTTTTGATTTCTGACAGTTTGTTTCTCTCTTTTAAGTTTTTTGTATCCCATTTTCCCCTAACTTCCGGTAAAAATGTTTTTTTGATTTTAGTAAATCATTTTTAAAACATTTGTAAATTTTTTTTGTTTTGTACTTTTTTTGGTTTTGTTATAGTTTGCCGGTTAGTTCTGTTCTGTTTTTGTTATAACTCTCTTCGTTCAGTCCAGTCTTTTGTTTTATTCCTGGTTTGGTTCGCTGTGTCATCTATTGTACCCGATTTTTGTGGGCCCTTCTGATTCCTGGTCTACTCGGGAGTGGGCGGCTTGGGACTCTGTTTTACACACATTTCTGTTTAGTTCCTGTTTCCATGAGGAGGAGATAAGGGCTGGGGGTAGATTTAGGGGCATTTAGAGATAGGTCTTGGGGTTAGGGTCTGCATTAATATATTTTAGGTTAGATTTCAGTCTTGGGGATCTCGCATCTGGGGTTAGGACTGAGTTTGGAAGCTGTGGTTTGGGCCGTGCAGCATTAGGTTAGGGTTCGGTTTCAAGGGTTTAGGATCCAGAGTTAGGGTTGGGGTTTTTGGGTTGTGGTCTGCACTGTTATGTTTTATGTTAGTGTTAGATTTTAGGGGGGTTCGGGTCTTGGGTTAGGGTTTGATTTTGGGGTAGGAGTCTGTGTTTACAAGTTTTGGGTTTAGGTTTCTGAGCGTTAGGATTTAGTTTTAGGGTTAGGATTTGGGGCTGGGGGCTAGATTTTTAACTTCTGCTTTGGGTTCGTTCTTAGGGAGTTGGGGCCGAACTAGGTTTTGGGGCTGGAGTCTGGAAAAATTATTTCTTGGGGCTCGAGTTACTTTTATGGTCCTGGGTTAGGGTTTGGTTTTGGGGCTGGGGTGTGTGTTTACAAATTTTACCTGTAGGTTTATGAGGGATAGGGTCTGGAGTTCGGGTCAGTTATCTTCATTATATTAAATTATTTTAATTAAGAGTATGATTCTTTATGTTCTGGTTACTTCTTTTTTGTTATCAGGTTCTCTGTTCATGTTTGGGATTACTTTAGTGTTTATTGTTACAGTCTGGGAACTAGGATTTGCTTCAGGTTTAGGCTAAGGCCCCGGAGTTAGGCTATTCTCTCACAGGGCCGCCCATCACAGCGCCACTCCTCACAGTGCCGCCCATCACAGAGAAATGATCTGGGCTTGGGTATATGGGGCACGTGATTGAAATCTCCAGGGAACGCCAGAAAGGTCCCATGGCCAACTGTGAAGTGGAGTTTAAGTGCTTTCATTGTCAAGACATAGGTTAGCAATTGGGGCAGGTAGTTGTGAAATTAAATTTAATGCAGAGAAATGTGCTGCGATAGATTTTGGGAGGAAAGTAAAGGGAGGAAATGTACAATAAATGGCAAAACTTTCAATAGAGCATGGGAACAAAGAGATTTTTGGTTGTAAGTTTCTAGATAATTCCTTGTCTGACTGAATATCGAGAGTTGTTAAATAGGTGCGCTTGTATTTACTCTGTACAGCCACCAGAGGGCTCATCCCCTGGAGTCCCAAGGGATCCCATAATCCCTTGGGGTCACACGTATTTAATGAGGCTTCACAGGTTGGATAGCCACTCTGGAGACCTGCAATAAAAGACAAAGATCACAGTGTTCAGTCTGACGCTTTCTCCATACACAACAACTGGCCACAAGATACAAACAGCGAACCCAAAGAAGCAGAGAACAGTGGGCATCCTGGAGAAATTCTCGGAGGGAGAAGTTTGGGAAACATTTGTGGAACGACTCGACCAATACGTCGTGGCCAACGAGCAGAATGGGGAAGAGAGCACTGCCAAATGGAGGGTGATCCTCCTCACCGTCTGTGGGGCACCAACATATGGCCTCATCAAGAATCTGCTTTCTCCAGCGAAACCCACAGAGAAATCGTACGACGATTTGTGCACACTGGTCCGAGAGCATTTGAACGCGAAGGAAAGCGTTCTGATGGCGAGCTACCGGCTCTATAACTACAAAAGGTCTGAAGGCCAGGAAATGACGTGTTATTTCGCCGAGCTAAGAAACCTTGCTGGACATTGAGAATTTGAAGTACATTTGGAGCATATGCTCGGTGACTTTTACATAATTGGCATTGGCCACGAGACTATACTTCGCAAACTTTTGACTGTAGAGACCCCAACCTTGAGTAAGGCCACAGCGATAATCCAGGCGTACATTGCCATCAGTGACAATACGAAGCAAATCTTTCAACACACAAGTGCTGCTACAAGTACTGTGAACAAATTGATGTTGTTTTTGAATCATAATGTACAGGGCAGGTCAAACATACCTGCAGCTGCACGTCCGCAGACGATTCAAAGTCCATCATCAAGGATGATGAAGGCAAGGCCATTAACACCTTGTTGGCGCTGAGGAGATAGTCATCGATTCCATTCATGCCGATTCAAAGAGTACGTTTACAAGGGCTGTGCAACAATGGGACATCTCCAATGAGTATGCAGGCAAGCTGCAAAACTTCTTCAACCTGCAGAGGAGAACATATCCATAGAGTATCACGATGAACCAGAGACTCAGACCGAGGAGGCAGAGATACATGCAGTGCAAAAATTCACCACGAATTGTCCACCGATAATCCTGAATGTTGACCTTGTTGAACTAAATGGACTCCCGGTGTCAATGGAGCTGGACACATGGGTGAGCCAGTCCATCATGGGCGAAAAGACTTTCGAAATTTTGTGGTGCAACGTGGCCTCAAGCCCAGTCAAAACTCCAGTTCGCACGAAACTAAGAACTTACACGAAAGAACTGATTCCTGCAATAGGCTAACATAAAGGTCTGCTACGATGGAGTGGTGCACAAGCTACCACTCTGCTTGTTACCGGGCGATGGTCCCATGCTGCTCGGCAGGAGCTGGCTGGGAAAGATACGCTGGAACGGTGACCACATCTGAGCGCGATCGCCCGCTGACGGCACTCCATGGGCACAGGTCTTAAACAAATTTCCTTCGCTGTTCGAATCAGGCATCGGGAAATACCAAGGAGCAAAAGTGCAGATCCACCTCATTCCGGGGGCACGACCCATCCATCACAAGGTGAAAGCAGTACTGAACATGATGAGAGAAAAGGGTAGAAATCGAGCTCGACCAGCTACAAAGCGAGGGTATCTTCTCACCGATCAAGAGAGTGAGAGCGAGAGAGAAACAGAGCGAGAGAGAGAGAAGGCGAGAGAGAGATAGAAGGCGAGAGAGTTGCAGTCCTCAAGGGAGACGACAACGTCAGAATCTGTGGCGATTACAAAGTAACTATCAATCGTTTCTCCCTGCAGGATCAATACCGACTTCCAAAATCCGACGACATCTTTGCAACGCTGGCGCGAGGAAAGGCGTTCACGAAGCTGGATCTGACCTCAGCATACATGAGGTCGGAACTGGAGAAATCATCGAAGGCCCTCATTGGCATCAACACGCACAAAAGTGTTTTTGTTTATAACAGATGCCCGTTTGGAATCCGATCGGTGGCGACGATATTCCAGAGAAACATACAAAGTTTACTGAAGTCGGTCCCGCACACCATGATCTTCCAGGACGACAACTTGTACACAGGTCGGAACACAGTCGAGCATCTGCAGAATCTGGCGGAGGTTCCTAGTCGACTCAACCGCATGGGGCTCACCTTAAATCGCTCAAAGTGCGTTTTCCTGCCGCCTGAAGTGGACTTCTTGGGAAGGAGGAATGCGGCGGACCGCATCAGAAACACCAAAGCGAAGACGGAGGCAATCGAGAACGCACCGAGGCCACAGAACGTGGCGGAGCTGCGGTCATTCCTGGGACTCTTGAATTTCTTTGGTAACTTCTTACCGGGTCTTAGCATCCTGCTAGAAGCACTCCATGTCTTACTAGAAAAGGGGGCGAATGGGTTTGGGGCAAAATCCAAAAAAGTGCCTTTTTAAAAGCGAGAAACTTGTGATGCTCGAACAAATTGCCTGTGTTGTATGATCCATGTAAATGTTTGATGCGTCGTCACACGGTGTCGGGTTTGTATTGCAACAACCTAATGATTACATGAAACTGCAACCGATGGTTTATGCATCCAGGAGTCTGTCTAAGGAGTCTCTCTGCAGCATGACTGGAAACGAAGTGTTAGCGTGTGTCTATGGGGTAAAGAAAATGGATCAATACCTGCTTGGGCTAAAATTCGAATTAGAAACAGAACATAAGCCACTTATATCCCAGTTTTCCGAGAGTAAAGGGATAAATACAAATGCATCGGCCCGCATCCAGAGATGGCCGTTCATTATTTCCGCATCCAACCATGCCATCCGTTACAGGCCAGGCACAGAAAACTGCGCCGATGCTCTCAGTAGGCTGCCATTGCCCACCACGGGGGTGGAAATGGGGCGGCCTGCACATATAGCCAAGGTTATAGAAACATTTGAGAGTGAGCAATCACCCATCACAGGACAAGCAGGACTCATTATATCCTTAGTCAAAAGCTGTGTGCTTCACGAGAGTTGATCCAGTGTCCCAGTGGAAATGCAGGAAGAAATAAAGCCATTCCAGTGGCGCAAAGATGAAATGTCTATATAGGCAGGCTTCCTGCTGTGAGGCAATCGAGTAGTCTTCCACAGAAGGGCAGAGGCACCTTCATCAATTACCTCCAACTACACGCACAGGCATCATAATGATGAAAGTGATAGGCAGATCCCACGTGTGGTGGCCCGGTATCGATGCGGACTTAGAGTCCTGCATTCACAGATGTAACGCATGCTCGCAGTTACGCAATGTACCCAGGGAGGCGCCTCTAAGTTTAAGGTCTTGGCTAGGGTATACATCGACTATGCCGGCCCATGCTTGGTAAAATGTTCCTTGTGGTTGTAGACGCGTACTCCAACTGGATTGAATGTGAGATAATGTCGGCTAGCAAGTCTGCTGCCACGACTGAAAGCAAGCGGGACATGTTTGCCACACACAGCTTACCCGATGTTCTGTTGAACGACAACGGGTCATGTTTTCCCAATGCTGAGTTCAAAGAATTCATGAACCTTAACGGGATCAAGCATGTCAAAACTGCGCCGTTTCAACCAGCGTCCAATGGTCTGTCATAGAGAGCAATGCAAACCATCAAGCAAGTCTTGAAGAGGGTAACTGAAGGCTCACCCCAGACTCGCTTATCCCGAGTCCTGCTTAGCTACCGCACGAGACCCTGCTCGCTCATGGAATCCCACCCGCTGAACTGCTCATGAAAAGAGCACTTAAGATAAGGCTCTTGTTATTACACACTGAAATACATGAACAGGTGGAGAGCAGGCAGCTTCAACAAAGTGCGCGCCATGACAGCACAAATGTGTCACGCGAGATTGAATTCAATGATCCTGTATTTGTATTAAATTATGGACCAGGTCCCAAGTGGCTTCCCGGCACTGTCATGGCCAAAGAGGGGAGCAGGGTGTGTCGGGTCAAACTTTCAAATGCACTCATTCACCGGAAACACTTGGACCAAATCAAACTCAGATTCACGGACGACCCTGAGCAACCCACATTGGACCCTACTTTTTTGATCCACCAACACACACACCAGTGGGAAATGACACCACGTTGACCATGAAGCAGAACCCATCATCCACAGCAGCCCTGCAGGGCCCAACACACCAGGCAGCCCAGCAAGGCCAGCTGCACAGCAGCCCGGCGAGCGCCCAACAAATGATTCAACTACACCAGCTTTCACACCGAGATGATCAACAAGGACAATAAGGGCCTCAGATCGACTCCCATTGTCAATAGTTATACTATGGGGGGGAAAGTTGTTATATATGTGGACTTGTAATTACACTGTGCAGCCACCAGTAGGCGCATTCGCCGGAATGCCAAGGGATCCCATAATCCCTTGGGAGCACAGATATGTCAGAAGGCTTCACAGGTTGGAGAGGCAGTCTGGAGACCTGCAATAAAAGACTAATGTCACATTTTACTTTGAGCTCACAGTGTTCAGTCTGACTCTTTCTCCATACACTAGTCTTATATCACATTTCAATTTTCCCGCCTATCACATTGCCTGTATCTTCCGGTGCTCACTGGGCAGAAGGCTGCAAATGTACCTGCAGACGCTGTGTGATCTCTCAAATAAAGTCTCTCCAACTTTAGTCTCTTTCTTTGCTTTCTGTGTGTGTACAGTAAAAACGGAACGACTGTCTATTTGTCACATAGGCCTCAGGCTTTAGGTATCACTCCCAGAGTTTGAGCTCCCCGGACTTTCTGTGCCATATCTAATCCGTGCTGTAGCTGCCCTTGCATTGTGTGATGGAACTGTGTAGATTGTGTTTTGCTCTGTATCTAACCCGTGGTGTACCTGCCCTGGGAGTGTGTTGGTACATTGTAGATGGGACTGTACTCTCTGTATCTAACCCATGCTGCACATGCTCCGGGAGTGTTTGACGGGACAGTGTTGAGGGAACTTTACTCTGTATCTAAGCCGTGTTGTACCTGCACTTGGTGTGTTTGATGGGACAGTGAAGCCGGAGACGCATTCTGGATCTAACCCGTGCTGTACCTGCCCTGGGAGTGTTTGATGGGATTGTGCAGAGAGAGCTTTAATTTGTATCTATCCCGTGCTGTACTTGCCTTGGGAGCGTTTCACGGGAAAGTGTAGAAGGAGCTTTTCACTGTGTTTAACCAGTGCTGCACCTGCTCTGGGAGAGTTTGATGGTACAGTGTAGAGGGAGTTGTACTCTGGGTCTCATCTGTGCAGTGTCTGCCCTGGGAGTGTTTGATGGGACATTGCAGACGCAGCTTTACTGTCTATTTAACCAGTGCAGCACCAGCCCTGGGAGTGTTTGATGGGACAGTTAAAAAGGCGATTTACTCTGACACGTACTATAATCTATCAGACGTTGATGCATCAGAGTATTTCTCTTTAACATAAACTTGCACGTGAAGGACCATAATATTAAAAGAGACTGCATGATCCGCCTGTTCGCTGTGCAGTCATTTCGGCTCTGCAGCACAACGTAAAAAGGCTGGGGGTATTGTGTCGTTACAAGGATAGGACACTAGGTGGCGCAGCGGCTCCTTCACCGAAGGGACTTGGATTCAAACACAACTCACACCGGACGGGTGATGAATAACTCTCAGGGGAATAAAACAAAATATGAAAGGGCAAGGGAACGATGTGAAAGAGCGTTGGAGAATGGAACTCAACAAAGTCCAATATATTCCATTTATCATTCATGATTTATTAACAATTTCACACAGAACAATTTGCACAGACGTTTTTAAAATGTTAAAACAAATTGAATATAACAAATGAGCGTCACATTGAGCCTGGAACACACACGGCCTGAGCTGACAGCTATCTGTACAACTGCAACAGACACGAGGGAGAGAGAAAAAGTTCAACATAAAGGGAAGGGAATAATTGTGAATCATGAATGAGAAAAGTGACTTCGTTACACATGAGATATTCAAACAATTATGAAACTCAGAGATACATTTACATTATAGCCACGAATATCTCACTTCTCAAACACAGAGACGAAAAAACTGAAGTCCATTGAATCTGGGAATCACCAAGAGAACCTAGTTTATTTTCAGGACACAGTGATGTTAATAACCAGATGAGGAAAATCCACGGCGGCCGAGATCCAGCCGATCACTTGACCTGTAAATGAGGGATAAAAGATTGAAGCAGGGATTTAGTGCTTTGGGGCATTTATCTCATGTGTTTTATCAATGAAACGTTCAGAGATTTGGCAAACCGCTTCAGTCAGCTCGAAGCGAATGCAGTGAATCTTCTCACCTTCACCAGAGTGACGGCAGCGCTGTAGAACATGCTCAGGAAGAACAGGATGATGAATGGGAAGCGGTTGTCCAGATGTTGCCGCTCTGGCCCTCGTAGTCTTCATCCCAGATATGATCTGAGGAATCTGCGGAGATGTAGAGGAGGAAAATATTCAGATCGTTTGCTAATCCAAAATATCGTATTATTGTTATATATTCTATTTTATTTCCTTAAGTTATTAGTTTCTTCTCTAATTTGATGTTCAATGTATGCCCTGTGTTAAGTTAATCACTCCCAACAATCTATCTATGTTCCTAATTCCACAGTCGCTCTTCCTTTATGATCCTCCTACAGTCCGTGTTGGAAAATTTGACAGTTTTCCTTCAATGTCACACGCTCATTGATTTTGTATCAATTTCATAGGATTTACCGTTCGGGAATAGTATGATGTAATATCGAGGGAGGTTTACTGAGCGATACCGATTATTTTAACAATAGTTTTAGCTACCTAATTATTTGGAGACTGTCAAGGGGGCAGGGTAAGACGTCGGATGTGAGTTATAATCTTGATTAGTTTGTGAAGGTCAATGTTCTGAACATAATAACTTGCATCAGTTTCCAACTAAGAACGTTAATTCAG
This sequence comes from Pristiophorus japonicus, assembly GCF_044704955.1. Lineage (NCBI taxonomy): Eukaryota > Metazoa > Chordata > Chondrichthyes > Pristiophoridae > Pristiophorus > Pristiophorus japonicus. The sequence goes on along the minus strand of NC_092001.1, from coordinate 19,737,394 downwards.
TAGGACCAGAATAGAGGAATGTGAGATATTATGACATCAGAAATGATTTATTTAATATAATGGTTGGGAGGCTGTTCCAAGAGTGCATTTTAATTCTATATTCATCGATAGCCTGATGTATTTTGTGCACTTTAGTGTTTACATATATGTGCATGACGATCACTTGTTCTGGTTTAATCTGTGTTTGTGTGTTGATGTGTGTTAATGTAATGTTGATATGCAAGTTTGCGGGTGTTAATGTGCGATTCTATGCATCTATATTTTTGTGTAAGTGTGTGTTTATTTTCGTACGCTTGTGTACGTTTACTTGTAGGTCTTTGTGTGTTTATATGAAATGTTGTGTATTTATGTTTAAATGTGTGTGTTTTGTATAAGTACGTTCATGTGTGTGTTTTTCATGTGTGTGTGTATGGTTATGTGTAAGTGTTGTGCATGTTTAGGGGTAAGCATGTGTGCGCTTATGTGTAAATGTGTGTGTTCGCATGTAAATGTGTTATGCGTTAGTGGGATTGTGTTGATGTGTGTGTTTATGCGAGTGTAAGTGCATGTGTGTGTGCGTGTGTGTGTATGTGTGTTAATGCGTGTGTTTTTGTCTGTTTAATGTAAGGGTGTGTGTGTGTATTTTTGCTGTCATTCAAACTTTCAGAGAGTACTAATAACTGGTTCAGACAATGACGGTGTGTATTATATTCTGGGCATGTGTAATATCCTATGTAAGTGTGCCTATGTGCGTGTTTATGTGTAAGTCTCTGTGTGTTTATGTGTAAGCGTGAACTTTCACAAAAACACACGCACTCATTTTTGCACGCATTCTTCCCCGCTCTGTGTAAATGTTTTCAGCGTGAGACGCCAGGTGACGTCAGGCGACGGATGCAACAATTCAACGATGGGCATCTCTCCCTGGTGGGAATTGAGGGGTACAGTGGCTTAACAATTGCCGTTTCCCCTCACTGTGTTGGAGAATCGGAGACACAATGAGTTAACAATTGCCCTTTCCCCTCTCTCTGATGGGGCAGCGGAGGTACAGTGGGTTAACAATTGCCCTTTCCTCTCTCTCTGGTGGGGCAGTGGGGGTACAGTGGTAAACAATTGCGCTTTCCCCTCCCCCTGATGGGGCAGTGGGAGGTACAGGGGGTTAACAATTGACGTCTCCCCTCCCACTGGTGGGGCAGTGGGAGGTAGAGGAGATTATCAATTCACCTTTGCTCTATCTCTGGTGGGGCAGTGGCAGGTACAGGGTCTTAACAATTGACTTTCCTCTCTGGTGGGGTGGTCCGGGGTACAGGGGGTTAACTATTGCCCTTTTCCTTCCCTCTGGTGGGGCAATGGGAGTTACAGGGGATCAACAATTGACCTTTGCTCTCTCTGGTGGGGCAGTGTGAGGTACAGATGGTTAACAATTGCCCTTTTCACTCTCTCTCTGGCGGGGCAGTGGGAGGTACAGGGGGTTAACAATTGACCTTTCCCCTCTCTCTGGTGGGGCAGTGTGAGGTACAGGGGGTTGACAATTGCCCTTTCCCCTCTCTCTGGTGGGGCAGTGTGAGGAACAGGGGGTTGACAATTGCCCTTTCCCTTCTCTCTGGTGGGGCAGTGTGAGGAACAGGGGATTGACAATTGAACTTTCCCTTCTCTCTGGTGGGGCAGTGGGAGGTGCAGGAGATTAACAATTGACCTTTCCCCTCCCTCTGTTGGGGCAGTGGTCTTACAATGAGTTAACAGTTGACCTTTCCCCTCTCTCTCGTGCGGTAGTGGGAGTACAGTGGGTTAACGATTGAACTTTCCCCTCCCCCTGGTGGGGCAGTGGAGGGTACAGGGGGTTAACAATTGACCTTTCCCCTCTGGTGGGGCAGTGGGGGTACAGGGGGTTAGCAATTGACCTTTCCCCTCCCTCTGTTGGGGCAGTGGGAGTTGCAGGGTGTTAACAATTGACCTTTCCCCTCTCTCTGCCGGGGTAGTGGGAGTACCGTGGGTTAACAATTGACCTTTCCCCTCCCCCTGGTGGGTCAGTGGGGGGTACAGGGGGTTAACAATTGACCTTTCCCCTCTGGTGGGGCAGTGGGGGGTACAGGTGATTAACAATTGAACTTTCCCCTCTCGTGGGCAGTGGGGGGTACAGGGGGTTAACAATTGACTTGTTCTCTCTCTCTGGTGGGGCAGTGGCAGGTACAGGTCCTGTTCCCGTGTCGCTCTCATTTCAGATCCAAGAGGGTGCGATGCTGCCAATTAAAACCGGCCCCAAATCTGAAGGGATGGACAACACGAGAAACAATGACACATAGACCTAAATGTGCTGCATTTGTTTGTATGAAAATGGAACTTTGCAGGTTCTGCCAGTGGGAAGAAAGTTGCTGAAATTACTTTGAGGAATCCTGTCATGAAAGAGCTTCACTCTGTCTGCAAACTTTGGTGTATCTGAGCTGGGAGCGCTGGCTGTACAAGCTTTGTGCCCAAGTCCGACAAATATTCTGCTTCACATTAACAGCCCGCCCCTTGGCAAAAATGGGAAACAAAATTAATTGAGCGGCTGTGTGTGTAACTCACGATTGGAAGAAAAGGCATTTATTGGTTTTTATTTAAGAACTGAAATGCAATCGAGAGATTCTCATTGACAAGCATTGACGGTGTCCATCAGACGAAGTGAAATGTTCATAAAACTGGGTTTACCGCTGGATTTATTGACTGTTCTGATGATGGTCTTCAAGGGGATGGCTTCATGTGCTACCACACAGGAGTAAGAAGCACCGCTGGCCCACTCCTCGGCTGCAATGGATAACAGGCTGTACGTGAAGAAAGAGCTGCTGCTGTTCTCCGTTTTCACCTCGGTGTTCGTGTAGTTGCCCGAATTCACCGGCTTGTCATTGACGGTCCACTTGACGAAGATCTCTCGGGGGGAGAAACCTCTCACTAAGCAGGTGAGGCTGACCAACCTCTGAGCGGAGATTTCTTCTGCCGAGGGCAGGAGGACAGACACGGCCGGTTCACGCAGATCTTTAACTGCAGATCAATTACAATAAACATCAATGAACTGGAGACTTCCAGAGACAATGACACCGGTGGTTAAATGCGCGAGATATGTGGTTTGCGCGGAATTTTAAAGGATTCCCAATTTCGCCTCTGTGGCCTGTCCAGTTTTTCAGCCCAGAAGAAAATGGAATAAAATCCTTCTCTCTGGGAGTTTGAAGAGTTGTACTGGAAAATTACATAGGATTCACTGCTCGGAACCAGGCCATTCGGCCAACTGATTTATACCAACTTTTATGCTCCACACGAGCCTACTCCCAGCTCACTATCTAAACCACGCAATATGTCCTTCTATTGCTTTCTCCCTCCTGCAATTATCTAACTTCCCCTTAAATGCATCATCCCATATCCCAGAGTATTGAGTTCGTGGGATTACCATTTGAATTATCAAAGTAATCTATTAAAATACTTATCAGAACGAATTGGCCCATGTACAAACACCGGGAATAGTCACCGCCCCTCACGTGTTCCATCAATCACGCCGCTCACCCATTTCCTTGTGGATGGAACCTCTGATCGGAGTCGGCATATCCCGATGGCTCACCACGCAGTCAAACACATCCCCACTCAGCCAGTCTTGTGTCGAGATTGTCTGACTTGCTGATCACACTGTCGGCCTCTTCCGGTTCACCGTGATTCCCTGGTTTCAAAATGTCCTTTTTCCGCTCCCAGGACACGGTGACTCCAAAAGGAGCATTCGACACGATGCAGGTTAAGGTCACTGTCGCCTCCATTAAGACCTGCTCGAGTGACGGCGGCGAAAGAGTGATTTTTGGATCGTTGCACGAGGAATCTTCTGTGAAGCAGAAATGAAAGTCAATCAAAGCTTCATCTCCAGAGTCAGGATAGCAGCATTCTGCTCAACTCCCAAAAGTAGAATAAATCACCTTTGAGATATTAACCTCTCGTTGTTGCTTAACAACCATCATTATTGGAAGGACAACGAATTGGCAACCATCCCGGGAGAGCTTTAACATTTCCTGTGTATTTGCACCCAGAGCCACCTGTGATCGGCTGTGAGGCAAAGACCCGACATAAAACATTGAATAAAGTTGGGTGCAATTGTGTCATGCACTGAATAGCGCTCGTCCCGAAAATCCTTGCTCCTTTACGCCCGTCTATCGATCCTTCTGCCCGAACGCATTTCCGCTCAATATAATGGCTCCACCCCCAGGATGAAGAGCTCTACATGGAAATTGCATTGGTTCAAAACGAGTGTCAAATCAAATCCAGGATGAAGTTGCAAAAGGAAACAAAGTTAATTTTCTGGTGTCTTGTGATTTTGGGGTTGATGAAAATGTGCAGGAACCAGTCTCAGCCACCGCCCCCGCCCCTCCCCCGGCAGAGCAGAAGTAAAAGGTCGTGGTAAGGGAATTTCAAGGGGTCTTTTGTCATGGGGAATAAATTGCAATACTGATATGAAGTAGTTTTTTGTTAAATTTCTGTCATTAGTGAGCTTTTATCATGTCTAGTGAGAGAGAGTAGGGAGGAAATATAACCGCAGGACAGTAATAGTGTCATAGGAGCAGGAGAAGTCCATTCAGCCCATCCATCCTGTTCTGCCATTCAATCAGATCATGGCTGATATCTACCTCAACAACATCTACCCGCTTCGGTTGTGCAACACTTTACACCCTTGCCTAACAAAGATCTATCAATCTCAGTTTTGACATGTTCAATTGACCCCTACCCTCAACAGCTTTGGGAGGCCCGGGGGGGGGGGGGGGGCGGTGGTGGAGAGAGTTCCAGATGTACACGAGACTTTGTGTGAAATTATCCTTCCTGACATTACCACTGAATGGTGTAGATCTACTTTTAAGGTTCTGTCCCTGATCCTGATGTACCGCACCAGAGGAAATATTTTCTCGCTATCTTCCACATCAGTTCTATGTATCAACGTAAACACCTCAATTACATCGCCTCTTCACATTCTACACAAAGGAATACAAGCCTAACCCGTCCTCATCATTTAGCCGTTTTAGCCCGGTATCATTCGGGTTAATTTGCGTTGCACCCGCTCTAAAGCCAGTTTATCCATCCTGCGGTGCGGTGCCCAGAACTGAATGCTGTGTTCTAAAAAGGCAGGTCATAAAATCAGAGACATGTTCGGCATGGAATGAGGCAATTTTGGCCCATCGTGTCCATGCCGGCCAAACAAGAGCATTCCAGCCTAATCCCACTTTCCAGCTCTTGGTCCGTAGCCCTGTAGGTTCATTGCATATCCAATATTTTTTTTTAATGTGGTGAGGGTTTCAGCCTCTACCACCCTTTCAGGTAGTGATTTCGAGACCCACACTACGTTCTGGATGAAGACATTTCCTCTCATATCTCCTCTAAACCTCGCCCCAATTACTTTAAATCTGTGTCCCCTGGTTGTTGACTCATCTGCCAAGGGTAACAGGTCCTTTCTATCCACGCTATCAAGGCCCCTCATAATCTTATACATCTCAATCAGGTCTCCCCTCAATCTCCTCTGTTCGAAACAAAATAGACCCAGCCTATCCAATCTTTCCTCATAGCCAAAATTCTCCAGTCCAGACAACTTCCTGGTAAATCTCCTCTGCACTCGTTCCAGTGCAGCAATATCTTTCCTGTAACCTGGTGACCAGAAATGCACGTGCTGCTCCAGCTGCGGCCTAACAATTGTTTTATACAGTTCAAGCATAAGCTCCTTGCTATTTTATTCCATGCCTCGACTAATATAGGTAAATATTCCGTCTGCCTTCTTAACCCACTTATCAAGCTGGCGTGCTACCTTTAGGGATCTGTGGACATGCAGTCCAAGGTGCCTTTATTCGTCGACAACCATTCTAGCAATTTCTAGCAGTGGCCCTTACAGAGTAAAGGCCTGGAGACACCGACTGTCGCTCCCAATATGCTCAGGAAACTCAGGATAAAGCTGAGACTAAGGGCAAGCAGAGGGCAACCTTTGGCGAAGTGACGGAATCATGAACCGTGAGGAATCCTCAGTCAGGGCTTACACCGAAAGGAAAAACAAATTGTATGATTAGAAATGAGAAATAGCTCTGTGCTTTTTACTAATTACGATAAAAGCCCTGACTGAGATCAGTGCTCAGAATGATCCGGAACTTCCCGGGGCTGTGTCTCTTACCCGGAGATCTGGTGATCGTTCGGTTTTGGGTGATTCCTTGATGAGAGACCTGGCAGGTATAGACTGAGTGGGCGAAACATTCGGCGGCGGAGAATGTCAGTCGACTACTCGCCGAGAAGTTTCCATTCACCTCACATACGCGAGAGGTGATGAAGCCCGATTTCATAACTTGTCCATTCTTCAGCCAATTCACGGTCAGTGACTTTGGATGGAAATCGATGATTGAACACACGGCGGTTGCAGATCTGCTGTTGGCGATTTCTTCCTTGGAACTCAAGGTAAGGATAACAGCTGGATGATGTACCACACGACCTGCAAGAAAATACATTTTATGGCGATTATTTGTTACAATCCAAACAATTAAGAAATTTAAAGTGGTTTTTAACATATAATCTACATCACCGAAACAGCCATTAGGCCCAACAGGCCTATGCTTATCTTCCACATGGGCCTCCTCTCTCCCTATTGCCTACCCGCTATCAACATAACCTTAATGCCTTTCTCCCTCGTGTACTTATCTAGATTCCCCTGAAACGCATCTATGATATTCGCCTCGTATTCCATGCGGCAGGGAGTTCCATATTTTACCAATTCCTTGGGTGCTGAACTTTCTCCTGGTCTCCCTATTGGATTTATTAGTGAATATCTTATATTTATGGCCCCAATATCGGGCTCCTGCTCAAGCAAAATATTTTATCTATGTTTAACCTTTAAATCGCTTCATAATTTTAAAGACCACCATTTGATCACCACTCAGCCTTCCCTTTTCTGGAGAAACGAATTCCACTCCGTTCAGCAATTATTCACAGTTGCAATTTTTCAGTTCTGGTTTCGTCCTTGTCCCTCTGTATCATTCTTATAATATGGAAACCAGCACTATGCACATTACAGTTGGTATAATCCGGAGATTAGAGCAGTGTACACTACTCTATATGTGATATGGAGACCAGGCATGTGCGTAGTACTCTGAGTGTGATATGGAAACCAGAACTATGCGCAGTGCTCGAATTTTGATTTGGAGATCGGAATGCACACTGAGATGTGTTATGGAGACCAGACGTGTATGCAGCACTCTTAATATGTTATGCAGACCTTATCTGTGTACAATACTCTAAATATGATGTGGAAACCAGACCTGTACGCAGCACTCGCTGTGTGATATGAAGACCAGAGCTGTGCAATGACTCTAAGTGTATGATGGAGACCAGAACTGTGCACATTACTCAAAGTCTGGTCTAACCAAGGTTGTAGAGAAGTTGAACATATCATCTCTGCTTTTCACAATTTGCCTTCCTTGTATCGCACATCACTCACCTGGCATTTTTACGTCCCAGACCGAGCCACCTCGTCGAACCTCGCAGTAGATTGCGCTACTCCCCACCAATGACGTGCTGATGGTTAACTGGCTGCTCAGTGTGCAGGCTCCCTCCTTGTTGAGGACTGACGGGTAGGTCTTCAATCCAGTGGTGATCGGCGCTTCTTCTGTCCTCCAGGAAAGGCTGGTGATTTCCGTGGAGTAGTCCATCGCTAAGCAGCCATAGGTGAAGGGGCCGCCAGTGTCGGGTTGTTCACAGGAGGAGAGCAGGGCATAGAGTTTGGGAGCAGATGGTGTCGCTGGGAAAGATTGGCCAAGTGGACAAGTTAGACTCTGTAATCAGTGCTTATAAAATAACCAAACAACTAAACGTTTCACGACGGGGTGAACTAAATCCATCATTTACCGATCATAGCCTACGTCAAGATTTGAATTACTAGGAGTTATGAGACCCGACGTGAAACACCTCCACGTAACTCCAGTCTTGTACATAAGGATAGTCACGAGACTTAAAGGGGCATTCTGTCCAGCAGGCCCCTTTGTACGGAGTGAATGCTGGGATATTGTATCGTGGACTTCTTCCTGCTATTATGGAACTCTCCCCTCAATCCCCAATCACTTTCACAGTAGATTATTTCACATTATATATTCTGAGTTCCTCCCTACATCCTTTTGCTCTCAGAATCTTATTGGCAGCACGGAATCAGGCCATTCCATGATATTAAATTGAAGTCAACTCTCCATTTTAAGATGCTGCTTAAACTAACCTCTTGGACCAAGATTTTGGTCAATCGCCAGAATCACTGCTGACCATACTAAAGGAAACTGCTTATGTGGCCTGATATCAAATTTTACCTCGATTAGCTCGTATGAATCGTCTTGGGACGTTTCACTACGTTAAACGCGCTATATAAATGCAAGTATTGTTTTCAGGGGATACACTTGGTTGAATAGCGGTGGGGTGAATTATCCTAATCACACAACTTCTACAGCAAGATCTACTAGTTGTATTAACTTTTTTTAAATACCGGCATGTTTATAAACATGACCGAGACTGATAAAGTAATACAACTTTAAAGCACGGAAGGAGGCTATTCGGCCCATCACGCCTCTGAACGATCTCTCCACCAATTCCGTTCACCTTCAAATTCCCAATCTTCTTCTCAAACGTTCAATTTTATTAAGCTGTTATGGATTCTGCATGCAGCCCTCTTTCTGATAGGACAACTCATGTCCCAACAGCACCTATGTAGAATAATACAATAATACCCTCTCCCTTCATTCCTTTGCTGCAGATATTCAATCAGTGCCATTTACTCACCAACTCACCGACCTGGGGAAGTATGTTTCCCGAATCCCTTCATAAAACCCTTCATATTTCCAAAACCCCTCTATCAGAACTCTTCTAAATCTTCTTTGTTCCCAGGAAAATAGATGACGTTCCAATAAATGGTTGAAGTCTCCTTTAAAATGTGAATTGATTACTTAAGCGCTCAGATTTGAACCGGGAACTTTTGCACAGCCTGATATCTAGGATTCAAGTTTGATCTCAATCGGGATTGATTCGGGCCTACCTCTTTCCTGCTCAGAATTCGAGGAAGAGCGATGCAGTATGAGTTGTGATCAGTCCTCTGTTACTGATTGGATGTCTCCTGATCTTCCTCTTCCCAATCACTCCATGAAATAATCCGAATGATGTACGGTTCCCAAAGCCGGTTATATGGAACGATGCTCTTTAAAAGCTCCATTTAATTTTACAAATTATTGTCCAGCCTCCTGCCAGTGAGAACATGCACTGCTTTCTGGGTCGTTGCAGTCACTTCTTTGTGTTCTTCGAACCGAAAATAATCTAAACATCAGTACAGGTTTTCTTCTCTAAATACCTAATAGTGGCAAACCTTAAACATTATAAATCGATTGGTTATCAGCCGGGTCTATGCTAGGAAGGACAAAGGTTAACGAACCTGGTTACTGCTGATATGGGTAAATCTCGATTCTGGTTTGTGCGGATTACTGAAACACCTGTGGCTTATTGGTCAAATACTGAAATCTCGGTCTACACCGTAAAATTACAGAGAGGGTCGATGATGGTGTTGCAATAAATGTGGTATATATCGATGTTCAAATGGCATTTTATAAAGTATCTCATAAAAGAATGATTCGGAAAAGAGAAGCACATGTGATTAAAGGGATGGAGGTAACTTGGGTATTTAATTGGCTGCGGGAGAGGAGGCAGCGAGCCGTGGTGAACAGATGTTTTTCTGACGGAAAAGAAGTGGGGTCGCCCATTGGTCGGTATGAGCAACATTGCTTTTCCTGTTATATATATAAATTACCTGGACTTGTTTGTAGGGAATACAGTTTACAAGTTCACGGATGATGCAAACTTGGCAACGTGGGAATGTGTGAGCAGGATAGCAGCGGATTTCAGGAGTGCATCGACAGATTGGTGAAATGGGCAGGCACATGACAGATACAATTTAATGCATTTTGGAGGAACAACATTTAGAGGCAATATAATCTAACAGGCATTAATTTGAGGGAGGTGCCAGAGCAGAGAGTCCTGGGAATACATATTCACATCTCTTTGAAGGTGGCCGGGCAAGTTGATAAGAAGGTTACGAAATTGTATGCGTTATTGCCATTGTAAAAGGGGCTTTGAATACAGAATCACGGTTGTCATGCTAAACCATTACAAATCACTGGTTAGACACCGGATGCTGTCGTGTATACAATTCTGACCTCCACAATTTAGAATGCATGACAAGGCCCCAGAATTATATAAAGGACCAGAGAATTCAGTTGGGTGGAAAGATTAGAAAATCTGGGAATTTGTATTAAAGCAGTGAAAATGAATTGGAGGCCTAATAGAGGTATTCAAAATTGAGACAGGTTTTGTCAAAGCAATTCAGGAGAAACGATTTCCAATGGTGATTACGTCGTTAACCAAAGGTCACAGATTTAAAATAATTGGCAAAAGAACTAGAGGGAAAAGGAGGGTTTTTTTTTTAAAAGAGAGGGTTAAGTTCTAGAAACGCTTCATCATGTTGAACACCACTATCAGCTCTATGTTTATTGTCTGTTATAGTGAAATGGGACATTTACAATAAAGGGTCTGAGAAATTTGGCTCAAACGATTCAATTGGATACCGTTACAGAGTCTGAAAGATTATTGTGAATGGCAATTCATCGCAGGCTGAATGTATCTCTTTAAATGCTTCACAGAAATGCAGTTCAGTTACTGTGTGCCTTGTGTTGTGACCCAGTCAAAAAACTGCATCTGACCTGCGTCTGTCCCTACCTGATGCATTAAAAAAAAACAACTGAACGAAATGCTGATTTCAAACATAACGTTCCCATGATTGTTATTTGAAGCAAGAGTTCGACATTCACCAGTCAAATTGTCAAATTAACTTCCAGCCTACCATCAGATCAGAACAGGCGCTGCTTTCTGGACCATTTCAATCTTTTCCAGTAACGGCTTGTTCTGAAATTGAACTCAAGATCAGGCCAATCTCATTCAATCATTATTTAATACTCAAAATGTTAAACGTTTATCAATTCATCAAAAATGAAGCAGTTATATTGCGATAAGGTTAAACTCAATTTAGGCATTGTTGTTTCATTGGAGGAATGGAAATATTTATTTGAACATATCTGGCTTGCTAACTCGAACTTTATTAGTTGGCTGCAAATTAAGTCTCCTTGAATGCCCCTGGATCAAGCATTTTCAGTTCTGTTATATTACAAATAATATAGAGTAAAGCTCCCTCTGCATTCTATGCTCAGCTGAATCAAGGGATTGATTTCGAGAAAAGCCATGTCAATACTGCACTGTAAAACAGTACAGATAAGGTAGCGCACTAGTTAAATAGAGAGCAGAGCTCCATCTACTCTGTCCCACCAAACACTACCACGGCAGATAGAACACGAGTTAGATAAAGAGTAAATGTTGCCTCTACACTGTCCTATCAAAGAGTCACGGGACAGTTACAGCACGGGTTAAATACAGAGTTAAGCTCCTTCTACATTGCACGAACAGACTGACCCAGGGCAGCTACAACACGGGTTAGATACAGAATAAATTCTCCCTTTGCACGATCCCATCCAAAACTCCCAGTGTCCCAGGGCAGATACAGCAATCGTTAAATACAGAGTAAGGCTCCCTCTACACTGCCGCATCAAACGCTCCCAGGGAAGGTACAGCATGGGATAGATACTGAGTACAGCTCCCTCTACACTGTCTCATCAAACAATCCGACGGCAGGTACAACATGCGTTAAATACAGATTAAATCTCTCTCTACACTGTCCCATCAAACACTTCGAGGGCAGGTATCTCCGGTTAGATACAGATTAAATCTCTCTCTACACTGTCCCATCAAACACTCCCAGGGCAGGTACAGAAAGGGGTTAGATACAGAGTAAAGCTCCCTCTGCACTGTCCCATCAAACACTCCCAGGGCAGGTACAGGGGGTTAGATACAGAGTAAAGCTCCCTCTACACTGTCGCACTTAACAGTACCGGGGCAGGTACAGCACGGGTTAAAATACAGAGTATAGCTCGCTCAACACTGTCCCATCAGGACTCCCGGGACAAGTATAGCACGGGTTAGAAACTGATTAAAGCTCCTTCAACAGTTTAACAGAAGTGTTTTTGAACTTCTGCTTCTGAATGCCACAAATTGCGTTATTGGTCCCATTTGTGAGGTGCCTTCTCAAACTTAACCTGAAACTGTCACATTTTTCACAGATACAAGCTTCTGAAATAAATGAGTCGAATTGTACTCAACGAAATACAAGAGGACAAACCGAAAGGGCTCCTGATTCTCACACAGTGAGCAGGCGCACAGAAAGAGAACAGGCACAATCTTGCTCTCAGCAGATAGATCGGTGCCATCTGTCAGTTTCAATAAAGCTGATTTACAATTGATCTCTTGTCAATTTCCGATCATCTCAAAAGTGCACGTTTTAAAAAAAATTAAACTGATATTAATTTGGAAAACTTTCTTCGACTTCCAATCATGTCTCCCTCCATCTCTACAATCGTACAAATCCTGAAAACAATTATATCGAAATAATCTACATTCCATGGTAATTTGCTGCATTTAATCGGGACTCCCTTTCAGAGTAGGAATTTAACAAACCAGGAAACAGTTACATTGAAAACCGATTAGCCACTGATTCAATATAATATCATAATTAAATATAAACTGTAAAATCATTGAGGCAAAACACGAAGTTAATTCATTAAAATCTGCGGCGACACCTTATTCATATTGAGTAAGACAAGTATTGTTTACTAAGTTAATCTTTGACTTAATTTAAAATTCTCGCCAACCCTAGAGATGTTGCAGTAACTGCAATCCTGTCCAGTATACAACGCAATTGTGGGAGGTCAGTAATGGTTAATCAGTTCACACTGATATTATACTCTAAAGTAATATTGGTGTTTGCTGATCTAATACTGCATTCTAATAAAATTAGTTAATATTCATTTTAATCCTGTTCCTGCTTCGTAACGTGTGACATATTAGCGTTTCAGTTAAGTTAATATGGCACTTATAAATTTTAACATATTAAGAATCATATTAAAAGATGAAGACTTTCAGACTAATATATTATGTTTACTTGATTCAAGTCACATTTGAATAAGATAAAATGATCAGGAGCTTCCAATATATTCCCGTTCTCTAGCGACACATGTAAACTATGCATGTTTCTGAACTCTCTGATACAACATAAACTCCCTCTTTTCTCAGAGTGGATTTCACATGATGGATTTAGGAGTGGACTATTTTAAATAGTTCAACGACTGGCCGTTGTTACATCTCCCTAACTATCGATGGGCTGTAACGCTATATGTTTTCTAAATCAGGGCCCTCCAGTTTAAACATTATCCTCATTCTTACCTGTAAAATATATTTTATGAAGTAACAGGCAACAGACAAGTGTGCAGTCGGTAACATAGACTCCGCTATTTAATAACATAGAGAATCTTTTTTATATTTTACTCCTGTAATTCACACAATTCCCGTAAATTAATTATTAAGCTATTTATTGAAACTACTTTCCAGAATGATCAAATTAATATTGGCGGGGAAGAATTCATTCAGGCCATCTGCGACGCTGACATTTCATGAGCAAATGGAGGAGAGTATTTGGTGATCAATTTAACGTGAACCACAGTTAAACATAACTGTTAAATGTAATGTGTTCACTCTCTATAATTCTACCCCATGTGCAGCACAGCTAAGGGAGACTGGATGTTGTTATTCAATTCAAAAATAACATTGACCTTATGGTAATTAAATTAATCAGATTGACTTTGAATGGGTCGTGTGTCTGTCAGTCTGAACTTTCCTTGAATTTAAATAGAGTCATGTGAACAATACTCTGACTGCCAGCGACGGCTAACGCTCAGGCTATCATCTTACAAACGGTACAGATTAGTTTAGTGATAATTGTCTCGCTATGAAACAAAAAATGTAATTGAAGAAATTACATAATTTTAGAATTTAATAACCCGTCAGATTTATGACATTTACAAACTGTAATTTACAACTCGCATTTAATTGATAATTGAATACAATCTGTTGTGGATCTGTGTAAAACAGGGAGATAATTAATTTCAGACCCTCCATGAACTGCGGTGGAATCAGTATGCTGCTATTAAAATCATTTCAGACCGAATCAGAAATTGTCGCCAGCCTCTAAAATGTTCTGCTCACGTTAATTGGGACCAGTCCGCAGCAGAATTGTGGGATGCGAATAATGGTTAATACAAGAATATTAATTGCATCGCATATTTAGTGATATTGGGCAATATTACCGCATTATAATTGTTTGAGTTATATTTATTTAACTGCCCTTCAACCTGCAAATTTTTAATCGTATAATTCGAAATTACAGCAACATTTCATGGATTAAATGTGTGCACCATAAAGCATAGGTTAATAGTTGAACCTGTATTTCTCACTTAAATAATAAGATGGAGAACATTATTTAGTAACGATTTTTGATTTATAAAACCTACTTTTTGTCTGCCTACAATTATCATTGAAACAGTTTAAAACGGATCATAAAAACTTGCAACAGTTTGATGTCATTGAGATAAACATCGCACAAAAGCCGAACAGTTTCACAAAAGTTTTGTTATTCAAAGTATCCCAGGCACACTCTCTGCTCAGCAGATAAACAGCAAACCACAGCACTGAGCGGCTGAATACAACAACAGAATGTTTTGTGGAGAAGCAGCTTAATTGTATAAACAGTTTCAGCGGAATCAAATGTAACATTGCCAAAGCATGTCAATGCAGAATTAAGCGAACCCGTCTATCACTGAACGAATTAATTATTGAAATAAATAGAAATATAAAATAATGAGAGCAGAATTGTGATTAGACGGATCATGTTAATCAATTAATATTGATATAGGATATTGTTGTGCTATTGCGTGCTATTTCTATTAATTTGTATTAAGTTCAACCTGATTCATATCACAAAAATATTAATTATATTGTTCTTCATTACAGTAACATTTCACGTATATGAGCATTCGTCAACTTTTGATCAATAAATGACATTGCAATTATCAAAAAATAAAACACAATAAAATATCTTACATTTACTTATAACATCTAAAGCTTTATGTTTCTGCCTAGAACCACCTTTCAAACACATTTAAATATAATATTTGCATTTGATCAGAAAACATGCAGCAATTAGATGTTGCAGAGACTAAGCATTGCAGAAACACCAAAGGATTTAACAATCATTTGGTGTTTAAAGTAACCCAGGCACAGAGTCCCATCGGCAGATAAACACCAAATCACACCAATCTGGGGATCAATCCCTCAGCAACATGTTCTTTGGAGAAGCAGTTTCATTCCATAAAAGCATTGCAGCAGAATCAAATGAAACATAGCAACAAATCTCAGTACAGAACCTAGCGAATCAGTGAATTATTGAAATAAACAGAAATATACAATAAAGACACAAATTCCACAGTTGCAGAAAGAGTGAATGTTTCTTACCTGTTGTCACTGTCACCATGGTGCCTTGTCCCCAGTAGTCGAGATAGTCACAGTGTTACATTCCCGGGGCTGGGTCACACAATAACCGGCACTGTGTAAAACAGACAGCAATCCAACATTAGTTTAAATATTCACATCCCAGAGGCAAAGTAAAACCACAATGGATCTTAATAAAATGATAAATGTATTAATGGATATTGTTCACTCTTTATAAATGCACTGGTGTTATATATTTCACAGAGCAACCCGTGAACAGTTCATGAAATTACCAACTGATCAATGAATAATCCAGTTAATCCATATTAAACTGTGCTGGTAGGACAGTGCTGGACATAAATAGGACTTCACTGCAGATACAGTGGATTGTGAAAGCGAGCACTGACCCAGACTTACTCAATTAGTGCCGAGGGGTTTTTGTATTGACAGTAATTGCTGTGCCACCCACTGTACCACAGTGAGACACGCCGTGCCAAATACTTCAGCTGACAGTTAACTGTAAAATACAGAGACTAAATTGCAAAGTGCTCTAAAAAACTGCATTCCGACTCCCATAAGAGTGCAGCAGCCAGATATTTCAAGTTGTGCTGGTCATTTTACTAATCTATTTTACTTCGACCCATTGCTTGTTTTCAAGCCTCGTTTGCTTCGAATCTCCTGCGGTGGCAATGAACGCAGGCATGAGCAAACTCCGTGTGGGGGGTTTTTGTACGAGGCGCTCGCCGTGTACAGCACCGTGACCCCCCTGTTGTACCACAGTGGCAGGGACCCGCACAAATACTCGACTCATTCTCTGATTAACGCTGGCAGAAAATAAATTGCTCAATCAACAGAAAGGTTTATCAGATTTTGATTGTCGAATGATGATTCTTTCTGAGAGCGCAGAAATGGACCAAAATCCTACCCATAGTTACAATATTAAAGCTGTCATTGAATCCTCGTTTTAAATCCTGGACACAGTAACGATAAATCATCTTCATCAATACAAAGTTAGTTAATGTGCATTTTATTCTTAAACAGTTTATTGCTGTAGCAAATACATTCTTGCAATGCAGGTTAAAAACATCTCTTCATATACTTTACACCGTTACTGACCTAGAATTCGATGGAAGTTGCTGCGATTGCACTTGTTCAGTTTCTGTACGAGCCCAAGACGGGTTCGGATCGCTGTGGGTCTCTTGCACAGTAATACATGGCGGTGTCTTCGGTTCTCAGATTCTTGATCTCGATGTAGGTTGTGGAAGATGTACTGGAAGGGATGATCCGACCTTCCAATCCAGGCGCGTAATATGTGCTACTGGACGCTTTGTCGTAAGCAAGCAGCCACTCCAGACCCTTCCCGGGAACTTGTTTAACCCAGTGCATGTAGTAGCTGTCCAAACTGAACCCGCTCACTGAACAGGACAGCTTGTGAGATTCTCCGGGCTTCATCGACACAGAAGCCGACTGGGTCAGCACGATTTCGGACTGGACATCTGTCAGTGAATGAAATAAATTGTAATTACTTTCGAGAACATTCACATCAATAAATAGCAATGAAAACACAATATCTGAAGCCGCCTTGTATTGCGTCACGGAAGCAGCGAGGAATACTCACAGGTGAAGCAGGCCAGAAACAAACAGAGACACGGGGCAAGTCCCATCGTCGGGTCTCTCGGTGTAACTGGCTCGGGAAGGTGTCTCGGCGCCGCAACACCGCCTTCTGATTGTGAACCTGGAGCTGCGTCACGCTATTTAAACTGTCCGGTCCCCTGTGTGTTTGTGTGTGTATGTGTGTGAGAGAGAGGGGGTTGGTGACTGGGAGCCACACGCCTCCCCCAGCAGCAGACTGACTCCTCCCCTATTTTCCTGTCTGAATCCAGCTGTGTAAAATATAATACATCATTAATAATCCGTGTTTTCTGTACATTACCCAAAATTACCTTGACTTCGATTGCCGATATACTGCTGGGGATGATATACCGAATATCGAAAAGATTTTCAGCAGAACACTGAATCAATGTCAGGATTTACATTCCCCACAAACAGCCCACATTGACTCCGTGTCCAATTGCTCTCAGGTGGATGTAAAATACCCCATGGCATTATTTCGAACAAGAGCAGGGGAGTTCTTCCCTGTGTTTGTTCAATATTTATCCCTCAACAAACTTCACTAAAATATAATTTCGTCATGTATCACGTTGCTGTTAGTTGGATCGTGCTGTGCACAAATTGGCTGCCGTGTTTCCCTCCATTACAACAGCGATAACACTCCAAAACGGAGTTAATTGTCTCGAAAGAGCATCCTGTTTTCGAGAAAGCAGCTATATAAATGGAAGACTTTATTTATGTGATCGGCAACTGCTGCTGGGATGGATATGCTTCCCGGTTATATAGCAGGGAAAGCTAAGTTTGGGAACAACATTACATTTTATCAGATAGCATCCATCGCGCCTGTGCAGCTCCACACTTAATACAATCGTCCCTGACCCAATTCGGGCACTGGATCTTAGTCCACCCGTGTGAAGACTGTTACTTTATTTCACGTTGAGCAATTCTAAATATTAAAAGTGAAGATCTACACCTATCTGTATAATTGTGAGGAGTTCGCACAGTCCGCCCAAAGCTATCTGGGTGAGAATTAAATCACGCTGCCTCGCTCTCTAATCGAAATTACATGACTGTCCCACCGACCATTGGAAATGTCCTCAACACTAAAGATTAAACGTTGTCGATTAGTGTGAACCGATTATCCGTAGCTTCGGGATATTATTGCTTTGAGGTAACATTTTTAATTTGCAACTGGAAACGGAAATCATTATAATAAATGCGTTAATTGAGTGTCGCCATCGTGCAGTATGATTCGGTGCTGAACTTATCCCAGCTATGGCCAGCTGTTGTGATGCCAAGTGTATGTTTCTCACAGTTGTACCAGAGCGTGTTTTATTTAAAAATATAAAGGCTGTCAATGACAATTTGATCAAAACTTGAGTAACTAGAATTCCCGGTCAGAGGCTCCATCACTGGGACTGTAACGCGGCAGACTGCAGCTCATGGGGTCAAGTATAAATTATCAAAGGGACCAAGAATTGTGATATGGATTATTGCGATCTTTATATCTGTACCTCTATATGTATATGTGATACCAGCACAGGCATCAATTGCCGTCTGCTAGATTGTAATAGAACAATCCAGAGAAGATTTGTCCTTCATTAATTGATGCATCAAATGCTTTGCATTGCTCTAATTAGATTGTCTTCTGTACTGCACATGTCATACACGAAACATCATGTTTTTAAGGTCATGCCATCAAAAATATATTTTGGATGGATGTTGCCTCCTGATTCAGTCGTCGAAGAATTAACTTCCAATTTGATCCCACCCACGCACAGTCCATATCTCTCCCAAACATTTTGTCACAGAGATCCACAATTTCACCATCAAGGACGGGCGAGAACTCACAATGTAACTTGCAGAAAACATCTGCTGGTTCGGTGCAGAAAAACAACTAGCTGTTTCCCGCCCGCTGAGCTGAGATAGAAAGCCAACTACAACCACCTGTGAATGGAACCTATTTGTACACAAATCTGCCCAACAACAATATACTCGTACTGGCAAGGAACATCCCCATTGGTAATATGGAGATCATTTCAAATGACTTGTTATATCTGGGAATGATTCCCAGATCCTGCGACCTATCTGAGCCACCAGAATCCACAAAACCTGCTGAGTCATTGAATATATTCAAGGCTGAGATACATAGTTTTTTGTACTCTAGGTGAATCAAGGGATATGGGCTTAAAGCAAGAAAGTTGAGTTGAGGTAGATGATCAGCCACGATCGTACTGAATGGCGGAGCAGTCTCGAGGGGCCTTGTGACCTACTCCTGCTCCTAATTCTTATGTTCTTATTGTGGGGTGAGTGTAGCTCTTGACCCCGTGTTTCTTTTTTATTCGTCTGAACGGTGGCAGGGCAGCAGGAGTCGCAGGAGGACCCATGGATGTGGACCCCACCTGCGCATATGTCTTGCTGGCCCTGCCAGCGGCGTGGATTGGATCGCCATCACGGGGCCCCTTTAAGGGCCACACCCATCCCAAAGTCACAGGCCTTAATGGTCTTACATGGCCTCGTTGGTGTTTGAACAGAGAGAGCTCTGAAAGAGGCACACCTCTCCCCTAGTTGACAATTGGGGAGGGGCCTTGCTCCCTCTGCTCAGTTGTCTTAATTGTCTTATTTCCAAATTAGGAGGAAAGGGCTCTCAGAGAGAGAGGGGAGAGACAGAGAGAGAGAGAAAAAGCGAGACGTGGTGGGAAAGAGGGAGGTCTCACCTCACAGCGAAGGGTGGGTGTTTCTTCGGGTGCACTCCCCAAATGGCAAAAAAAAACGCAGTCTTTGTAGATGGTCTTCGGGTGGGGGGAGAAGATGTCTTCACCTGGGGTAGCTGGAGCTACCAGGCACACACTCCCAACGATGATAAATAGGGTAATTAATGATTCTTCAGCCAGGTAGCTCCAGCTATCCCAGGCTAGGCAATGGGGGAGGGGTGCTTCAGTGGTGTGTGGGGCCTAGCTGCAAGCAAGACCCCCACACACACTTCCACACACACACACCCCCCGCGATGTTCCGGCCCTCGAGTTATCTTCTTTCCTTCCCCCACCGATACAACAAAGTCTTTCGGGAAATGCACCAAAACACACCCACCTGTGAAGATTGTAGAAATGGCTCTCCCTCCTTCCACACTGGATGGTGTTTTCTCAGGTTGTTGTTCTTTTCCCCCTCTCTCCAACTCTCTGTAGTAGTAATAAGTTGAAACATTTTCTGCTCTCCTCCTCTCCCTCTGGACATTGAATTGTAGAAAGCCAGCCCCTTCCTCCTCTTCCTGGGCTGGTCTCAGGTTTCACTCTCGGCCTGCCAGGCAGGAGCAAAGCGGGTAGCTCCTTCCCTCACAGCAACAGAGCATCAACTGAATAGGCCACGCCTCCAAATCTCCACCATTGGTCCGCAGATCCCTGAAAGTAGCAGGCCAGGTGGATAAGGTAGTTAAGAAGGCATTCGTAATGCTTGAATTATTGGCCGATGGCATAGAATATAAGAGCAGTGAGGTTATAATTACATTTTTGATACTGTGTTTGGCCCACAGCTGGAGTACTGTGTGCAGTTCTGGTCGCCCTATGAAAGGAAGGACGTGACTGCACTCGAGAGGATGGAAAGGAGATTAACTGGAATGCTGCCTGGAATGGCGAAACTTAGTTATGAGGGCAGATTGGATAGGCTGGGTTTGTTCTCATTGGAACAGAAGAGGTTGAGCGGAGAGCTCATCGAGGTCAACAAAATATTGAGGGGGCCGGACAGAGTGGATAGTAAGTGTCTATTTCCATTGGTGGAGTGTTCTATTATGAGGTGCATAGTTTTAAGGTGATTAGTGAAATTTTTAGAAGGGATTTAACGGCGCGGGGCTTCTTTACGCAGAGGGTTGTGGGGATTTGGTGCTTGAACGACGGGATGACAATCTTCCTGCCACTATAGCCCGGTGTGCACAATATTACAGTCGGCACACTCATCTGCTCTGTGGTTCACCCTGACCTGTGGATGGACCACACTGACGTAGTCCAGAATATCTGCAGCTCTTTGGGGGTTTCCAGATCGATCGAAATTCTCGTATCAGCAGACAATCACCTCTCTGCTCGAGGACCTCAGGCAGTCAGGGCGAAGGCTGAACAGTCTTTCGTTCTTTCCTTTCTAGTATCTGTTGCTCAGGGTTGCCTGATCTCCAGGATGCTACAGAACATCGCAGCAGAAGTGGCTTCTGGATAACCCTTTCCTTTGCATCACAAACCGTGTTCTCATATACCCTAGTGTTAAATATTGCCGGTCTGAATTCACAGAGGAGTGATTTGAAGATTAAAGACAAGCCTACTTTTTATTTAGGAAATCTTTATTTTTCATTCCAACATGCTCCACACACTGTTGGACACTGACCAACTGGTACTCAGGGTGAGAAGAGCGGACTCTGCATGGGAACAGACTCTCCGGCTCCCGGGACACATTGATCAAAGTGAGTGTTATTCACAGGTGCAGCGCCAGATCCTAACAGTAAACTGAACCATCATGACCTGCATTTGGATCTTGCCAGTTTCTGATTGGTGGGCTGGCTGTTGAGATGGAATGCCCATCAGATTTGAGTATTCTAGCACTGTGGCATTCATGAGTAATGATCACTTCATCATATCTGTCCTGGTCGTTTTAGCCTCCGTTGCCATCCTCCTCGGCTACTTGGTTAGGCGCCAGCAGTATGTGGAGAATGCCCGACTGAAGATCAGCTCCCTTTTCTGCTGTTCCTTCGTAAGCTGTTCTTCATTCTTCAAGTGGCGGCATTTTCCAGCCAACTGGTTGTCTCTCCTCTCTTGTGGGGATGGAAGTTAATGGATTCTCCTCGTTCTGGTTTGTCTTGGGGTATCAACAAACTGAATTCTGGAGTGTGCTAAAAGTTTACACAGCACGGGAGCCGGGGAGGGATAAATTGTTCCGATGCATCCCGATAATTAGATCCACATCACCGACCGCCCCCCGCCCCCAGCCTTATCCCCCAACCATCCCCCTCAGCACGTTAATTTTTAGGAGCTGATGTTTCATCCGAGCATTGCTGATTCTGTAACTCATTTCCAATCCACTGAGTATGACACAGCCTAAAAGAATGGCAAATGAAAGGGCGTGACAGTTAACAATTTCACAAGCAAGATTGAGGACGGTTTCCATGCGAGCCGGAACGACACAGAAGGGGGAACTCAGGACAACTCACCGAGCGGTTTCACATTGGCACCGAATGTTGTCTGCACGTTCAGAGAATCGCGGTTGTTTGGGACAGGGTGGATGGAGCAGCAGGTCTTTTTTTGATCTTCCTTTATGTTTCAAATCACGTTATTTCAACAACTTAAATGTGAGAAGTTTAACATCTGTAAATAAATGTGCAATGGAAATTAACACACTTACTATGTGTGTCCTGATTTGTGGGGTTAAATAAATGATTTGAGATACATTAAGAAGTTTTTAGTGCAGCCACTGTTGAAATGTGGGAAACATAGCAGCCAATTTGTATGCAGCAACCTGCCACATACAGCAATGTGAAAATGACAAGATACTGAAAGTGCAGAATTCCTAAAATGCTGTAAAGGGGGTGCAGTATTTGTGTTTTGTTGTGGTCTCAATGAGGGAGCCAGGTTCCATTCTGACCAACTTGCACGGTTTCGAATCACTCCCCATCCTATGGGTTCTGTACTCTGGATTTATTTGGGGGGGGAGGGGTGACAAAAGTGCAGAGGACACTGGTTTGATGCAAAGAACTTTGGTTTTAATACATTGAAAGACATACTGGCTTATTACTCTAGCAAGAAAATACACGGCCAATCTTACAATCACTCTAATAAAGGACACGACAAGGAAAGGTACAAGATCAAACTTATATATCACTCTAATAAAGCACTATAAAGTACACATTCAAAGGGGGTTGCAGTAAAATTATACCTCCCACCTCGCAATACCTAATTCTTGCTCAGTTCGACTCCAGGGCAGGCAGGGACTTACATTGCCAATCCTTTTGATAGTTAATGGAATGGTGATGTTCTTCCTTCCTTCAGGACGTCAAGACATCGAAGCTGGAGAGTCTCTCTCTCTCTCCTCTCTCTTCTCTCTCCTCTCTCTCTCTCTCTTTTCTACCCTCTCTCTCTCTCTCTCTCCTCTCTCTCTCTCTCTCTCTCTCTCTCTCTCTCTCTCTCTCTCTCTCTCTCTCTCTCTCTCTCTCTCTCTCTCTCTTTCTCTCTTTCTCTCTCCAAACTCTGTTGAAAATAGGGGCCAGTTATACGATTTCAGACTAGCGGGGGATGATGTTTGAAAAACCGATTCCTGATGGAAATATTAGTTTTGTATTTGCAATGTCCTTTTCTGCTTCGTCTTTCGCATACAGGTTGGATTGGGCTTCTGTGTGATGTATATGCTGAAATTGTTTGTCCAGACCCATGTTGATGGGGAGCTACCTCTGGGTGATACTGTGATGGCAATGTATCTTGTGATGGAAGATTTCCAAATACTCATTCTTCCAGAGAGGTTAATTCAGTTCTGACACTCAGACAGCCCCAATAATCATGTGGGCTTCCTGTGTTCCCTAGGTCCGCCCATAGGCTTGAATTTGTCTTGTAAAAGTTCCTAACTCGATTAAAGTTCGTAGTTTCTTTTTTAAGCAATTTAACAGTTGCAAACTTTTTGTAGATCGTCCCAAATTAAATTTCCTTTCGAATGATCCCAAACACAGGGCGGGCGGTGTTCTCGTGAAATTTTCACTCTGCAGTTGGGACAGTGTGTGATGTCCCTGCGGGGTGCAGTTTGTTCAGTGTCTGAACCAGATCTGCCCCAGGGAGGTGACAGTATGTGCTGTCCATGTGGGGTACAGTGTCTGACCCTGAGCTGACACAGGGAGGGGGGCAGTGTGTGATGTCCCTGTGGGGTGCAGTATGTTCAGTGTCTGACCATGAGCTGTCCCAGGGAGGGGACAGTGTGTGATATCCCTGTGGCGTGCAGTTTGTTCAGTGTCTGACACTGAGCTGCCCCAGGCAGGGGGGCAGTGTGCGATGTCCCTGTGGGGTGCAGTAAGTTCAATGTCTGACCCTGAGCTGACCCAGGGAGGGGGGCAGTGTGTGATGTCCCTGCGGGGTGCAGTTTGTTCAGTGTCTGAACCAGATCTGCCCCAGGGAGGTGACAGTGCGTGCTGTCCATGTGGGGTACAGTGTCTGACCCTGAGCTGACCCAGGGAGGGGGACAGTGTGCGATGTCCCTGTGGGGTGCAGTAAGTTCAATGTCTGACCCTGAGCTGCTCCAGGGAGGGGGCAATGTGTGATGTCCCTGTGGCGTGCAGTTTATGACCCTCAGCTGCCCCTGGGAGGGGGCAGCGTGTGATGTCCGTGTGGGCTGCAGGATGTTCAGTGTCTGACCCTGATCTGCCCTCATATTTCCTGCTTCAGGGGACAGTCACGGTCCAGTCTGAATTAATTGGCGGATCAGCGTCAACTACTGGACATCGGCGGTGTTTCAAGGCACATCATGTCTGTCTCCATGCCAGAGAAATCCAAAACCAACCTGCAGATTCAATAATTTTTATTGTCAATTGCTTCACAAACTTTAGCTTCATTTGTTGCAGCTTTCAGTGTTTGAAAAGCCTTTCTGATATTTTGTATCGATCTTAAATGTAGAAGATACCAAATACATCCCAACAATAGATAACCAAGGGGTTATATGGAAGGGGATCTTAAAACAATCACTGACACTAAAGAAAAAGTACTCGGTAAAATAATAGGACTAAAGTTGGACACGTCCCCTGGACCAAAGGTGGAGAAGTCCCCTGGACCTGATAGCCTGCATCCAAGGGTCTTAAAAGAAGTGGCTGCAGAGATAATGGATGCATTGGTTGAAATCTCCCAAAACTCGCTGGATTACAGAGAGGTCCCAGCGTTCTGGAAGAACACAAATGTAATACTCCTATTTAAAAAGGGAGAGAGACAGGAATCCAGAAACTATAGATTAGTTAGCCCAGCATCTGTTGGTGGGAAAAAGCTGGAGTCCTTTATTAAGGAAACAGCAGCAGGACATTTGGAAAAAAATAATACAGTCAGGCAGAGTCAGAATGGTTTTATGAAAGGGAAATCATGTTTGACAAATTTGCTGGAGTTCTATGAGAATGTAACGAACAGGGTGGATAAGGGTAAATCAGTTGATAATGTGTATTTGGATTTGCAAAAGGCTTTCGATAAGGTGCCAAATAAAACGATGCTGCACAAGATAAAGTTTCACAGGATTGGGGGTAATATATTATCATGGATAGAGGGTGGGCTAACTAACAGAAGACAGATAGATGGGTCATTTGCCGGTTGTCAAACGGTGACTAGTGCGGTGTGACAGGGATCGGCCTCTACTATTTACAATCTATATTAATGACTTGGATGAAGGGGCAGAGTGTAACGTAGCCAAGTTTGCTGATGATACAAAGATGGATGGGAAAACAAATTGGAGGAGGACACAAACAATCTGCAAATAGATGTAGACAGGCTAAGTGAGTGGGTTAATATTTGTCAGATTCAGTATAATGTGGGAAAGTGTGAGGTTATCCACTTTGGCAGGAAAAATAAAAATACAATTTATTATTTAAATGGAGAGGTATTAAAAAATGCAGCAGTACAGAGTGACCTTGTTGTCCTTGTATGTGAAACACAAAAAGTTAGTGTGCAGATACAGCAAGCAATTACGAAGCCAATATAAATGTTGGCCTTTATTGCAAGGGCCATCGTGTATAAAAGCAGGGAAGTCCTACTACAACTGTACAGGGTATTTGTGAGACTACAATTAGAGTACTGCGTACATTTATGATCTCCTTATTTCAGGAGGGATATACTTGCATTGGAGACAGTTCAGAGAAGCTTTACTAGTTTGATTCCTGAGATGAAGAGGTTGACATATGGGGATAGATTGTGCAGGCAGGTCCTATACTCATTGTAGTTTAGAAGAATGAGAGGTGATTTAATTGTAATATATGTAACTGAGGGGACTCGACAAGGTGGATGCAGAGAGGATATTTCCACTCATCGGGGAATCTAGAACTAGGGGGCATAGTTTAAGAATATGGGATTTAGAACTGAGATGAGGAGAAATTTCTTCTCTCAGATGGTCGTAAATCTAGAATTTTCTTCCCCAGAGAGGTGTGGAGGTTGGTCATTGAATATATTTAAGGTGGAGTTGGCCAGCTTTTTGAGCGATAACGGAATGAAATGTTATGGTGATCGGGCAGGAAAGTGGAGCTGTGTCCAAGATCAGATCAGCCATGATCTTATTAAATAGCAGAGCAGGTTCGCGTGGCCAATGGCCTACTCCTGCTCCGATGTCTTAAGTTTTTTTAAAGGGTGAAGTAATGGATGCAAACACAATCAGCATTATTCTTTATTCTGAGCATTTTCCCGTTGATTAATTGAACAAATATCCAGAATATTAAACCCCAGCACAGTTAGAGGGGGAATCAATATCAGCAGAACGAAAGCTCAACTGTAAGAATGGACACGATTCAGTCATGGACAACAGCAGAATCCAAATGCTGCAGTCACTTGTGAACTCGCTAGTGTGTCAGCAAGGTGGATGACCAATTGAATCCTTTCCCACACGGAGAGCAGTTGAATGGCCTCTCTCCAGTGTGAACTTGCTGGTGTTCCAGCAGGGTTGATGATCAAGTGAATCCCTTCCCACACTCAGAGCAGGTGAATGGCCTCTCTCCAGTGTGAACTCGCTGGTGTGTCAGCAGGGTGGATGACTGAGTGAATCCCTTCCCACACTGAGAGCAGGTGAATGGCCTCTCTTCAGTGTGAACTCGCTGGTGTGTCAGCAGGGTGAATGACTGAGTGAATCCCTTCCCACACTGACAGAAGGTGAACGGCCTCTCCCCAGTGTGACTGCGACGATGAATTTCCAGCTCAGATGGGTAATTGAATCCATTCCCACAGTCCCCACATTTCCATGATTTACCCATGGTGTTTGCGTCCTTGTGTCTCTCCAGGTGGGATAATCAGTTGAAGCCTCCACCACACACGCAACACGTGTACGGTTTCTCCCCGTTGTCAATGCTGCGATGCTTTTTCAGGCTGTGTAACTGGTTAAAACTTTTTCCACAGTCAGTACACAGGAACACTCACTCGGGTACATGTGTCTCGGTGCTTTTGAAGTCACATTGATATTTGAAATATGTTCCCACAGACAGAACAAATAAACATTTCTCCTTCCACATGCAAAGACCGATGATATTCAAGTCCTGATGAATCGAGTGATTCTGACAGATCTTGACATGATGTTTGGTTCGAGTTTCCCGTCTGCAAATCCTGCCCAATCGAACAACGTGGAAAAAAAGTTTACAAAAATCATTACTGCAAGTAAAGGACATTAATACACAATCGACAAATTTAGATTGTATGGAACATTCTTTCCTCTCTTGTTCATCCAAAGCTGTACATCCACATCCAATACAATCTTCACCGTACTTGTCCTGAAATTCAAACACGTCTCACGTGCTCCGCTCCCAAATATCATCACCAACTCTGGCTGGGTTCAGTTCTACACTCACTGGTTCTCCTCCCCTGAATGTACTGACTCTGGCTGGGTTCTGTTCTAGACTCACTGGGCCCACTCATTGGATCCCCTCCCTCTCCCTTCCCTGAAGGTATTGACTCTGGCTGGGTTCAGTTCTACACTCACTGGTTCCCCTCCACTGAAGGTACGGACTCTGGCTGGGTTCAGTTCTACACTTACTGGTTCCCCTCCCCTAAAAGGTGCGGACTCTGGCTGGGTTCAGTTCTACACGCACTGGTTCCCCTCCCCTTAAGATGCTGACTCTGGCTGGGTTCAGTTCTACTCTGACTGGTTCCCCTACCCTGAAGGTACTGACTCTGGCTGGGTTCAGTTCTACATTCAATGACTTCCCTCCCTCTCGCTCAATCCCAGAGGGTGCTGATTCTGGCTCGGTTCAGTTAACATAAGTTAAGAAATAGGGCAGGAGTCGGCCGTTTTATCCCTCAGGCCTGCTCCGACATTCAATAAGATCATGGCTGATCTCATCATGGGCTCAGTTCCACTTCCCTGCCCGCTCCCTATAACTCTTTACTCCGTTACCGCACAAAAATCAGTCCCTCTCTGCCTTTAAATTAATTGAATGACTCAGCCTCCACAGCACTCTGGAGCAGAGAATTCCACAGATTTACAACCTTCTGAGAGAAGAAATGTCTCCACATCTCAGTTTTTAATGGGCGGCCCTTATTCTAAGATAATGTCCGCTCGTTTTAGCTTCCCCTATGATTGGAAATATCCTCACTGCATCCACATTATCGAGTAACCTCATTACCTTATAAGTTTCAAAAAGATCACCTCTCATTCTTGTCCATTGTGTCTAGGCCCAATGTACTCAACCTATCCTCATAATTTAACCAACTCATCTCCGGAATCAACCTGGTGGACCTTCTCTCAACAGCCTCTAATGCAAGTATATCCTTCCTCAATTACGGAAACCAATACTGGATGCAGTACTCCAGGTATGCCCTCATAAATACCCTGTAAAGTTGTAGCAGGACTTCCCTGCTTTTATATTCTATTACCCTTGCAATAAAGGCCAACATTCCATTTGCATTCCTGATTATTTGCTGTACCAGCATATAACTATTTGCGTTTCATGCACAAGGAACCCCAGATCATCCTGTACTGCAGCACTTTGCAATTTTTCTCCCTTTAAATTATAACTTGCTTTCTATTACTTCTGCCAAAGTGGAAAACCTCACATTTATCACATTATACTCCATCTGCCAAAAGTTTGCCCACTCGCTAAGCATGCCTTTATGCCTTTGCAGATCATTTGTGTCCCACCCATTTTGCTTTCCCACCCATCTTTGTATCAACAGCAAACTTGGCTACATTACACTCAGCCCCTTCAGCCAAGTCATTCATATAGATTGCAAATAGTTGAAGACCTAACACCGATCTCTGCGGTACTCCATTAGTCACTGTTTGCCAACCGGAAAATGACCCATTTATCCCGACTATCTGTTTTCTGTTAGTTAGCCAATCCTCTATCCGTGCTATATATTATCCCCAACCACGTGAACTTTTATCTTGTGCAGTAATTTTTTTGGGCACCTTGTCAAATGCCTTCTGGAAATAATCCAAATAGACCACATCCACTTGTTCCACATTATCTACCCTGCTCAGTCGATCCTCAAACAACTCCAGCAAATTTGTTGAACATAATTTAATTTTCCAAAAACCATGCTGACTCCATTTTATTGAATTGTGCTACTCCAAATATCTCGCTACTGTGTCCTTAATAATATAAGTTGAATAGATACTGCCACTGTCTTTCCCTGACACTATGTGACAGGTGAGTGTTGGATAGATACTGCTTCTGTCATTCTCTGACACTATGTGACAGGTGAGTTTTGGATAGATAATGCCTCTCATTCTCTGACACTATGGGAGAGGTGTGTGTTGGATAGATACTGCCTCTGTCATTCTCTGATACTATGTGACAGGCGAGTGTTGGATAGATACTGCCTCTCTCATTCGCTGATACTGTGTGACAGGTGACTGTTGGATAGATACTGCCTCTCTCAATCCCTGACACTAAGTGACAGGTGAGTGTTGGCTAGATATTGCCTCTCTCATTCTATGACACTATGTGACAGGTGAGTTATGGATAGATACTGCCTCTTGTCATTCTCTGTGATTATGTGACAGTTGTGTGTTGGACAGATACTGCCTCTGTCATTCTCTGCCACTATGTGACAGGTAAGTGTTGGATAGATACTGCCTCTGCCATTCTCTGACACTATGTGACAGATGAGTGTTGGATAGATACTGCCTCTCTCCTTCTCTAATACAATGTGACAGGTGAGTTTTGAATAGATACTGCCTCTGTCATTCTCTGATACTATGTGACAGGTAAGTGTTGGATAGATACTGCCTCTGACATTCTCTGACACTATGTGACAGATGAGTGTTGGATAGATACTGCCTCTCTCCTTCTCTAATACTATGTGACAGGTGAGTTTTGGATAGATACTGCCTCTGTCATTCTCTGATACTATGTGACAGGTGTGTGTTGGATAGTTACTGCCTCTGTCCTTCTCTGACATTATGTGAGAGATGCGTGTTGGATAGATACTGCCTCTGTCATTCTCTGACACTATGTGACAGGTGAGTGAAGGATAGATACTGTCTCTCCGAATATCTGATATTTTGTGACAGGTGAATGTTGGATAGATACTGCCATTCTCATTCTCTGATACTATGTGACAGGCAATTGTTGAATAGATAGTGCCTCTCACATTCTCTGAGACTATGTGACTGGTGAGTGATGGATAGGTTCTGCCTCTCTCATTCACTGACATTATGTGACATGTGAGTGTCGGATATATACTGCCTCTCTCATTCTCAGATGCTATGTGACAGGTGAGTGTAGGATAGGTACTGACTCTCTCCTTCTCTGATACTATATGCCAGGTGAGTGTTGGTTAGATACTGCCTCTGTCATTGTCGGAAACGATGTGACAGGTGAGTGTAGGATAGATACTGCCTCTTTGAATCTCTGATACTATGTCACAGGTGAGTGCTGGATAGATACTGCCTCTGTCATTTTCTGCCACAATGTGAGAGGTGAGTGTAGGATAGATACTGTCTCTCTCATTCTCTGACACGATGTGACAGATGAGTGTTGGATAGGTACTGCCTCTGGAATTCTCTGATACAATGTGACAGGTGAGTGTTGGATAGATACTGCCTCTCTCATTCTCTGACACTGAGTGACAGGTGAGTGTTGGATAGATACTGCCTCTCTCATATTCTGATAATATGTGAGAGGTGAGTGTTGGATAGGTACTGAGTCTCTCATTCTCTGACACTATGTGACAGGTGAGTGTTGAATAGATACTGCCTCTCTCATTCTCTGACACTATGTGACAGATGAGTGTAGGATAGATACTGCCTCTCTCATTCTCTGACACTATGTGACAGGTGAGTGTTGGATAGACACTGCCTCTCTCATTCTCTGACATTATGTGACAGGTGAGTGTTGGATAGGTACTGCCTCTCTCATTCTCTGAAACTATGTGACAGATGAATGTTGGATAGATACTTCCTCTCTCATTCTCTGACATTATGTGACAGGTGAGTGTAGGATAGATACTGCCTCTCATTCTCTGATACTATGTGACAGGTGAGTGTTGGATAGATACTGTCTCTCTCATTCTCTGACACTATGTGACAGGTGAGTGTTGGATAGATACTGCCTCTCTCATTCTTAGACATGATGTGCCAGGTGAGTGTTGGATAGATACTGCCTCTGTCATTCTCTGTCACTATGTGTCAGGTGAGTGTTGGATAAATACTGCCTATGTGTTTCTCTGACACTGTTTGTCAGGTGAGTGTGGGATAGATACAGCCTCTCTCATTCTTTTACAATATGTAACAGGTGAGTGTTGGCTAGATACTGCCTCTGTCATTGTCTGACAGTATGTAACAGGTGAGTGTTGGCTAGATACTGCCTCTGTCATTCTCTGACACTATGTGACATGTGAGTGTAGGATAGATACTGCCTCTCTCATTCTCTGATACTATGTGACAGGTGAGTTTGGATAGATACTGCCTCTGTCATTCTCTGACAATATGTGAGATTCTGATTGTCAGGTGAGTGTAGGGTGGACACTGCGACTTTCAATCTCTGGTGCTGTGTCAGTGTAGGAATGATCAGCGATTATAGGATAGATACTGACACTTTCACCCTCTGATCCATTGATAGGTAAATACGGAATAATCTTGTGGGTGTCTGGGATTGGATTGTGGATTTGACTCTGTACCTGTCCATTACTGTTATGTTAATGCGACCTCTACTCCATGCCCGTCATTCTCCAGTATGTTCGTGTTGTTTTAATGTGTAACACCAATTCCTTATAGAGTATTGATTTTAATTTCGAACTGTCAATTTTTGTTTTGGAGGTGTGTGCATCTGTCAGTGTCTGGTAAAATGACTCTGTGTTTTACTGTCTATCTATCTATCTCTAGTATTTGAGTGTGGGACTATCTCTATATGTCTTCATTTCAGTTATGGAAGTCTGGGTTTTATTTTGTATCTGTCAAGTTCTGATATGTGATTGTGGCCTTACTCTATATCTGTCAGTTTCTGCTTAATTGAGAGCGGGATTTCCTTTGTACCTGCCAGTTTCTGGTACAGAAGAGAGACCTTTACCCATACCTGTCAATTACTGGTAAGTGAGTATGGGCATTTCACTGTATGTAACTTTATGTTTTGGGAATATGGATTTTAACTTGTCAGGCTATGAAATGCGAGTGTGGGTTTTATACTGTAGCTCTAAGTCTCTGATTATGCGATTGTGTGTATTATTCTGTAATGGATAGGTTTTGCTATGTGTGTGGGGATTTAAGCTGTGCCTCTAAGTTTCTGGTATGTTAGTCTGCATTTAATTTTATCTATTACTCCACTTGGTTTTATGTTTTACAATGTACCTGTCAGTCTCTGGTATGTGAGTGTGGTTATAATCTGTACCTGTCAGTTTCAGGTATGTGAGTGTGGGTATAATCTGTACCTGTCAGTCTCTGGTATGTGAGTGTGGGGTTTAATCTGTACATGCCAGTCTCTGGTTAGTGAGTGTGGGGTATAATCTGTACCTATCAGTCTCT
This sequence comes from Pristiophorus japonicus, assembly GCF_044704955.1. NCBI lineage: Eukaryota > Metazoa > Chordata > Chondrichthyes > Pristiophoridae > Pristiophorus > Pristiophorus japonicus. Next base: position 19,704,676 of record NC_092001.1, on the reverse strand, counting down.
GGTATGTGAGTGTGGGGTGTAATCTGTACCTGTCAGTGTCTGCTATGTGAGTATGGGGTATAATCCGTACCTGTCATTTTCTGGTATGTGAGTGTGGGTATAATCTGTACCTGTCAATTCCTGGTATGCGTGTGTGGGGTATAGATTGTACTATTCAGTCTCTGTTTTGTGAATGTGAAGTATAATCTGTACCTGTCAGTTTCTGGTGAATGAGTGTGGGTATAATCTGTACCTGTCAGTCTCTGGTATGTATGTGTGGGGTATAATCTGTACCATTCAGTCTCTGGTATGTGAGTGTGGTTATAAAATGTGCCTGTCCGTCTTTGGTATGTGACTGTGGGTATAAGCTGTACCTGTCAATTCTGATATGAGATTGTCGGTATAATCTGTACCTGTCAGTTTCTGGTATGTGAGTGTGGGGTATAATTTGTACCTGTCAGTCTCTGGTATGTGAGTGTCGAGTATAATCTGTATATTTCAGTCTCTGTTGTGTGAGCGTGGGGTACAATCTATAACTGTAATTTTCTGGTATGTGAGTGTGGTGATAATCTGTACCTGTGAGTTTCTGGTAAGTGAGTGTAGGTATAAACTGTACCTGTCAATCACTGGTAAGTGAGTGTGGGTATAAACTGTACCTGTCAGTTTCTGTATGTGAGTGTGTGTATAATCTGTACCTGTCAGTCTCTGGTCTGTGAGTGTGGGGTATAACCTGTACCTGTCAGTCTCTGGTGTATGAGTGTGGTATAATCTGTACCTGTCATTTTTTGGTATGTGATTGTGGGGTATAATCTGTGCCTGTCAGTTTCTGGTATGTGATTGTGTGTTATAATCTGTACCTGTCAGTTCCTTGCATATGAGTGTGGGTATAATCAGTACCTGTGAGTGACTGGTATGTGAGTGTGTGTATAATCTGTACCTGTCTGTTTCTGGTATTTGAGTGTGCGGTATAATCTGTACCTGTCAGTGTCTAGTAAGTGAGTGTGGTATAATCTGTACCTGTCCGTTTCTGGCATGTGAGTGTGGGTATAATCTGTACCTGTCAGTCTCTGGTAAGTGAGTGTTGGTATAATATGTAACTGTCCGTTTCTGGTATTTGAGTGTGGGTTATAATCTGTACATGTCAGTCTCTGGTATATGAGTGTGGGGTATAATCTGTACCTGTCAGTCTCTGGTAAGTAAGTGTGGGTTATATTCTGTACCTGTCAGTCTCTAGTAAGTGAGTGTGGGTACAATCTGTACCTGTCAGTCTCTGGTAAGTAATTGTCGGTATAATCTGTATCTTTCGTTCTCAATTAATTGAGTGTGGGTATAATCTGTACCTTTCAGTCTGTGATATATGAGTGTGGATATAATCTGTACTTGTCAGTTTCTGGCATGTGTGTGTGGTTATAATCTGTACCTGTCACTCTCTGGTATGTGAGTGTGGGGTATAATCTGTACCTCTTAGTCTCTGGTAAGTGAATGTGGGGTATAATCTGTACCTTTCAGTCTCAGGTATGTGATGTGGGTATAATATGTTCTTGTCAATATCTGGTATGTGAGTGTGCGGTATAATCTGATGCTGTCATTTTCTGGTATATGTGTTACGTGGTATAATCTGTACGTGTCAGTCTCTGGTTTTTGAGTGTGAGGCATAATCTGTACCTTTCAGTCTCAGGTATATGAGGGTGGGTATAATCTGTACCTCTCAGTATCTGATATGTGAGTGTGTGGTATAATCTGTACCTGTCAGTCTCTGGTATGTGAGTGTGGGGTATAATCTGTAGCAGTCATTTTCTGGTATGTGTGTTATGGGGTATAATCTGTACCTGTCAGTCTCTGGTTTTTCATTGTGAGGTATAAACTGTACCTGTCATTTTCTGGTAAGTGAGTGTGGGTACAATCTTTACCTGTCAGTCTATGGTATGTGAGTGTGGTTTTAATCAGTACCTGTCAGTCTCTGGTATGTGAGTGTGGTTATAATCTGTACCTGTCAGTCTCTGGTATGTGAGTGTGGGTATAATCTGTACCTGACAGTCTCTGGTATGTGAGTGTGGGGTTTAATCTGTACATGCCAGTCTCTGGTATGTGAGTGTGGGGTATAATCTGTACCTATCAGTGTCTGGTATGTGATTATGGGGTATAATCTGTACCTGTCATTTTCTGGTATGTGAGTGTGGGTATAATCTGTACCTATCAATTTCTGGATTGTGTGTGTCGGGTATAGTCTGTACCATTCAGTCTCTGTTTTGTGAATCTGAAGTATAATCTGTACCTGTCCGTCTCTGGTATGTATGTGGGTTTATAATCTGTACCTGTCAGTCTCTGGTATGTGAGTGTGGCTATAATCTGTACCTGTCCGTCTTTGGTATGTCACTGTGGGTATACGCTGTACCTGTCAGCCTCTGATATGTGATTGTGGGTATAATCTGTACCTGTCAGTTTCTGGTACGTGAGTGTGGGGTATAATTTGTACCTGTCAGTTTCTTGCATATGAGTGTGGGTATAATCAGTACCTGTCAGTGACTGGTATGTGAGTGTGGGCATAATCTGTACATGTCCATTTCTGGTATGTGTGTTATGGGGTATAATCTGTACGTGTCAGTTTCTGGTACGTGAGTGTGGGTATAATCTTTACCTGTCAGTCTCTGGTATGTGAGTGTGTTTTTAATCTGTACCTGTCAGTCTCTGCTATGTGAGTGTGGGTATAAACTGTATCTGACACTCTCTGATATGTGATTGTGCGTATAATCTGTACCTGTCAGTTTATGGTATCTGAGTGTGGGGTATAATCTGTACCTGTCAGTTTCTGGTAAGTGAGTGTCGAGTATAATCTGTACTTGTCCGTTTCTGGTACTTGAGTGTGGTGTATAATCTGTACCTGTCAGTCTCTGGTAAGTGAGTGTGGGTATAATCTGTACCTGTCCGTTTCTGGTATTTGAGTGTGGGGTACAACCTGTACGTGTCAGTCTCTGGTAAGTGAGCGTGGGTATAATCTGTACCTGTCCGTTTCTGGTATTTGAGTGTGAGGTATAATCTGTACCTGTCAGTGTCTGGTAAGTGAGTGTGGGTATAATCTGTACCTGTCCGTTTCTGGTATGTGAATGTGGGTATAATCTGTACCTGTCAGTCTCTGGTAATTGAGTGTGGGGTATAATCTGTACCTGTCCGTTTCTGTTAATTGAGTGTGGGGTATAATCTGTACCAGTCAGTCTCTGGTACTTGAGTGTGGTGTATAATCTGTACCTGTCAGTCTCTGGTAAGTGAGTGTGGGTATAATCTGTACCTGTCCGTTTCTGGTATTTGAGTGTGGGGTACAACCTGTACGTGTCAGTCTCTGGTAAGTGAGCGTGGGTATAATCTGTACCTGTCCGTTTCTGGTATTTGAGTGTGAGGTATAATCTGCACCTGTCAGTGTCTGGTAACTGAGTGTGGGTATAATCTGTACCTGTCCGTTTCTGGTATGTGAATGTGGGTATAATCTGTACCTGTCAGTCTCTGGTAATTGAGTGTGGGGTATAATCTGTACCTGTCCGTTTCTGTTAATTGAGTGTGGGGTATAATCTGTACCAGTCAGTCTCTGGTAAGTGAGTGTGGGGTATAATCTGTACCTGTCAGTCTCTGGTAAGTGAGTCTGGGTATAATCTGTACCTGTCAGTCTCTGGAAAGTAATTGTCGGTATAATCTGTATCTTTCGGTCTCTATTAATTGAGTGTGGGTACAATCTGTACCTTTCAGTCTCTGATATATGAGTGTGGCTATAATCTGTACTTGTCAGTTTCTGGCATGTGTGTGCGGTTATAATCTGTACCTGTCACTAACTAGTATGTGAGTGTGGGGTATAATCTGTACCTCTCAGTCTCTGGTAAGTGGATGTGCGGTATAATCTCTACCTTTCAGTCTCAGGTATGTGAGTGTGGGTATAATATGTATTTTTCAATATCTGGTATGTGAGTGTGCGGTATAATCTGTAGCTGTCATTTTGTCGTCTGTGTGTTATGGGGTATAATCTGTACGTGTCAGTCTCTGGTTTTTGAGTGTGAGGCATAATCTGGACCTTTCAGTCTCAGGTATATGAGGGTGGGTATAATCTGTACCTCTCAGTATCTGATATGTGAGTGTGCGGTATAATCTGTACCTGTCAGTCTCTGGTATGTGAGTGTGGTTTTAATCTGTACCTGTCAGTCTCTGATATATGATTGTGCGTATAATCTGTACCTGTCAGTTTATGGTATGTGAGTGTGGGGTATAATCTGTACCTGTCAGTTTCTGGTAAGTGAGTGTCGAGTATAATCTGTACCTGTCAGTATCTGGTGATTGAGTGTGGTTTTCATCTGTACCTGCCAGTCTCTGGTGTGTGAATGTGGAGTATAATCTATACCTCTCAGTCTCTGGTATGTGACTGTGGGTATTATATGTACCTGCCATTCTCTGGTATGTGAGTATGCGGTATAATCTGTACCTGTCAGTTTCTTGTATGCGAGTGTGGGTATAATCTGTACCTGTCAGTCTCTGGTATGTGAGTGTGGGTATAATCTGTACCTGTCTGTCTCCGGTATGTGAGTGTGGGTTATAATCTGTACCTGTCAGTGTCTGGTATGTGAGCGTGGGGTATAATCTGTACCTGTCAGTTTCTAGTATGTGAGTATGCGGTATAATCTGTACCTGTCAGTCTCCGGTATGTGAGTGTGGGGTATAATCTGTACCTGTCAGTGTCTGGTAAGTGAGTGTGTGGTATAATCTGTACCTGTCAGTTTCTAGTATGTGAGTATGCGGTATAATCTGTACCTGTCAGTCTCCGGTATGTGAGTGTGGGGTATAATCTGTACCTGTCAGTGTCTGGTAAGTGAGTGTGTGGTATAATCTGTACCTGTCAGTATCTGCTATGTGAGTATGCGGTATAATCTGTACCTGTCAGTTTCTTGCATGCGAGTGTGGGTATAATCTGTACCTGTCAGTCTCTGCTATGTGATTGTGGGTATAATATGTACCTGTCAGTCTCTGGTATGTGAGTGTGGAATATAATCTGTACCTGTCAGTTTCTGCTATGTCAGTGTGTGGTTTAATCTGTATCTGTCAATTTCTGTTAGGTGAGTGTGGATTATATCTTTACCTGACAGGTTCTGGTATGTGAGTATGGAGTATAATCTGTACCTGACAGGTTCTGGCAAGTGAGTGTGGGTGTTTATTGTACCTGTCAGTGTGATCTGTTTCAATGGTAAAACAGCATCTAATTCTCCTGCTCCATGTGGCAGTAAGATTCACAATGTAACTCTGCCAGTTCGGATCACTGTGGGACTGACAGCTCCTGCTGTCTGTGACAATAAGATTGAGATTAGTTCTGTGTCTCTGCGGTCTGTGAGTGTTAATCTACTTACTCTGTGTGCGAAGGAGCTGTCTGCACTGTTGCTTGTGTTCTGGGTGGAGGAGGAAAGATCACATTTGTTCCGGCTGTATGAAGAATTTTGTCCTGAGAATAATAAATTCGAGAACATTATTACTTCTAAGATATGGATGCGGCGAAGAATATGGTGTATCTGAGGTTGCGTGTCGCTCTCGATCACCAGCAAAATGGTTCTGGAGAGCTCACCAAAACAATATAACCGGTCTTTAAATTATCTTCTCCCACACTCCTCTCCAGGTGCCTGCAATAGATGCACTTTGTGAAACTCCCCACATCCTCACTGTCAGGCTATGTTTCCACTGCTCACTGTCCATGAACATCAGACACGGTGAGATTGGAACTCAATCAGGGACATTCATTGCTGATTTGGGGAAAGAAAGCAGCAATGATTTGAAAGAGCGAGGTGGTTTAACTTCTATGTTACCTTTCATTGTCCACACACAGCCCGAGAATGGTTTATCCCTTCCCCCACTCACATCATGTTCCAGAACTAGTTCCTGCTCCACTCTGCCTCTTACACAAAGACGCTGACGGAACTAAACCAGGAACATTCGCTACTGGTTTGGGGAGAGAAAGCAGCAATGATTGTAAATAGCAGATTTTGCCCATTCTGTCCCCCTTTACGCTGGACACACGCTGTCCACACACAGACCGAGAATGGCCTCTCCCTTCCCCCACTCACGCCACGCACTGACACTCGTTCCTGCTCTATTCTGCATCTTTCTCATAGCCACCCTGAAAATCCCCCGGACTCAATGCCGATCTCTGAGCCCAGCTGCGGACTCGCTCCCTAAACACTGCGCTGTTGCAAGGAGGCTGCTGTTCGCTGCCTTACCTCAGGGCCGCGGGGTCTCCGTTACCGGCTGATTTAAATCATCTTCACAGGCAGGGCTGGGGGAGGAGAGGGCACATGCGCTCTTCTGCTCACTGGTAAATGACACAGGGGACGGGACTGACCTTTGTGGGAGAGCTACAGTGATAGGGGATTCGATTGTAAGGGGAATAGATAGGCGTTTCTGCGGCCGCAACCGAGATTCCATGATGATATGTTGCCTCACTGGTGCAAGGGTCAAGGATGTCTAGGAGCGAGTGCAGGGCATTCTGAAAAGGGAGGGTGAGCAGCCAGTTATCGTGGCGCATATAGGTACCAACGTTATAGGTAAAAAACGGGATGATGTACTACGTGAAGAATTTAAGCAGCTTAGAGCTAAATTAAAATGTAGGACCTCAAAATTAGTAATCTCAGGATTGCTACCAGTGCCACGTGCTAGTCAGAGTAGGAATCGCAGGACAGCTCAGATGAATACGTGGCTTGAGGAGGGGTGCAGAAGGGAGGGATTCAAATTTCGGAGACATTGGAATCGGTTGTGGGAGAGTTGGGACCAGTACAAACCGGACGGTCTGCACCTGGGCAGGAGCGGAACCAATGTTCCAGTGGGAGTGTTTGCTCGTGCTGGTCGGGAGGAGTTAAACTAATATGGCAGGGGCATGGGAACCTATGCAGGGAGACAGAGGGAAATAAAATGAAAGCAGAAGAAAAGGATAGAAAGGAGAATAGTAAAGGTGGAGGGCAGAGAAACCAAGGCATAAAACAAAAAAGGACCATGTTACAGCAAAATTCTAAAGGGGAAAATTATGTTAAAACGCAAGCCTGAAGGCGCTGTGCCTCAACGCGAGGAGTACTCGGATTAAGGTGGACGAATTAACTACGCAGATAGCGGTTAATGGATATGATGTCATTGGAATCACAGACCTTTGCTCCCTGGTGACCAAGGCTGGGATCTCAACATCTAGGGGTATTCAACATTTAGGAAGGATAGACAGAAATTAAAAGAAGGTGGGTGGCATTGCTGGTTAAAGAGGAAATTAATGCAATCGAAGGAGGGACATTATCTTGGATGATGTGGAATCGGTATGGGTGGAGCTGTGGAATACCAACGGGCAGAAAGTGATTGTGGGAGTTGTGAACAGACCACCGAACCGTAGCAGAGAAGTTGAACAAGAAATAAGGGATGTGTGCAATAAAGGTACAGCAGTTATTATAGGCGACTTTAATCTACATATTGATTGGGCTAACCAAACTGGTAGCAATGCGGTGGAGGATTTCCTGGAGTGTATTAGGCATGGTTTCCGAGACCAATATGTCGAGGAACCAAAAAGAGAGATGGCCATCCAACACTGGTTCATGTGTAATGAGAAGGGACTAATTGACAATCTAGTTGTGCGAGGCCCCTTGGGGAAGAGTGCCCATAATATGGTAGAATTCTTCATTAAGATGGCGATTTACACAGTTAATTTAGAACTAGGGTCCTGAACTTAAAGAAAGGTAACTTCGACAGTACGAAGCGTGAATTGGCTAGAATAGACTGGCAAATTATATTTAAAGTGTTGACGGTGGATAGGCAATGGCAAACATTTAAAGATCACATCAATGAGCTTCAACAATTGTACACATCCTGTTTGGAGTAAAAATAAAACGGGTAAGGTGGCTCAACCGTGGCTAACAAGGGAAATAATATAGTGTTAAATCGAAGGAAGACGCATATACATTTGCCAGAAAAAGCAGCAAACCTGAGGACTGGGAGAAATTTAAAATTCAGTAGAGTGTTTCATTAAGAGGGGGAAAATAGAGTATGAGAGGAAGCTTGCATGGATCATAAAAACTGACTGCAAAAGCTTCTATAGATATGTGAAGAGAAAAAGAGATACTGAAGACAAATGTAGGTCCCAGAAGTCGGATTCAGTTCAATTTATTATGGGCAACAAAGAAATGGCAGACCAATTGATTAAATACTTTGGTTCTGTCTTCACGGAGGAATATACAAATAACCTTCCGGATGTACTAGGGGACCGAGGGTCTAGCCAGTGGGAGGAACTGAAGAATATCCTTATTTGACGGGAAATTGTGTTTGGGAAATTGATGGGATTGAAGGCCGCTAAATCCACGGGACATGATTGTCTGCATCCCAGAGTACTTAAGGAAGTGGCCCTAGAAATAGTGTATGCATTGTTGATCATTTTCCAACAGTCTATCGACACTGGATCAGTTCCCATGGACAGCAGCGTAGTTAATATAACATGACTTTTTAAAAAAGGAGGTAGAGAAAAAACGGGTAATTATAGAACGGTTAGCCTGACATCAGTAGTGGGGAAAATGTTGGAATCAATCATTAAGGCTGAAATCGCAGCGCATTTGGAAAGCAGTGACATGGATTTATGAAAGGAAAATCATGGTTGACAAATCTTCTGGAATTTTTTGATGATGTAACTGGCAGAATGGACAAGGGAGAACCAGTTGATGTGATATATTTGGACATTCAAAAAGCTTTTGGCAAGGTCCCACACAAGATTGGTGTGCAAAATCAAAGCACATGGTTTTGGGGTCAATGCACTGACGTGGATAGATAACTGGTTGGCAGACAGGAAGCAGAGAGTATTGATAAACGGGTGCTTTTCAGAATGGTAGTCAGTGACTGGTGGAGTGCCGCACGGCTCAGTGCTGGGTCCCAGCTCTTTACAATATACATTAATGATTTGGATGAAGGAATTGAGTGTAATATTTCCTAGTTTGCAGATGACACTAAACTGGGTGGCGGTGTGAGCTGTGAGGACGACGCTAAGAGGCTGCAGAGTGACTTGGACAGGTTAGGTGAGTGGGCAAATGCATGGCAGATGCAGTATAATGTGGATAAATGTGAGGTTATCCACTTTGGTGGTAAAAACAGAGAGACAGACTATTATCTGAATGTTGACAGATTAGGAAAAGGGCAGGTGCAACGAGACCTGGGTGTCATGGTACATCAGTCATTGAAAGTTGGCATGCAGGTACAGCAGGCGGTGAAGAAGGCAAATGGTATGTTGTCCTTCATAGCTAGGGGATTTGAGTACAGGAGCAGGGAGGTCTTACTGCAGTTGGTTTCAGTTTTGGTCTTCAAATCTGAGGATGGACGTTCTTGCTATTGAGGGAGTTCAGGAAAGGTTCACCAGACTGAATCCAGGGATGGCTTGACTGACAAATGAGGAGAGACTGGACCAAATGGGGCTTTATACACTGGAGTTTAGAAGGATGAGAGGGGATCTCATAGAAACATATCAGATTCTGACGCAACTGGACAGTTTACATGCGGGACGAATGTTATCGATGTTGGGAAAGTCCAGTGCCAGGGGACACAATTAGGATATGGGGTAGGCCATTTAGGACTGAGATGAGAAGAAATTTCTTCACTCAGAGAGTTGTTAACCTGTGGAATTTCCTGCCGCAGAGAGTTGTTGATGCCAGTTCATTGGATATATTCAAGAGGGAGTTAGGCATGGCCCTTACGGCTGCAGAGATCTGGGGGTCTGGAGAGAAAGCAGGAAAGGGGTACTGAGGGAATGATCAGCCATGATATTATTGAATGGTGGAGCAAGCTCGAAGGGCCGAATGGCCTACTCCTGCCGCTATTTTCTACATTTCTATGTGCAGCTCTCTGCACTATTTCAACCTGCGAAAATCAAAGTACACTTTTCCCAACTTACTTTCATCAGAATATCAGCCAAGGAACAGGACCTGGGGGCGGGTGCAGCGGAAAAGCACAGAGAATTATTTAAGCTGGGAGCCTTGTCCCTTAGAGATTCTCAATTTGGGATCATTCCATGCAGGGTGTTTCTCTCCATGAGCCTGTCTTCACAAAGCAAACCTGAAGAAACAGCGGAGGAACGAGGAGTGGAAATGTTTGCTGGGACCATGCTGGAGTTAATATCTGACAGATACAGGCTGAGATCAGTTTAATTACCGTAAAATATTCGGTCACTCTAAGTAATACTGAAGTGAATGATCAAGCGGCTATCGGGAGGGAGGAAGTTTATACAATCACTATCATTAATTAAGTAGTACTCGGTAAAATAATGGGACTAAAGGCAGGCAAGTCCCCTGGACCTGAGGGTCTTAAGAGTAGCGGCTGCAGCGATAGTTGATGCATTGGCTGTAATCTAACAAAATCCCCTGGATTCTGGGGCGGTCCCAGCAGAATGTAAAACCGCAAATGTGACGCTTCTCTTTAAAAAAGTAGGCAGACAAAAAGCAGGAAACTATAGACCAGTTAGCCTAACATCTGTCGTTGGTGATAATGCTGGAGTCCAATATCAAGGAAACAGTATCGGAACATTTCGCAAAGCATGATTCAATCAAGCAGAGTGAGCATGGTTTTATGAAAGGGAAATCATGTTTGGCAAATTTGCTGGAGTTCTTTGAGGAAGTAATGAGCAGGGTGGATAAGGGGGAACCAGTGGATGTGATGTATTTGGAATTCCCGAAGTCATTTGATAAGCTGCCACATATGAGATTACTGTACAAGATAAAAGATCATGGGACTGATGACAGTATATTAGCATAGATAGAGAATTGGTTAACTAACAGAAAACTGAGAGTCGTGATGAATGAGTCTTTTTCCGGTTGGCAAATGGTGACTAATGGACTGCCACAGGTATCGCTGCTAGATCATCAACTATTTACAATCTTTTGAATGACTTGGATGCAAGCACAGGGCTGAATGTAGCCACATTTGCTGATGAGACAAAGATGGGTGAAAGACCAAATTGAGGACACATAAAATCTGGAAAGTGATATAGACAGGCGAAATGAGTGGGCAAAAATTTGTCAGATGGAGTATAATGTGGGAAAATGTGAGGTTATCCACTTTGGCAGAAATAATAGTAAAGCAAATTATGATTTAAATGGAGAAAAATTGCAGAGAGAGACATAGGGGTCCTTGTGAATGGAACACCAAAAGTTAGTATGCAGGTACAGCAAAAAATCAGGAAGGCAAATATAATGTTGGCCTTTATTGCAAGGTGGGTAGAGTATTAAAGCAGAGAGGTCCTGCTACAACTGAACTGGGTATTGGCGAGGCCACATCTGGAGCACTGCGTACTGTTTTGGTCTCCATATTTAAGCAAGGATATACTTGTATTGGGGTGGTTCAGAGAAGGTTCACTAGGTTCATTCAGGAGCTGAGGGGGTTGACTTATGAGGATAGGTTGAGTAGGTTGGGCCGATACACATTGGAGTTCATAAGAATGAGAAGTGATCTTATTTAAACTGAATGATAATGAGGGGGCTCGACAAGGTGGATGCAGAGAGGATATTTCCATTCATAGGGGAAACTAAAACGAGAGGACATCGTCTAAAAATAAGAGGCCGCCCATTTTAAACTGAGATGAGGAGGAATTTCTGCTCTCAGAGGGTTGTAAATCTGCGGAATTCGCTGCCCTGAAAGCAGTGGAGGCTGGGTCACTGAATATATTTAAGGTGGAGATAGACAGATTTTTGAGCGATAATGGAGTAAAGGGTTATGGAGAGCGGTGGGGGCAGGGGGGGAGTGTAGCTGCGTCCATGATCAGATCAGCCATGATCTTATTGAAAGGTGGAGCCGGCTCGAGGGGCAAAATGACCCTCTCCTGCTTCTACAGCAGTCAGTGGGTTTGGTCTAGTCAGTGGGTGGGGCCGTGTCAGTGGGTGGGGATTGCTCTATATCTGACCAGTGCTGTATGTGCCCTGGGAGTATTTGAGGCAGGGTAGAGGAATATATAATCTGTGTCTCACCTGTGCTGCACCTGCCCGGGGACTGTTTGATCGGACTATATAGAGGGAGCTTGGCTCTGCATCTAACCCGTGCTGCACTGCCCTGGGAGTGTTTTGGATATTGTAGACTGAGATCTACTCTGTATCAACCCTGGTAGTGCTTGGGACAGGATGGAGTTCGATTTATTCTGTATGTAAGCCATGCAGTATCGATAGCCATGAAATCAGGAGTAGCTAAAATGCTGGAATCTATTATTTAGTAGGTAACAGGGCACTTCGCAAGTAATAACAGGATTGGCCAGAATCAACACGGATTGATGAAGAGGAAATTGTACTTGACAAATCTGTTAGTGTGTTTTGAAGTTGGTGTTAGTTTTCAGGCTGTGGGTTAATGACCCTTTGGAATTTTGCTTTCCTTACTGCCACTTTTGATTAGCTCATGCTTTCCGGAGTTTATTACTCAGCCTTTCTTGCTCTTGTCGCTTGATTTGTCCTCATTAGTTATTTTCATTATTTTCAATTAGTATGATTAATAGTATGATCCTTTAGCTTCTAGTTGCTTCTGTTTGCTAAATTGGATTCTTTGATGTCCCCAATTTACTGTGATTGGACCGCTGTGCCATTCTGGACCCTGATGTCATGCTCTATTTTTAGATTAGATCTGGGTTGGGGTTAAAATGGGTAATATACGTTCTGTTCCATCTTCCCATTTTTTGTTGTTTGGGTTTTCTCCTGTACATTATTTGCTGTATCAGAGCTGCAGTGGCTGCGTGTGTCGTTCTGGACACTAACGCCTTGCTCTAATTTTATTCTGGATAGTGGTGTACTATTCTATTTTGAAGGCTAGGGCCTTTGTTGTTTGGGACAGTGGGGTAATGTTCCCTTGGAACTCTTATGGAAGTGTTTTATTAATAATTAAATTGATGGTAAATTGAATTGTGCCAAGAGATTAAGTTGATGGAGATTGGATTGTATTTATATGCATTCCCTCTTATGATGGTGTTGGTCTCGGCAGGGTTGTTATTTTTGGGGTGGGGGTAGGTTTGTGTTTGTCGTTTAGGTGGGTTGTTAGTTCCTTACTGTGTATCAAATTGGTGTCTGTAAGTTAGGGAACTTATTAATTGTATGTAAGTCAATATTATTTTTTTGGATTTATTAATAATATTATTACCGGTGTTCTAAGTTATGGATGTTACTTGGGGAGTTATTGTTATTGTTTAAGCCGTTGAAGGATATTGGGAAACACTCAAAGCCTCCCTGATAAAATGCAACATCCCCACTGACACCTGGGAGTCCTTGGCCAAAGTCCGCCCTAAGTGGAAGTGCATCCTGGAGGGTGCTGAGCATCTCTGGACTCATCGCAGAGAGCATGCAGTAATCATGTGCAGGCAGTGGAAGGAGAGTGCAGCAAACCAGACTCCCCACCCCTTCCCTCAACGACTGTCTGTCCCACCTGTGTAAGGGACTGTAATTCTCGTATTGGACTGTTCAGTCACCTGAGAACTCATTTTTAGTGTGGAAGCAAGTCTTCCTTGATTCCGAGGGAATGTCTATGACGATGATGACCTCCGTTTGTTGGGGCCTTTTGTTTTGCTGAGATCACCGATTTGATTTTTTTTTAAAGAAAATATATTTTTGATTATGTGCAAATGGACCTTGCTGTGGGATTTCGGATAGGTTGTGTGCGGGAGTGGGGTGCTCTGTGATACCTTGTGTGTGGGGGGTATCGGTAAGATTGTGTGGGGTTGTCTCGTTTAGGTTGTGTGTGTGGGGGTCTCGCTTAGGTTTTGTGGGGGGTCTCGGTTAGTTTGTGTGTGTGGGTGCGTCTTGGTTAGGTTGTGTGTGTGTGCGGGGTGTCGCGGTTAGGTTGTGTGGGGGTGCTCGGTTAGGTTATGTGTGGGGCAGCTCAGGTTAGGTTGTGAAGATGGGGGTGTTATCAGTTAGGTTGTGTGTGTAGCGGGGGTGGGGTCTCGGTTAGGCTATGTGTGGGGGGGTTTCACGGTTGGGTTCTGTGTGTGGGTGGGTCACGGTTAGGTTGTGTGTGGGGGGGGTCACGGTTAGGTTGTGTGTGGGGGGGTCACGGTTAGGTTGTGTGTGTGTGTGGGTCACGGTTAGGTTGTGTGTGTGGGGCTCTCCGGTAGATTGTGTGGGGGAGTCTCGGTTAGGTTGTGTGTGTGGAAGATCTCAATTTGTTTCTTTGTGGGCGGGGTCTCGGTTAGGTTGTGTGTGTGGGGCGGTCTCGGTTAGGTTGTGTGTGTGGGGAGTGGTCACGGTTAGGTTGTCTATGCGGGGGGTGGGGGCCACGGTTTGGTTGTCTGTGCGGGGGGCTCGGTTAGATTGTGCATGCACGGGGGTCTCGGTTAGGGTTTGTGTGTTGGGGAGGGGGGTCTCGTTTCGGTTGTGTGTGGGGGTGTCTCGGTTAGGTTGTGTGTGTGTGGGATGTCTCGGTTAGGCTGGTTGTGTTGGGGGGTCTCGGTTAGTTTGAGCGTGGGGTTCACGGTTAGTTTGTATGTGGGGGGGAGTCTCGGTTAGGTTGCGTGTAGGGGGTCACGGTAAGGTTGTGTGTGTGGGGGGGGTCTCGGTTCGGTTGGGTTTTGGGGGGTCTCGGTTCGGTTGGGTTTTGGGGGGTCTCGGTTAGTTTGTGTTTTGGGGGGTCTCGGTTAGTTTGTGTGTGGGGGGTCTCGGTTAAGTTGTGTGTGTCAGTGGATCTCGGTTTGGTTGTGTGTGGGGATGGTCTGGTTTAAGTTGTGTGTTGGGGGAGGCTCAGTTGGGTTGCCTGTGGGGGTGGTGTCTTAGTTAGGTTATGTGTGGCGGAGTCTCTATTAAGTTGTGTGGTGGTCGTCTCGGTTAGGTTGTGTGTTTGGGGGTTCTCGGTTACGTTATGTGTTTGGCGGGTCTCGGTTAGGTCGTCTGGATGCTGGGGGTCACGGTTAGGTTGTGTGTGTGGAGATCTCGGTTAGGTTGTGTGTGTGGTGGGGGTCACGGTTATGTTGTGTGTGCGGGTCTCGGTTAGGTTGTGAGTGGGAAGAGTGGGCACGCTTGTGTTGTGTGTGTTTGTGTGGGGGGAGGTCTCGAATAGGTTGTATGGAAGGGACTCGGTTAGGTTTTGTGTGTGGGGGTGTCACGGTTATGTTGTGTGTGTCGGGGGTCGAGTCTCGTTTAGGTTGTGTTTGGGGGGGTCTCGGTTGGGTTGTGTGTGGGAAGGGTGGTCACGGTTCGGTTATGGGTGTGTGTGGAGGAGGGGGTCTCGGTTAAGCTTGTATGGGAGGGATCCGGTAGGTTTTGTGTGCGGGGTGTCTCGGTTATCCTGTGTGTGTCGGGGGGCGCTGAGCACCTCGAGTCTCGTCGCCGAGAGCATGCTGAAATCAAACGCAGGCAGCGGAAGGAGCGTGTGGCAAACCAGTCCCACCCACTCTTTCCCTAAACCACTGTCTGTTCCACCTGTGACAAGGACTGTGGTTCTCGTATTGGACTGTTCAGTCACCTAAGGACTCATTTTACGAATGAATGCAAATCTTGCTCGATTTCGAGGGACTGCCTATGAGGAACAGTGCAATACGAGAATCACAGTCCCTGTCACGGATGGTTCAGTCAATCGGTGAGTGTAAGGGAGGGTGGCACAGGTTTGACGCGAGCTCCTTCCGCTGCCTACGCTAGACTTTCGCATGCTCTCGGCGACGAGACTCGAGGAGACCCTCGAGGTGTGTGTGTAGGTAGTGGTTCGATGGCAATAGTTTTCTGTTGTGTAGCGGGCGACGAGGAGCAGAGAAACACTTATCCAACGAGTTCTAAATAGCAGTCCAATTAGAGCTGGTATGGAGAACATCTTTTGTTCAGAAGGGAAATGAGAGAGAGTCTTTCTTTTTCAAGAAAAAGACCGACACGGTGGGTTGGAAGTGTGGAGAGAATGAGGGAGAAGTCTCCCAAGGGTTAGGGGATAAAGGTAAGGTGGGTTTTTTGGTGGGGGGGTGTGGTGTTTACCCTCATTTCATGATCCATCGTCTTGATGGCTAATTATAGTCGAGAGGTCTAACGTTTCGCCCTTACTGGAGCTTCATCAGAGACCAGGAAAAGCAAGCGGGTCGTGGGGCTCAAGGGTCAGAGGGTATCAGATCGAGAAACTTACAGTGAGAGGTTATGGAGAGTTTAGATCAGTCTGAACGAGAAGGTTTGGGAGGTGGGAAAGAAATGATTTAAACCTCCTCCCTCTCAGTGATAAGGTATTAATCCTGAGCTATGTCTGGAATTATGGTTCTTGTTTTTGTGTTGAGTCTGTGTGATCAGTGGTCCTCACTGATTGTTAGGTACAAATGTGGAGTTTCGCCCCCTTTTTGTTCATGTTTGTGTGTAGTGTGTGATGCGTCACCTGTTTGAATGCCCGTGGTTCAGGGTTGGGATTTTTAGTGGGGGGTCTAATGTTTTGATTTCTGACAGTTTGTTTCTCTCTTTTAAATTTTTTCTATCCCATTTTCCCCTTACTTCCTTAAAAATGTTTTTTGATTTTAGTAAATCATTTTTAAAACATTTGTAAATTTTTTTTGTTTTGTACTTTTTTTGGTTTTGTTATAGTTTGCGGGTTAGTTCTGTTCTGTTTTTGTTATAACTCTCTTCGTTCAGTCCAGTCTTTTGTTTTATTCCTGGTTTGGTTCGCTGTGTCATCTATTGTACCCGATTTTTGTGGGCCCTTCTGATTCCTGGTCTACTCGGGGGTGGGCGGCTTGGGACTCTGTTTTACACACATTTCTGTTTAGTTCCTGTTTCCATGAGGAGGAGATAAGGGCTGGGGTAGAATTAGGGGCATTTAGAGATATGACTTGGGGTTAGGTTCTGCATTAATATATTTTAGGTTCGGGTTCAGTCTTGGGATCTAGCGTCTGGGGTTAGGACTGAGTTTGGAAGCAGTGGTTTGGGCCGTGCAGCATTAGGTTAGGGTTCGGTTTCAAGGGTTTAGGATCCAGAGTAAGGGTTGGGGTTTTTGGGTTGTGGTCTGCACTGTTATGTTTTATGTTAGTGTTAGATTTTAGGGAGGTTCGGGTCTTGGGTTAGGGTTTGATTTTGGGGTAGGAGTCTGTGTTTACAAGTTTTGGGTTTAGGTTTCTGAGGGTTAGGATTTAGTTTTAGGGTTAGGATTTGGGGCTGGGGGCTAGATTTTAAACTTCTGCTTTGAGTTCGTTCTTAGAGAGTTGGGGCCGAACTAGGTTTTGGGGCTGGAGTCTGGAAAAATTATTTCTTGGGGCTCGAGTTACTTTTATGGTCCTGGGTTAGTGTTTGGTTTTGTGGCTGGGGTCTGTGTTTCCAAATTTTACCTATAGGTTTATGAGGGATAGGGTCTGGAGTTCGGGTCAGTTATTTTCATTATTTTAAATTATTTTAATTAAGAATATGATTCTTTATGTTCTGGTTACTTCTTTTTTGGTATCAGTTTCTCTGTTCATGTTTAGGATTACTTTAGGGTTTATTGTTACAGTCTGGGAACTAGGATTTGCTTCAGGTTTAGGCTAAGGCCTGGGAGTTAGGCTATTCTCTCACAGGGCCGCCCCTCACAGCGCCACTCCTCACAGTGCCGCCCATCACAGAGAAATGATCTGGGCTTGGGTATATGGGGCACGTGATTGAAATCTCTAGGAACGCCAGAAAGGTCCCATGGCCAACTGTGAAGTGGAGTTTAAGTGCTTTCATTGTCAATACATAGGTTAGTAATTGGAGCTGGTAGATGTGAAATTAAATGTAATGCAGAGAAATGTGCTGCGATAGATTTTGGGAGGAAAGTAAAGGGAGGAAATGTACAATAAATGGTAAAACTTTCAATAGACCATGGGAACAAAGAGATTTATGGTTGTAAGATTCTAGCTAATTCCTTGTCTTACTGAATATCGAGAGTGTTAAATAGGTGCGCTTGTATTTACTCTGTACAGCCACCAGAGGGCTCATCCCCTGGAGTCCCAAGGGATCCCATAATCCCTTGGGGTCACACGTATTTAAGGAGGCTTCACAGGTTGGATAGTCACTCTGGAGACCTGCAATAAAAGACAAAGGTCACACTTTACTTTGAGCTCACAGTGTTCAGTCTGACGCTTTCTCCATACACAACAACTGGCCACAAGATACAAACAGCGAACCCAAAGATGCAGAGAACAGTGGGCATCCTGGAGAAATTCTCGGAGGGAGAAGTTTGGGAAACATTTGTGGAACGAGTCGACCAATACATCGTGGCCAACGAGCTGAATGGGGAAGAGAGCACTGCCAAATGAAGGGCGATCCTCCTCACCGTCTGTGGGGCACCAACGTATGGCCTCATTAAGAATCTGCTTTCTCCAGCGAAACCCACAGAGAAATCGTACGACGATTTGTGCACACTGGTCCGAGAGCATTTGAACGCGAAGGAAAGCGTTCTGATGGCGAGCTACCGGCTCTATAACTGCAAAAGGTCTGAAGGCCAGGAAATGGCGTGTTATTTCGCCGAGCTAAGTAGCCTTGCTGGACATTGCGAATTTGAAGGACATTTGGAGCATATGATCTGAGACTTTTACATAATTTACATTGGCCACGAGACTATACTTCGCAAACTTTTGACTGTAGAGACCCCAACCTTGAGTAAGGCTACAGCGATAACCCAGGCGTACATTGCCATCAGTGACAATACGAAGCAAATCTCTCAACACACAAGTGCTGCTACAAGTACTGTGAACAAATTGATGTTGTTTTTGAATCATAATGTACAGGGCAGGTCAAACAAACCTGCAGCTGCACGTCCGCAGATGACTCAAAGTCGATCATCAAGGATGATGAAGGCAAGGCCATTAACACCTTGTTGGCGCTGAGGAGGTAGTCATCGATTCCATTCATGCCGATTCAAAGAGTACGTTTACAAGGGCTGTGCAACAATGGGACATCTCCAACGAGTGTGCAGGCAAGCTGCAAAACTTCTTCAACCTGCAAACCACCATGTTGCAGAGGAGAACATATCCATAGAGGATCACGATGAACCAGAGCCTCAGACCGAGGCGGCAGAGATACATGCAGTGCAAACATTCACCACGAATTGTCCACCGATAATGCTGAATGTTGACCTTGTTGAACTAAATGGACTCCCGGTGTCAATGGAGCTGGACACATGGGTGAGCCAGTCCATCATGGGCGAAAAGACTTTCGAAATTTTGTGGTGCAACGTGGCCTCAAGCCCAGTCAAAACTCCAGTTCGCACGAAACTAAGAACTTACACGAAAGAACTGATTCCTGTAATAGGCAGTGCTACCATAAAGGTCTGCTACGATGGAGCGGTGCACAAGCTACCACTCTGCTTGTTACCGGGCGATGGTCCCATGCTGCTCGGCAGGAGCTGGCTGGGAAAGATACGCTGGAACTGGGACAACATCTGAGCGCGATCGCCCGCTGACTGCACTCCATGGGCACAGGTCTTAAACAAATTTCCTTCGCTGTTCGAATCAGGCATCGGGAAATACCAAGGAGTAAAAGTGCAGATCCACCTAATTCCGGGGGCACGACCCATCCATCACAAGGTGAAAGCAGTACTGAACATGATGAGAGAAAAGGGTAGAAATCGAGCTCGACAAGCTTCAAAGCGAGGGCTTCTTCTCACCGATCAAGAGAGTGAGAGAGAGAGAGAAACAGAGAGAGAGAGAGAGAAGACGAGAGAGAGATCGAAGGCGAGAGAGTTGCAGTCCTCAAGGGAGACGACAACGTCAGAATCTGTGGCGATTACAAAGTAACTATCAATCGTTTCTCCCTGCAGGGTCAATACCGACTTCCAAAAGCCGACGACCTCTTTGCAACGCTGACGCGAGGAAAGGCGTTCACGAAGCGGGATCTGACCTCAGCATACATGAGGTAGGAACTGGAGAAATCATCGAAGGCCCTCACTGGCATCAACACGCACAAAAGTGTTTTTGTTTATAACAGATGCCCGTTTGGAATCCGATCGGTGGCGACGATATTCCAGAGAAACATACAAAGTTTACTGAAGTCGGTCCCGCATACCATGATCTTCAAGGACGGCAACTTGTCCACAGGTCGGAACACAGTCGAGCATCTGCAGAATCTGGAGGAGGTTCTTAGTCGACTCAACCGCATGGGGCTCACCTTAAATCGCTCAAAGTGCGTTTTCCTGCCGCCTGAAGTGGACTTCTTTGCAAGGAGGAATGCGGCCGACGGCATCAGACCCACCAAATCGAAGACGGAGGCAATGGAGAACGCACCTCGGCCACAGAACGTGGCGGAGCTGCGGTCATTCCTGGGACTCTTGAATTTCTTTGGTAACTTCTTACCGGGTCTTAGCACCCTGCTAGAAGCACTCCATGTCTTACTAGAAAAGGGGGCGAATGGGTTTGGGGCAAAATCCAAAAAAGTGCCTTTGTAAAAGCGAGAAACTTGTGATGCTCGAACAAATTGCCTGTGTTGTATGATCCATGTAAACGTTTTATGCGTCGTCACACGGTGTCGGGTGTGTATTGCAACAAGCTAATGATTTCAGGAAACTGCAACCGATGGTTTATGCATCCAGGAGTCTGTCTAAGGGGTCTGTCTGCAGCATGACTGGAAACGAAGTGTTAGCGTGTGTCTATGGGGTAAAGAATATGGATCAATACCTGCTTGGGCTAAAATTCGAATTAGAAACTGAACATAAGCCAATTATCTCCCAGTTTTCCGAGAGTAAAGGGATAAATACAAATGCATCGGCCCGCATCCAGAGATGGCCGTTCATGATGTCCGCATCCAACCACGCCATCCGTTACAGGCCAGCCACAGAAAACTGCGCCGATGCTCTCAGTAGGCTGCCATTGCCCACCAAGGGGGTGGAAATGGGGCGGCCTGCAGATCTAGCCAAGGTTATAGAAGCATTTGAGAATGAGCAATCACCCATCACAGGACAAGCAGGACCCATTATATCCTTAGTCAAAAGCTGTGTGCTTCACGAGAGTTGATCCAGTGTCCCAGTGGAAATGCAGGAAAATATAAAGCCATTCCAGTGGCGCAAAGATGAAATGTCTATATAGGCAGGCTTCCTGCTGTGAGGCAATCGAGTAGTGTTCCACAGAAGGGCAGAGGCACCTTCATCAATTACCTCCAACTACCCGCACAGGCATCGTAATGATGAAAGTGATAGGCAGATCACACGTGTGGTGGCCCGGTATCGATGCGGACTTAGAGTCCTGCATTCACAGATGTAACGCATGCTCGCAGTTAAGCAATGTACCCTGGGAGGCGCCTCTAAGTTTAAGGTCTTGGCTAGGGTATACGCCGACTATGCCGGCCCATGCTTGGTAAAATGTTCCTTGTGGTTGTAGACGCGTACTCCAAGTGGATTGAATGTGAGATAATGTCGGCTAGCAAGTCTGCGGCCACCACTGAAAGCCTGCGGGACATGTTTGCCACACACAGCTTACCCGATGTTCTGTTGAACGACAACGGGCCATGTTTTCCCAATGCTGAGTTCATAGAATTCATGAACCTCAACGGGATCAAGCATGTCAAAACTGCACCGCTTCAACCAGCGTCCAATGGTCAGGCATAGAGAGCAATGCAAACCATCAAGCAAGTCTTGAAAAGGGTAACTGAATGCTCACCCCAGACTCGCTTATCCCGAGTCCTGCTTAGCTACCGCACGAGACCCTGCTCGCTCACTGGGATCCCACCCGCTGAACAGCTCATGAAAAGAGCACTTAAGATAAGGCTCTTGTTAGTACACACTGAAATACATGAAATGGTAGAGAGCAGGCAGCTTCAACAAAGTGCGCGCCATGACAGCACAAATGTGTCACGCGAGATTGAATTCAATGATCCTGTATTTGTATTAAATTATGGACCAGGTCCCAAGTGGCTTCCCGGCACTGTCATGGCCAAAGAGGGGAGCAGGGTGTGTCGGGTCAAACTTTCAAATGCACTCATTTACCGGAAACACTTGGACCAAATCAAACACAGATTCGCGGACTACCCTGAGCAACCCACATTGGACCCTAGCTTTTTTGATCCACCAACACACACACCAGTGGGAAATGACACCACGTTGACCATGAAGCAGAACCCATCATCCACAGCAGCCCTGCAGGGCCCAACACACCAGGCAGCCCAGCAAGGCCAGCTGCACAGCAGCCCGGCGAGCGCCCAACAAATGATTCAACTACACCAGCTTTCACACCGAGATGATCAACCAGGAGAACAAGGGCCCCAGATCGACTCCCATTGTCAATAGTTATACTATGGGGGGGAATGTTGTTATATATGTGGGCTTGTATTTACACTGTGCAGCCACCATTAGGCGCATTTCCCGGAGTGCCATGGGATCCCATAATCCCATGGGAGCACAGATATTTCAGAAGGCTTCACAGGTTGGAGAGGCAGTCTAGAGACCTGCAATAAAAGACTAATGTCACACTTTACTTTGAGCTCACAGTGTTCAGTCTGATTCTTTCTCCATACACTAGTCTTACATCACATTTCAATTTTCCCGCCTATCACATTGCCTGTATATTGCGGTGCTCACTGGGCAGAAGGCTGCAAATGTACCTGCAGACGCTGCGTGATCCCGAACCTCTCTCTCCAATAAAGTCTCTCCAACTTTCGTCAATTTCTTTGCCTTCTGTGTGTGTACAGTAAAAACGGAACGACTGTCTGTTTGTCACATAGGCCCCAGGCTTTAGGTATCACTCCCAGAGTTTGAGCTCCACGGACTTTCTCTGCCAAATCTAATCCGTGCTGTAGCTGCCCTTGCATTGGGTGATGGAACTGTGTAGATTGTGTTTTGCTCTGTATCTAACCCGTGCTGTACCTGCCCTGGGAGTGTGTTGGTACATTGTTGATGGGACTGTACTCTCTGTATCTAACCCATGCTGCACCTGCTCCGGGAGTGTTTGACGGGACAGTGTTGAGGGAGCTTTACTCTGTATCTAAGCCGTTCTGTACCTGCCCTTGGAGTATTTGATGGGACAGTGAAGCCGGAGACGTATTCTGGAACTAACCCGTGCTGTACCTGCCCTGGGAGTGTTTGATGGGATAGTGCAGAGAGAGCTTTAATTTGTATCTATCCCGTGCTGTACTTGCCTTGGGAGCGTTTCACGGGAAAGTGTAGAAGGAGCTTTTCACTGTGTTTAACCAGTGCTGCACCTGCTCTGGGAGTGTTTGATGGTACAGTGTAGAGGGAGCTTTACTCTGGGTCTCATCTGTGCAGTGTCTGCCCTGGGAGTGTTTGATGGGACATTGCAGACGGAGCTTTACTGTCTATTTAACCAGTGCAGCACCAGCCCTGGGAGTGTTTGTTGGGACAGTTTAAAAGGCGATTTACTCTGACACGTACTATAATCTATCAGACGTTGATGCATCAGAGTATTTCTCTTTAACATAACCTGGCACGTGAAGGACCATAATATTAAAAGAGACTGCATGATACGCCTGTTCGCTGTGCAGTCATTTCGCCTCTGCAGCACAACGTAAAAAAGCTGGGGGTATTGTGTCGTCACAATGATAGGACACTAGGTGGCGCAGCGGCTCCTTCACCGAAGGGACTTGGATTCAAACACAACTCAGACCGGACGGGTGATGAATAACTCTCAGGTGAATAAAACAAAGTATGATAGGGAAAGGGAACAATAAAATGAGCCTTATAGAATGGAACGAAACAAAGTCCAATATTTTCCATTTATCATTCATGATTTATTAACGATTTCACATAGAACAATTAACAGAGACGTTTTTAAAATGTTAACACAAATTGATTATAACAAATGAGCGTCACATTGAGCCTGGAACACACACGACCTGAGCGGCCAGCTATCTGTACAACTGCAAAAGACACCAGGGAGAGAGAAACAGTTCAACATAAAGGGAAGGGAATAATTGTGAATCATGAATGAGAAAAGTGACTTCGTTACACATGAGATATTCAAACAATTATGAAACTCAGAGATACATTTACATTATAGCCACGAATATCTCACTTCTCAAACACAGAGAGGAAAAAACTGAAGTCAATTGAATCTTGGAATCATCAAGAGAACCTATTTTATTTTAAGGACACAATGATGTTAATAACCAGATGAGGAAAATCCACGGCGGCCGAGATCCAGCCGATCACTTGACCTGTAAAAGAGGGATAAAAGATTGAAGCAGGGATTTAGTGCTTTGGGGCATTTATCTCAGGGTTTTTATCAATGGAACGTTCAGAGATTTGGCAAACCGCTTCAGTCAGCTCGAAGCGAATGCACTGAATCTTCTCACCTTCACCAGAGTGACGGCAGCGCTGTAGAACATGCTCAGGAAGAACAGGATGATGAATGTGGAAGCGGTTGTCCAGATGTTGCCGCTCTGGCCCTCGTAGTCTTCATCCCAGATGTCATCTGAGGAATCTGCGGAGATGTAGAGGAGGAAAATATTCAGATCGTTTGCTAATCCAAAATATCGTATTATTGTTATATATTCTATTTTATTTCCTTAGGTTATTAGTTTGTTCTCTAATTTGATGTTCAATGTATGCCCTGTGTTAAGTTAATCACTCCCAACAATCTATCTGTGTTCCTAATTCCACAGTCGCTCTTCATTTATGATCCTCCTGCAGTCCGTGTTGGAAAATTTGACAGTTTTCCTTCAATGTCACATGCTCATTGATTTTGTATCAATTTCATAGGATTTACCGATCGGGAATAGTATGATGTAATATCGAGGGAGGTTTACTGAGCGATACCGATTATTTTAACAATAGTTTTAGCTATCTAATTATTTGGAGACTGTCAAGGGGGCAGGGTAAGACGTCGGATGTGAGTTATAATCTTGATTAGGTTGTGAAGGTCAATGTTCTGAACATAATAACTTGCATCAGTTTCCAACTAAGAACGTTAATTCTGTGTGTATGTAGGACCAGAATAGAGGAATGTGAGATATTATGACATCAGAAATGAATTATTTAATATAATGGTTGGGAGACTGTTCCAAGAGTGTATTTTAATTCTATATTCATCGATAGCCTGATGTATTTTGTGCACTTTAGTGTTTACATATATGTGCATGACGATCACTTGTTCTGGTTTAATCTGTGTTTGTGTGTTGATGTATGTTAATGTAATGTTGATATGCAAGTTTGCGGGTGTTAATGTGCGATTCTATGCATCTATATTTATGTATAAGTGTGTGTTTATTTTCGTACGCTTGTGTACGTTTACTTGTAGGTCTTCGTGTGTTTATATGAAATGTTGTGTATTTATGTTTAAATATGTGTGTTTTGTATAAGTACGTTCATGTGTGTGTTTTTCATGTGTGTGTGTATGGTTATGTGTAAGTGTTGTGTATGTTTAGGGATAAGCATGTGTGCGCTTATATGTAAATGTGTGTGTTCGCATGTAAATGTGTGTATGTGTGTTATGCGTCAGTGGGATTGTGTTAATGTGTGTGTTTATGCGAGTGTAAGTGCATGTGTGTGTGCGTGTGTGTGTGTGTTTGTTAATGCGTGTGTTTTTGTCTGTTTAGTGTAAGGGTGTGTGTGTGTATTTTTGCAGTCATTCAAACTTTCAGAGAGTACTAATAACTGGTTCAGACAATGACGGTATGTATTATATTCTGGGCATGTGTAATATCCTATGTAAGTGTGTCTATGTGCGTGTTTATGTGTAAGTCTCTGTGTGCTTATGTGAAAGCGTGAACTTTCACAAAAACACACGCAATCACTTTTGCACGCATTCTTCCCCGCTCTGTGTAAATGTTTTCAGCGTGAGACGCCAGGTGACGTCAGGCGACGGATGCAACAATTCAACGATGGGAATCTCTCCCTGGTGGGAATTGAGGGGTACAGTGGCTTAACAATTGCCTTTTCCCCTCGCTGTGTTGGAGAATCGGAGACACAATGAGTTAACAATTGCCCTTTCCCCTCTCTCTGATGGGGCAGTGGAGGTACATTGGGTTAACAATTGCCCTTTCCTCTCTCTCTGGTGGGGCAGTGGGGGGACAGTGGTAAACAATTACCCTTTCCCCTCCCCCTGAGGGGGCAGTGGGAGGTACAGGGGGTTAACAATTGACCTCTCCCCTCCCCCTGGTGGGGCAGTGGGAGGTAGAGGAGATTATCAATTCACCTTTGCTCTATCTCTGGTGGGGCAGTGGCAGGTACAGGGTGTTAACAATTGACTTTCCTCTCTGGTGGGGTGGTGGGGGGTACAGGGGGTTAACAATTGCCCTTTTCCCTCCCTCTGGTGGGGCAATGGGAGTTACAGGGGATTAACAATAGACCTTTGCTCTCTCTGGTGGGGCAGTGTGAGGTACAGATGGTTAACAATTACCATTTTCACTCTCTCTCTGGCGGGGCAGTGGGAGGTACAGGGGGTTAACAATTGACCTTTCCACTCTCTCTGGTGGGGAAGTGTGAGGTACAGGGGGTTGACAATTGACCTTTCCCTTCTCTCTGGTGGGGCAGTGTGAGGTACACGGGATTGACAATTGACCTTTCCGTTCTCTCTAGTGCGGCAGTAGGAGGTGCAGGAGATTAACAATTGACCTTTCCCCTCCCTCTGTTGGGTCAGTGGTATAACAATGAGTTAACAGTTGACCTTTCCCATCTCTCCAGTGCGGTAGTGGGAGTAAAGTGGGTTAACGATTGAACTTTCCCCTCCCCCTGGTGGGGCGGTGGAGGGTACAGGGGGTTAACAATTGACCTTTCCCCTCTGGTTGGGCAGTGGGGGGTACAAGGGGTTAGCAATTGACCTTTCCCCTCGCTCTGTTGGGGCAGTGGGAGTTGCAGGGTGTTAACAATTGACCTTTCCCCTCTCTCTGGCGGGGTAGTGGGAGTACCGTGGGTTAACAATTGACATTTCCCCTCCCCCGGGTGTGTCAGTGGGGAGGACAGGGGGTTAACAATTGACCTTTCCCCTCTGGTGTGGCAGTGGGGGGTACAGGTGATTAACAATTGACCTTTCCCCTCTTGTGGGTCAGTGGGGGGTAAAGGGGGTTAACAATTGACTTGTTCTCTCTCTCTGGTGAGGCAGTGACAGGTACAGTTCCTGTTCCCGTGTCGCCCTCATTTCAGATCCAAGAGGGGGCGATGCTGCCAGTTAAAACCGGCCCCAAATCTGAAGGGATGGACAACATGAGAAACAATGACACATAGATCTAAATGTGCTGCATTTGTTTGCATGAAAATGGAACTTTGCAGGTTTTGCCAGTGGGAAGAAAGTTGCTGAAATTACTTTGAAGAATCCTGTCATGAAAGAGCTTCACTCTGTCTCCAAACTGTGGTGTATCTGAGCTGGGAGCGCTGGCTGTATCAGCTTTGTGCCCAAGTCCGACAAATATTCTGCTTCACATTAACAGCCCGTCCCTTGGCAATAATGGGAAACAAAATTAATTGAGCGGCTGTGTGTGTAACTCACGATTGGAAGAAAAGGCCTTTATTGGTTTTTATTTAAGAACTAAAATGCAATCGAGAGATTCTCATTGACAAGCATTGACGGTGTCCATCAGACCAAGAGAAATGTTCACAAAACTGGGTTTACCGCTGGATTTATTGACTGTTCTGATGATGGTCTTCAAGGGGATGGCTTCATGTCCTACCACACAGGAGTAAGAAGCACCGCTGGCCCACTCCTCGGCTGCAATGGATAACAGGCTGTACGTGAAGTAAGAGCTGCGGCTGTTCTCCGTCTTCACCTCGGTGTTCGTATAGTTGCCCGAATTCACCGGCTTGTCATTGACGGTCCACTTGACGAAGATCTCTCGGGGGGAGAAACCTCTCACTAAGCAGGTGAGGCTGACCAACCTCTGAGCGGAGATTTCTTCTGCCGAGGGCAGTAGGACAGACACGGCCAGTTCCCGCGGATCTTTAGCTGCAGATCAATTACAATGAACATCAATGAACTGGAGACTTCCAGAGACAATGACACCAGTGGTTAAATGCGCGAGATATGTGATTTGCGCGGAATTTTTAAGGATTCCCAATTTCGCTTCTGTGGCCTGTCCAGTTTTTCAGCCCAGATCAAAATGGAATAAAATCCTTCTCTCTGGGAGCTTGAAGAGTTGTACTGGAAAATTACATAGGATTCACTGCTAGGAACCATGCCATTCGGCCAACTGATTTATACCAACTTTTATGCTCCACACGAGCCTACTCCCAGCTCACCATCTAAACCACGCAATATGTCCTTCTATTGCTTTCTCCCTCATGCAATTATCTAACTGCCCCTTAAATGCATCATCCCATATCCCAGAGTATTTAGCTCGTGGGATTACCATTTGAATTATCAAAGTAATCAATTAAAATACTTATTAGAACGAATTGGCCCATGTACAAGCACCGGGAATAGTCACAGCCTCTCACATGTTCCTACAATCACGCCGCTCACCCATTTCCTTGTGGATGGAACCTCTGATCGGAGTCGGCATATCCCGATGGCTCACCACGCAGTCAAACACAACCCCACTCAGCCAGTCTTGTGTCGAGATGTCTAACTTGCTGATCACACTATCGGCCTCTCCTGGTTCACCGTGATTCCCTGGTTTCAAAATGTCCTTTTTCCGCTCCCAGGACACGGTGACTCCAAAAGGAGCATTCGACACGATGCAGGTTAAGATCACTGTCGCCTCCATTAAGGCATGTTCGAGTGACGGCGGCGAAAGAGTGATTTTTGGAGCGTTGCACGAGGAATCTTCTGTGAAGCAGAAATGAAAGTCAAGCAAAGCTTCATCTCCAGAGTCAGGATAGCAGCATTCTGCTTAACTCCCAAAAGTAGAATAAATCACCTTTGAGATATTAACCTCTCGTTGTTGCTTTACAACCATCATTATTACAAGGACAACGAATTGGCAACCATCCCGGGAGACGCTTTAACATTTCCTGTGTATTTGCACCCAGAGCCACCTGTGATCGGCTGTGAGGCAAAGACCCGACATAAAACATTGAATAACGTTGGGTGCAATTGTGTTATGCACTGAATAGCGCTCGTCCCGAAAATCCTTGCTCCTTTACGCCCGTCTATCGATCCTTCTGCCCGAACGCATTTCCGCTCAATATAATGGCACAACCCCCAGGATGAAGAGCTCCACATGGAAATTACACTGGTTCAAAACGAGTGTCAAATCAAATCCAGGATTATAGTTGCAACAGGAAACAAAGTTAATTTTCTGGTGTCTTGTGATTTTGGGGTTGATAAAAATGTGCAGGAACCAGTCGCAGACCCCGCCCCCCGCCCCCCCCCCCCCCGGCAGAGCAGAAGTAAAAGGTCGTGGTAAGGGAATTTCAAGGGGTCTTTTGTCATGGGGAATAAATTGCAATACTGATGTGAAGTCGTTTTTTGTTAAATTTCTGTCATTAGTGAGCTTTTATCATGTCTAGTGAGAGAGAGTAAGGAGGAAATATAACCGCAGGACAGTAATAGTGTCATAGGAACAGGAGAAGTCCATTCAGCCCATCCATCCTGTTCTGCCATTCAATCAGATCATGGCTGATATCTACCTCAACACCATCTACCCGCTTTGGTTGTGCAACCCTTTACACCCTTGCCTAACAAAGATCTATCAATCTCAGTTTTGACATGTTCAATTGACCCCTACCCTCAACATGTTTGGGAGGTCCGTGGGGGGGGGGGGGTGGGGGGGTTGGTGGAGAGAGTTCCAGATGTACACGAGACTTTGTGTGAAATTATCCTTCCTGACATTACCCCTGAATGGTGAAGATCTACTTTTAAGGTTCTGTCCCTGCTCCTGAAGTACCGCACCAGAGGAAATATTTTCTCGCTATCTACCACATCAGTTCCATTTATCAACGTAAGCACCTCAATTACATCGCCTCTTCACATTCTACACAAAGGAATACAAGCCTAACCCGTCCTCATCATTTAGCCGTTTTAGCCCGGAATTATTCGGATTAATTTGCGTTGCACCCGCTCTAAAGCCAGTTTATCCATCCTGCGGTGCGGTGCCCAGAACTGAATGCTGTGTTCTAAAAAGGCAGGTCATAAAATCAGAGACATTTTCGGCATGGAAAGAGTAAATTTTGGCCCATCGTTTCCATGCTGCCCAAACAAGAGCATTCCAGCCTAATCCCACTTTCCAGCTCTTGGTCCGTAGCCCTGTAGGTTCATTGCATATCCAATATTTTTTTTTAATGTAGTGAGGGTTTCAGCCTCTACCACCCTTTCAGGTAGTGATTTCGAGACCCACACTACGTTCTGGATGAAGACATTTCCTCTGATATCTCCTCTAAACCTCGCCCCAATTACTTTAAATCTGTGTCCCATGGTTGTTGACTCATTTGCCAAGGGTAACAGGTCCTTCCTATCCTCTCTATCAAGACCCCTCATAATCTTATACATCTCAATCAGGTCTCCCCTCAGTCTCCTCTGTTCGAAACAAAATAGACCCAGCCGATCCAATCTTTCCTCATAGCCAAAATTCTCCAGTCCAGACAACTTCCTGCTAAATCTCCTCTGCACCCGTTCCAGTGCAGCAATATCTTTCCTGTAACCTGGTGACCAGAAATGCACGTGCTACTCCAGCTCCGGCCTAACAAGTGTATTATACAGTTCAAGCATAAGCTCCTTGCTATTTTATTCCATGCCTCGACTAATAAAGGTAAATATTCCGTCTGCCTTCTTAACCCACTTATCAAGCTGGCGTGCTACCTTTAGGGATCTGTGGACATGCAGTCCAAGGTGCTTTTTTCGTCTACAACCATTCTAGCAATTTCTAGCAGTGGCCCTTACAGAGTAAAGGCATGGAGACACCGACTGTCGCTCCCAATATGCTCAGGCAACTCATTATAAAGCTGAGACTAAGGGCAAGCAGAGGGCAACCTTTGGCGAAGTGACGGAATCATGAACCGTGGGGAAACCTCAGTCAGGGCTTACACCGAAAGGAAAAACAAATTGTATTATTAGAAATGAGAAATAGTTCTGTGCTTTTTACTAATTACGATAAAAGCCCTGACTTAGATCAGCGCTCAGAATGATCCGGAACTTCCCGGGGCTGTGTCTCTTACCCGGAGATCTGGTGATCGTTCGGTTTTGGGTGATTCCTTGATGAGAGACCTGGCAGGTATAGACTGAGTGGGCGAACCATTCCGCGGTGGAGAATGTCAGTCGACTACTCGCCGAGAATTTCCCATTCACCTCACATACGGAAGAGGTGATGAAGCCCGATTTCATAATTTGTCCATTCTTCAGCCAATTCACGGTCAGTGACTTTGGATGGAAATCGATGATTGAACACACGGCGGTTGCAGATCTGCTTCTAGCGATTTCTTCCTTGGAACTCAAGTTAAGGATAACAGCTGGATGATGTACCACACGACCTGCAAGAAAATACATTTTATGGCGATTATTTGTTACAATCCAAACAATTAAGAACTTTAAAGTGGTTTTTAACATATAATCTACATCACCGAAACAGGCCATTAGGCCCAACAGGCCTAAGCTTATGTTCCACATGGGCCTCCTCTCTCCCTATTGCCTGCCCGCTATCAACATAACCTTAAATGGCTTTCTCCCTCCTGTACTTATCTAGATTCCCCTGAAACGCATCTATGATATTCGCCTCGTATTCCATGCGGCAGGGAGTTCCATATTTTATCAATTCCTTGGGTGAAGAACTTTCTCCTGGACTCCCTATTGGATTTATTAGTGAATATCTTATATTTATGGCCCCAATATCGGGCTCCTGCTCAAGCAAAATATTTTATCTACGTTTAACCTTTAAATCGCTTCATAATTTTAAAGACCACCATTTGATCACCACTCAGCCTTCCCTTTTCTGGAGAAACGAATCCCACTCCGTTCAGCAATTATTCACAGTTGCAATTTTTCACTTCTGGTTTCGTCCTTGTGCCTCTGTATCATTCTTATAATATGGAAACCAGCACTATGCACTTTACAGTTGATATAATCCGGAGATTAGAGCAGTGTACAGTACTCTATATGTGATATGGAGACCAGGCATGTGCGTAGTACTCTGAGTGTGATATGGAAACCAGAACTATGCGCAGTGCTCGAATTTTGATTTGGAGATCGGAATGCACACTGAGATGTGTTATGGAGACCAGACGTGTGTGCAGCACTCTTAATATGTTATGGAGACCTTATCTGTGTACAATACTCTAAATACGATGTGGAAACCAGACCTGTCCGCAGCACTCGCTGTGTGATATGAAGACCAGAGCTGTGCAATGACTCTAAGTGTAAGAGGGAGACCAGAACTGTGAACATTACTCAAAGTCTGGTCTAACCAAGGTTGTATAGAAGTTGAACATATCATCTCTGCTTTTCACAATTTGCCTTCCTTGTATCCCACAGCACTCACTTGGCATTTTTGCGTCCCAGACCGAGCCACCTCGTCCAACCTCGCAGCAGATTGCGCCACTCCCCACCAATGACTTGCTGATGGTTAACTGGCTGCTCAGTGTGTAGGCTCCCTCCTTGTTGAGGTCTGACGGGTAGGTCTTCAATCCAGTGGTGAGCGGCGCTTCTTCTGTCCTCCAGGAAAGGCTGGTGATTTCCGGTGAGTAGTCCATCGCTAAGCAGCCATAGGTGACGGGGCCGCCAGTGTCGGGTTTTTCACAGGAGGAGAGCAGGGCATTGAGTTTGGGAGCAGATGGTATCGCTGGGAAAGATTGGCCAAGTGGACAAGTTAGACTCTGTAATCAGTGCTTATAAAATAACCAAACAACTAAACGTTTCACTACGTGGTGAACTAAATCCATCATTTACCGATCATACCCTACGTCAACATTTGAATTACTAGGAGTTATGAGATCCGACGTGAAACGCCTCCACGTAACTCCAGTCTTGTACATAAGGATAGTCACGAGACTTAAAGGGGCATTCTATCCAGCAGGCCCCTTTGTATGGAGTGAATGCTGGAATATTCTTTCGTGGACTTCTTCCTGCTATTATGGAACTCTCCCCTCAATCCCCAATCACTTTCACAGTAGATTATTTCACATTATATATTCTGAGTTCCTCCCTGCATCCTTTTGCTCTCAGAATCTTATTAGCAGCACGGAATGAAGCAATTCCATGATATTAAAGTGAAGTCAACTCTCCATTTTAAGATGCTGCTTAAACTAACCTCTTGGACCAAGATTTTGGTCATTCGCCAGAATCACTGCTGACCATACTAAAGGAAACTGCTTATGTGTCCTGATATCAAATTTTACCTCCTTAAGCTCGTATGAATCGTCTTGGGACGTTTCACTACATTAAACGCGCTATATAAATGCAAGTATTGTTTTCAGGGGATACACTTGGTTGAATAGCGGTGGGGTGAATTATCCTAATCACACAACTTCTACAGCAAGATCTACTAGTTGTATTAACTTCTTTTAAATCCCGGCATTTTTATAAACATGACCGAGACTGATAAAGTAATACAACTTTAAAGCACGGAAGGAGGCTATTCGGCCCATCACGCCTCTGAACGATCTCTCCACCAATTCCGTTCACCTTCCAATTCCCAATCTTCTTCTCAAACGTTCAATTTTATTAAGCTGTTAAAAATTCTGCATGCAGCCCTCTTTCTGATAGGATAACTCATGTCCCAACAGCACCTGTGTAGCATAGTACAATAATACCCTATCCCTTCATTCCTTTGCTGCTGATATTTAATCAGTGCCATTTACTCACCAACTCACCGACCTGGGGAAATATGTTACCGAATCCCTTCAGAAAACCCTTCATATTTCCAAAACCCCTCTATCAGAACTCTTCGAAATCTTCTTTGTTCCCAGGACAATATAGGACGTTCCAATAAATGGTTGAAGTCGCCTTTAAAATGTGAATTGATTACTTCAGCGCTCAGATTTGAACCGGGAACTTTTGCACAGCCTGGTATCTAGGATTCAAGTTTGATCTCAATCGGGATTGATTCGGGCCTATCTCTTTCCTGCTCAGAATTCGAGGAAGAGCGATGCAGTATGAGTTGTGATCTGTCCCCTGTTACTGATTGGATGTCTCCTGACCTTCCTCTTCCCAATCACTCCATGAAATAATCCGAATGATGTACGGTTCCCAAAGCCGGTTATATGGAACGATGCTCTTTAAAAGCTCCATTTAATTTTACAAATTATGGTCCAGCCTCCTGCCAGTGAGAACATGCACTGCTTTCTGGGTCGTTGCAGTCACTTCTTTGTGTTCTTCGAACCGAAAATAATCTAAACATCAGTACAGATTTTCTTCTCTAAATACCTAATATTGGCAAACCTTAAACATTATAAATCGATTGGTTATCAGCCGGGTCTATGCTAGGAAGGACAAAGGTTAACGAACCTGGTTGCTGCTGATATGGGTAACTCTTGATTATGATTTGTGCGGATTACTGAGACACCTGTGGCTTATTGGTCAAATACTGAAATCTCGGTCTACACCGTAAAATTACAGAGAGGGTCGATGATGGTGTTGCAATAGATGTGGTATATATCGATGTTCAAATGGCATTTCATAAAGTATCTCATAAAAGAATGATTCGAAAAATAGAAGCACATGTGTTTAAAGGGATGGAGGTAACTTGGGTATTTATTTGGCTGCGGGAGAGGAGGCAGCGAGGAGTGATGAACAGATGTTTTTCTGACGGAAAAGTAGTGGGGTCGCCCATTGGTCGTTATGAGCCACATTGCTTTTCCTGTTATATATATAAATTACCTGGACTTGTTTATAGGGAATACAGTTTACAAGTTCACGGATGATGCAAACTTGGCAACGTGGGAATGTGTGAGCAGGATAGCAGCGGATTTCAAGAGTGCATCGACAGATTGGTGAAATGGGCAGGCACATGCCAGGTACAATTTAATGCATTTTGGAGGAACAACATGTAGAGGCAATATAATCTAACAGGCATTAATTTGAGGGAGGTGCCAGAGCAGAGAGTCCTGGGAGTACATATTCACATTTCTTTGAAGGTGGCTGGGCAAGTTGATAAGAAGGTTACGAAATTGTATGCGTTATTGCCATTGTAAAAGGGGTCTTGAATACAGAATCACGGGTGTCATGCTAAACCTTTACAAATCACTGGTTAGACGTCAGATGCTTTAGTGTATACAATTCTGACCTCCACAATTTAGAATGAATGACAAGGCCCCAGAATGATATAAAGCACCAGAGACTTCAGTTAGGTGGAAAGATTAGAAAATCTGGGATTGTGTATTAAAGCAGTGAAAATGAAATGGAGGCCTAATAGAGGTTTTCAAAGCAAGTCAGGAGAAACGATTTCCAATGGTGATTACGTCGTTAACCAAAGGTCACAGATTTAAAATAATTGGCAAAAGAACAAGAGGGAAAAGGAGGGGATTTTTTTTTAAAAGAGAGGGTTAAGTTCTAGAAACGCTTCATCATGTTGAACACCACTATCAGATCTATGTTTATTGTCTGTTATAGTGAAATGGGACATTTAAAATAAAGAGTCTGAGAAATTTGGCTCAAACGATTCAATTGGATACCGTTACAGAGTCTGAAAGATTATTGTGAATGGCAATTCATCGCAGGCTGAATGTATCTCTTTAAATGCTTCACAGAAATGCAGTTCAGTTACTGTGTGCCTTGTGTTGTGACCCAGTCAAAAAACTGCATCTGACCTGCGTCTGTCCCTACCTGGTGCATAAAAAAAAAACAACTGAACGAAATGCTGATTTCAAACATAACGTTCCCATGATTGTTATTTGAAGCAAGAGTACGACATTCACCAGTTAAATTGTCGAATTAACTTCCAGCCTACCATCAGATCAGAACAGGCGCTGCTTTCTGGACCATTTCAATCTTTTCCAGAAACTGTTTGTTCTGAAATTGACCTCAAGATCAGGCCAATCTCATTCAATCATTATTTAATATTCAAAATGTTAAACGTTCATCAATTCATCAAAAATGAAGCAGTTATATTGCGATAAGGTTAAACTCAATTAAGGCATTGTTGTTTCATTGGAGCAATGGAAATATTTATTTGAACATATCTGGCTTGCTAACTCGAACTTTATTAGTTGGCTGCAAATTAAGTCTCCTTGAATGCCCCTGGATAACGTATTTTCAGTTCTGTCATATTGCAAATAATATAGAGTAAAGCTCCCTCTGCATTCTATGCTCAGCTGTATCAAGGGATTGATTTCGAGAAAAGCCATGTCAATACTGCACTGTCAAACAGTCCAGATAAGGTAGCGCACGAGTTAAATAGAGAGCAGGGCTCCATCTACTCTGTCCCACCAAACACTACCACGGCAGATAGAACACGAGTTGGATAAAGAGTAAATGTTGCCTCTACACTGTCCTATGAAAGAGTCACGGGACAGTTACAGCACGGGTTAAATACAGAGTTAAGCTCCTTATACATTGCACGAACAGACTGACCCAGGGCAGCTACAACACGGGTTAGATACAGAATAAATTCTCCCTTTGCACGATCCCATCCAACACTCCCAGTGTCCCAGGGCAGATACAGCAATCGTTAAATACAGAGTAAGGCTCCCTCTACACTGCCGCATCAAACGCTCCCAGGGCAGGTTCAGCATGGGATAGATACTGAGTACAGCTCCCTCTACACTGTCTCATCAAACACTCCGACGGCAGGTACAGCATGCGTTAAATACAGAGTAAATCTCTCTCTACACTGTCCCATCAAACACTCCGAGGGCAGGTATCTCCGGTTAGATACAGAGAAAATCTCTCTCTACACTGTCCCATCAAACACTCCCAGGGCAGGTACAGCACGGGGTTAGATACAGAGTAAAGCTCCCTCTGCACTGTCCCATCAAGCACTCCCAGGGCAGGTACAGCAAGGGGTCAGATACAGAGTAAAGCTCCCTCTACACTGTCCCATCAAATACTCCCAGGGCAGGTACAGGGAGTTAGATACGGAGTAAAGCTCCCTCTACACTGTCGCACCAAACAGTACCGGGGCAGGTACAGCACGGGTTAAAATACAGAGTATAGCTCTCTCAACACTGTCCCATCAGGACTCCCGGGACAGGTATAGCACGGGTTAGAAACTGATTAAAGCTCCTTCAACAGTTTAACATAAGTGTTTTTGAACTTCTGCTTCTGAATGCCACAAATTGCGTTATTGGTCCCTATTGTGAGGTGCCTTCTCAAATTTAACCTGAAACTGTCACATTTTTCACAGATACAAGCTTCTGAAATAAATGAGTCGAATTGCACTCAACGAAATACAAGAGGACAAACCGGAAGGTTTACAGCCAATCAGGAGGGCTCTTGATTCTCACACAGTGAGCAGGCGCACAGAAAGAGAACAGGCACAATCTTGCTCTCAGCAGATAGATCGGTGCCATGTCAGTTTCAATAAAGCTGATTTACAATTGATCTCTTGTCAATTTCCGATCATCTCAAAAGTGCACGTTTTAAAAAAAATTAAACTGATATTAATTTGGAAAACTTTCCTCGACTTCCAATCATGTCTCCCTCCATCTCTACAATTGTACAAATCCTGAAAACAATTATATCGAAATAATCTACATTCCATGGTAATTTTGCTGCATTTAATCGGGACTCCCTTTCAGAGTAGGAATTTAACAAACCAGGAAACAGTTACATTGAAAACCGATTAGCCACTGCTTCAATATAATTTCATAATTAAATATAACCTCTAAAATCATCTAGGCAAAACACGAAGTTAATTCATTAAAATCTGCGGCGACACCTTATTCATATTGAGTTAGACAAGTATTGTTTACTAAGTTAATCTTTGACTTAATTTAAAATTCTCGCCAACCCTAGAGATGTTGCAGTAACTGTAACCGTGTCCAGTATACAACGCAATTGTGGGAGGTCATTAATGGTTAATGAGTTCACACTGATATTATACTCTAAAGTAATATTGGTGTTTGCTGATCTAATGCTGCATTATAATAAAATTAGTTAATATTCATTTTAATCCTGTTCCTGCTTCGTAACGTGTGACATATTAGCGTTTCAGTTAAGTTAATATGACACTTATCAATTTTAACATATTAAGAATCATATTAAAAGATGAAGACATTCAGACTAATATATTATGTTTACTTGATTCAAATCACATTTGAATAAGTTAAAATGATCAGGAGCTTCCAATATATTCCCGCACCCTAGCGACACATGTAAACTCTGCATGGTTCTGAACTCTCTGATGCAACATAAACTCCCTCTTTTCTCAGAGTGGATTTCACATGATGGATTTAGGAGTGGATTATTTTAAATAGTTCAACGTCTGGCCGTTGTTACATCTCACTAACTATCGATGGGCTGTAACGCTATATGTTTTTTAAATCAGGGCCCTCCAGTTTAAACATTATCCTCATTCTTACCTGTAAAATATATTTTATGAAGTAACAGGCAACAGACCAGTGTGTAGTCGGTAACATAGACTCCGCTATTTAATAACATAGAGAATCTTTTTTATATTTTACTCCTGTAATTCACACAATGCCCGTAAATTAATTATTAAGCTATTTATTGAAACTACTTTCCAGAATGATCAACGTAATATTGGCGGGGAAGAATTCATTCAGGCCATCTGCGACACTGACATTTCATGAGCAAATGGAGGAGAGTATTTGGTGATCAATTAAACGTGAACCACAGTTGAACATAACTCTTAAATGTAATGTGTTCACTCTCTATAATTCTACCCCATTTGCAGCACAGCTAAGGGAGACTGGATGTTGTTATTCAATTCAAAAATAACATTGACCTTATTGTAATAAATTAATCAGCTTGACTTTGAATGCGTTGTGTGTCTGTCAGCCTGAACTTTCCTTGAATTTAAATAGAATCATATGAACAATGCTCTGACTGCCAGCGACGTCTAACGCTCAGGCTATCATCTTACAAACGGTACAGATTAGATTAGTGATAATTGTCTCGCTATGAAACAAAAGATTTAATTGAAGAAATTACATAATTTTAGAATTTAATAACACGTCAGATTTATGACATTTGCAAACTGTAATTTACAACTCGCATTGAATTGATAATTGAATACAATCTGTTTGGATCTGTGTCAAACAGGGAGATAATTAATTTCAGACCCTCCTTGAACTGCGGTGGAATCAGTATGCTGCTATTAAAATCATTTCAGACCTAATCAGAAATTGTCGCCAGCCTCTAAAACTTTCTGCTCACGTTAATTGGGACCAGTGCGCAGCAGAATTGTGGGATGCGAATAATGGTTAATACAAGAATATTAATTGTATCGCATATTTAGTGATATTGGGCAATATTACCGCATTATAATTGTTTGAGTTATATTTATTTAACTCCCCTTCAACCTGCAAATTTTTAATCGTATCATTCGAAATTACAGCAACATTTCATGGATTAAATGTGTGCACCATAAAGCATAGGTTAATAGTTGAACCTGTATTTCTCACTTAAATAATAAGATGGAGAACATTATTTAGTAACGATTTTTGATTTATGAAACCTACTTTTTGTCTGCCTACAATTAGCTTTGAAACAGTTTTAAACGGATCATAAAAACTTGCAGCAGTTTGATGTCATTGAGATAAACATCGCACAAAAGCCGAACAGTTTCACAAAAGTTTTGTTATTCAAAGTATCCTAGGCACACTCTCTGCTCAGCAGATAAACAGCAAACCACAGCACTGAGCGGCTGAATACAACAACAGAATGTTTTGTGGAGAAGCAGCTTAATTGTATAAACAGTTTCAGCGGAATCAAATGTAACATTGCCAAAACATGTCAATGCAGAATTAAGCGAACCCATCTATCACTGAACGAATTAATTATTGAAATAAATAGAAATATAAAATAATGAGAGCAGAATTGTGATTAGACGGATCATGTTAATCAATTAATATTGATATAGGATATTGTTGTGCTATTGCGTGCTATTTCTATTAATTTGTATTAAGTTCAACCTGATTCATATCACAAAAAATATTAATTATATAGTTCTTCATTACAGTAACATTTCACGTATATGAGCATTCGTCAACTTTTGATCAATAAATGACATTGCAATTATCAAAAAATAAAACACAATAAAATATCTTACATTTATTTTTAACATCTAAAGATTTATGTTTCTGCCTAGAACCACCTTTCAAAAACATTTAAATATATTATCTGCATTTGATCGGAAAACATGCAGCAATTAGATGTTGCAGAGACTAAGCATTGCAGAAACACCAAAGGATTTAACAACCATTGGGTGTTTAAAGTAACCCAGGCACAGAGTCCCATCGGCAGATAAACACCAAATCACACTAATCTGGGGTACAAGCCCTCAGCAACATGTTCTGTGGAGAAGCAGTTTCATTCCATAAAAGCGTTGCAGCAGAATCAAATGAAACATAGCAACAAATCTCAGTACAGAACCCAGCGAATCAGTGAATTATTGAAATAAACAGAAATATACAATAAAGACACAAATTCCACAGTTGCAGAAAGAGTGAATGTTTCTTACCTGTTATTACTGTCACCATGGTGCCTTGTACCCAGTAGCCGAGATAGTCACAGTGTTACATTCCCGGGGCTGGGTCACACAATAACCGGCACTGCGTAAAACAGACAGCAATCCAACATTAGTTTAAATATTCACATCGCAGAGGCAAAGTAAAACCACAATGGATCTTCATAAAATGATAAATGCATTAATGGATATTGTTCACTCTTTATAAATGCACTGGTGTTATATATTTCACAGAGCAACCCGTGAACATTTCATGAAATTACCAACTGATCAATGAATAATGATCAGTTAATCCATAATAAACTGTGCTGG
Source organism: Pristiophorus japonicus (assembly GCF_044704955.1). Taxonomy (NCBI): domain Eukaryota; kingdom Metazoa; phylum Chordata; class Chondrichthyes; family Pristiophoridae; genus Pristiophorus; species Pristiophorus japonicus. The sequence goes on along the minus strand of NC_092001.1, from coordinate 19,664,033 downwards.
TAGGACAGTGCTGGACATAAATAGGACTTCACTGCAGATACAGTGGATTGTGAAAGCGAGCACTGACCCAGACTTACTCAATTAGTGCCGAGGGGTTTTTGTATTGACAGTAATTGCTGTGCCACCCACTGTACCACAGTGAGACACGCCGTGCCAATTTTTTCAGCTGACAGTTAACTGTAAAATACAGAGACTAAATTGCACAGTGCTCGAAAAAACTTCATTCCGACTCCCATAAGAGTGCAGCAGCCAGATATTTCAAGTTGTGCTGGTCATTTTACTAATCTATTTTACTTCGACCCATTGCTTGTTTTCAAGCCTCGTTTGCTTCCAATCGCCTGCGGTGGCAATGATCGCAGGCATGAGCAATCTCCGTGTGGGGGGTTTTTGTACGAGGCGCTCGCCGTGTACAGCACCGTGACCCCCCTGTTGTACCACAGTGGCAGGGACCCGCACAAATACTCGACTCATTCTCTGATTAACGCTGGCAGAAAATAAATTGCTCAATCAACAGAAAGGTTTATCAGATTTTGATTGTCGAATGATGATTCTTTCTGAGAGCGCAGAAATGGACCAAAATCCTACCCATAGTTACAATATTAAAGCTGTCATTGAATCCTCGTTTTAAATCCTGGACACAGTAACGATAAATCATCTTCATCAATACAAAGTTAGTTAATGTGCATTTTATTCTTAAAAAGTTTATTGCTGTAGCAAATACATTCTTGCAATGTAGGTGAAACACATCTCTTGATATACTTTACACCGTTACTGACCTAGAATTCGATGGAAGTTGCTGCAATTGCACTTGTTCTGTTTCTGTACGAGCCCAAGATCGGTTCGGGTCGCTGTGGGTCTCTTGCACAGTAATACATGGCGGTGTCTTCGGTTCTCAGATTCTTGATCTCGATGTAGGTTGTGGAACATGTACTTGAAGGGATGATCCGACCTTCCACTCCAGGCGCGTAATATGTGCTGCTGGACGCTTTATCGTAAGCAAGCAGCCACTCCAGCCCCATCCCGGGAACTTGTTTAACCCAGTGCATGTAGTAGCTGTCCAAACTGAACCCGCTCACGGAACAGGACAGTTTGTGAGATTCTCCGGGCTTCATCGACACAGAAGCCGACTGGGTCAGCACGATTTCGGACTGGACATCTGTCAGTGAATGAAATAAATTGTAATTACTTTCGAGAACATTCACATCAATGAATAGCAATGAAAACACAATACCTGAAGCCGCCTTGTATTGTGTCACGGAAGCAGCGAGGAATACTCACAGGTGAATAAGGCCAGAAACAAACAGAGACACGGGGCAAGTCCCATCGTCGGGTCTCTCGGTGTAACTGGCTCGGGAAGGTGTCTCGGCGCCGCAACACCGCCTTCTGATTGTGAACCTGGAGCTGGGTCACGCTATTTAAACTGTCCGGTCCCCTGTGTGTTTGTGTGTGTATGTGTGTGAGAGAGAGGGGGATGGTGACTGGGAACCACACGCCTCCCCGATCAGCAGACTGACTCCTCCCCTATTTTCCTGTCTGAATCCAGCTGTGTAAAATATAATACATCATTAATAATCCGTGCTTTCTGTACATTACCCAAAATTACCTTGACTTTGATTGCCGATATACTGCTGGGGATGATATACCGAATATCGAAAAGATTTTCAGTAGAACATGAATCAGTGTCAGGATTTACATTCCCCACAAACAGCCCACATTGACTCCGTGTCCAATTCCTCTCAGGTGGATGTAAAATATACCATGGCATTATTTCGAACAAGAGCAGGGGAGTTCTTCCCTGTGTTTGTTCAATATTTATCCCTCAACAAACTTCACTAAAATATCATTTCGTCATGTATCACGTTGCTGTTAGTTGGATCGTGCTGTGCACAAATTGGCTGCCGTGTTTCCCTCCATTACAACAGCGATAACACTCCAAAACGGAGTTAATTGTCTCGAAAGAGCATCCTGTTTTCGAGAAAGCAGCTATATAAATGGAAGACTTCATTTTTGTGATCGGCAACTGCTTCTGGGATGGATAAGCTTCCCGGTTATATAGCAGGGAAAGCTAAGTTTGGGAACAACATTACATTTTATCAGATAGCATCCATCGCGCCTGTGCAGCAACACACTTAATACAATCGTCCCTGACCCAAATCGGGCACTGGATCTTAGTCCACCCGTGTGAAGACAGTTACTTTATTTCACGCTGAGCAATTCTAAATGTTAAAAGTGAAGATCTACACCAATCTGTATAATTGTGAGGAGTTCGCACAGTCCGCCCAAAGCTATCTGGGTGAGAATTAAATCACGCTGCCTCGCTCTCTAATCGAAATTACATGACTGTCCCACCGACCATGGAAATGTCCTCAACACTAAAGATTAAACGTTGTCGATCAGTGTGAACCGATTATTCGTAGCTTCGGGATATTATTGGTTTGAGGTAACATTTTTAATTTGCACCTGGAAAGGGAAATCATTATAATAAATGCGTTAATTGAGTGTCGCCATCGTGCAGTTTGATTCGGTGCTGAACTTATCCCAGCTATGGCCAGCTGTTGTGATGCCAAATGAATGTCTCTCACAGTTGTACCAGAGCGTGTTTTATTTAAAAATATAAAGGCTGTCAATGACAATTTGATCAAATCTTGAGTAACTAGAATTCCCGGTCAGAGGCTCCATCACTGGGACTGTAACGCTGCAGACTGCAGCTCATGGGGTCAAGTATAAATTATCAAAGGGACCAAGCATTGTGATATGGATTATTGCGATCTTTATATCTGTACCTCTATATGTATATGTGATACCAGCACAGGCATCAATTGCCGTCTGCTAGATTGTAATAGAACAATCCAGAGAAGATTTGTCCTTCATTAATTGATGCATCAAATGCTTTGCATTGCTCTAATTAGATTGTCTTCTGTACAGCACATGTCATACACGAAACATCATGTTTTTAAGGTCATGCCATCAAAAATATATTTTAGATGGATGTTGCCTCCTGATTCAGTAGTCGAAGAATTAACTTCCAATTTGATCCCACCCACGCACAGTCCATATCTCTCCCACACATTTTGTCACAGAGATCCACAGTTTCACCATCAGGGACGGGCGGGAACTCACAATGTAACTTGCAGAAAACATCTGCTGGTTCGGTGCAGAAAAATAACTAGCTGTTTCCCGCCCGCTGAGCAGAGATAGAAAGCCAACTACAACCACCTGTGAATGGAACCTAATTGTACACAAATCTGCCCAGCAACAATATACTCGTACTGGCTAGGAACATCCCCATTGGTAATATGGAGATCATTTCAAATGACTTGTTATACCTGTGAATGACTCCCAGATCCTGCGACCGATCTGAGCCACCAGAATCCACAAAACCTGCTGAGTCATTGAATATATTCAAGGCTGAGATACATAGTTTTTTGTACTCTAGGTGAATCAAGGGATATGGGCTTAAATCAAGACAGTTGAGTTGAGGTAGATGATCAGCCATGATCGTACTGAATGGCGGAGCAGTCTCGAGGGGCCTTGTGACCTACTCCTGCTCCTAATTCTTATGTTCTTATTGTGGGGTGAGTGTAGCTCTTGACCCCGTGTTTCTTTTGTATTCGTCTGAACGGTGGCAGGGCAGCAGGAGTCGCAGGAGGCACCATGGATGTGGACGCCACCTGCGCATATGTCTTTGCTGGCCCTGCCAGCGGCGTGGAATGGATCGCCATCACGGGGTCCCTTTAAGGGCCACACCCATCCCAAAGTCACAGGCCTTAATTGCCATAAATGGCCTCGTTGGTGTTTGAACAGAGAGAGCTCTAAAAGAGGCACACCTCTCCCCTAGTTGACAATTGGGGAGGGGCCTTGCTCCCTCTGCTCAGTTGTCTTAATTGTCTTATTTCCAAATTAGGAGGAAAGGGCTCTCAGAGAGAGAGGGGAGAGACAGAGAGAGAGAGAAAAAGCGAGACGTGGTGGGAAAGAGGGAGGTCTCACCTCACAGCGAAGGGTGGGTGTTTCTTGGGGTGCACTCCCCAAATGGCAAAAAAAAACGCAGTCTTTGTAGATGGTCTTCGGGTGGGGGGAGAAGATGTCTTCACCTGGGGTAGCTGGAGCCACCAGGCACACACTCTCAACGATGTTAAATAGGGTACTTAATGATTCTTCAGCCAGGTAGCTCCAGCTATCCCAGGCTAGGCAATGGCGGAGGGGTGCTTCAGTGGTGTGCGGGGCCTAGCTGCAAGCAAGACCACCACACACACTTCCAGACACACACCCCCACCGCGATGTTCCGGTCCTCGAGTTATCTTCTTTCCTTCCCCCACCGATACAACATAGTCTTTCGGGAAATGCACCAAAACACACCCACCTGTGAAGATTGTAGAAATGGCTCTCCCTCCTTCCACACTGGATGGTGTTTTCTCAGGATGTTATTCTTTTCCCCCTCTCTCCAACTTTCTGTAGTAGTAATAAGTTGAAACGTTTTCTGCTCTCCTCCTCTCCCTCTGGACGTTGAATTGTAGAAAGCCAGCCCCTTCCTCCTCTTCCTGGGCTGGTCTCAGGGTTCACTCTAGGGCTGCCAGGCAGGAGCAAAGCGGGTAGCTCCTTCCCTCACAGCAACAGAGCTCCAACTGAATAGGCCACGCCACCAAATCTCCACCATTGGTCCGCAGATCCCTGAAAGTAGCAGGCCAGGTGGATAAGTTAGTTAAGAAGGCATTCGTAATGCTTGAATTATTGGCCGATGGCATAGAATATAAGAGCAGTGAGGTTATAATTACATTTTTGATACTGTGTTTGGCCCACAGCTGGAGTACTGTGTGCAGTTCTGGTCGCCCTATGAAAGGAAGGACGTGACTGCACTCGAGAGAATGGAAAGGAGATTAACTGGGATGCTGCCTGGAATGGCGAAACTTAGTTATGAGGGCAGATTGGATAGGCTGGGTTTGTTCTCATTGGAACAGAGGACGTTGAGCGGAGAGCTCATCGAGGTCAACAAAATACTGAGGGGCCCGGACATAGTGGATAGTAAGTGTCTATTTCCATTGGTGGAGTGTTCTATTATGAGGTGCATAGTTTTAAGGTGATTAATGAAAGTTTTAGAAGGGATTTGACGGCGCGGGGCTTCTTTGCGCAGAGGGTTGTGGGGATTTGGTGCTTGAACGACGGGATGACAATCTTCCTGCCACTTTAGCCCGGTGTGCACAATACTACAGTCGGCACACTCAGCTGCTCTGTGGTTCACCCTGACCCGTGGATGGTCCACACTGACGTAGTCCAGAATATCTGCAGCTCTTTGGGGGTTTCCAGATCGATCGACTTTCTCGTATCAGCAGACAATCACCTATCTGCTCGAGGACCTCAGGCAGTTAGGGCGAAGGCTGAACAGTCTTTCCTTCTTTCCTTTCTAGAATCTGTTGCGCAGGGTTGCCTGATCTCCAGGATGCTACAGAACATCGCAGCAGAAGTGGCTTCTGGATAACCCTTTCCTTTGCATCACAAAGCGTGTTCTCATATACCCTGGTGTTAAATATTGCCGGTCTGAATTCGCAGAGGAGTCATTTGCAGATTAAAGACAAGCCTACTTTTTATTTAGGAAATCTTTATTTTTCATTCCAACATGCTCCACACACTGTTGGACACTGACCAACTGGTACTCAGGGTGAGAAGAGCGGACTCTGCAAGGGAACAGACTCTCCGGCTCCCAGGACACATTGATCAAAGTGAGTGTTATTCACGGGTGCAGCGCCAGATCCTAACAGTAAACTGAACCATCATGACCTGGATTTGGATCTTGCCAGTTTCTGATTGGTGGGCTGGCTGTTGAGATGGAATGCCCATCAGATTTGAGCATTCCAGCACTGTGGCATTCCTGAGTAATGATCACTTTATCATATCTGTCCTGGTCGTTTTAACCTCCGTTGCAATCCTCCTCGGCTACTTGGTTAGTCGCCAGCAGTATGTGGAGAATGCCCGACTGAAGATCAGCTCCCTTTTCTGCTGTTCCCCCGTAAGCTGCTCTTCATTCTTCAAGTGGCAGCATTTTCCAGCCAACTGGTTGTCTCTCCTCTCTTGTGGGGATGGAAGTGAATTGATTCTCCTCGTTCTGGTTTGTCTTTGGGTATCAACAAACTGAGTTCTGGAGTGTGCTAAAAGTTTACACAGCACGGGAGCCGGGGAGGGATAAATTGTGCCGATGCATCCCGATAATTAGATCCACATCACCGACCGCCCCCCGCCCCCAGCCTCATCTCCCAACCATCCCCCTCAGCCCGTTAATTTTTAGGAGCTGATGTTTCATCCGAGCATTGCTGATTCTGTAACTCATTTCCAATCCACTGAGTATGACACAGCCTAAAGGAATGGCAAATGAAATGGCGTGACTGTTAACACTTTCACAAGCAAGATTGAAGACGGTTTCCATGCGAGCCGGAACGACACAGAAGTGGGAACTCAGGACAACTCACCGAGCGGTTTCACATTGGCACCGAATGTTGTCTGCACGTTCAGAGCGTCGCGGTTGTTTGGACAGGCTGGATGGAGCAGCAGGTCTTTTGTTGTTCTTCCTTTATGTTTCAAGTCACGTTATTTCAACAACTTAAATGTGAGAAGTTTAACATCTGGAAATAAATGTGCAATGGAAATTAACACACTTACTATGTGTGTCCTGATTTGTGGGGTTAAATAACTGATTTGAGATAAATTAAGAACTTTTGTAGTGCAGCCACTGTTGTAATGTGGGAAACATAGCAGCCAATTTGTATGCAGCAAGCTGCCACAGACAGCAATGGGAAAATGACAAGATACTGAAAGTGCAGAATTGCTAAAATGCTGTAAAGGGGGTGCAGTATTTGTGTTGTGTTGTGGTCTCAATGAGGGAGCCAGTTTCCCTTCTGACCAACTTGCACGGTTTCGATTCACTCCCCATCCTATGGGTTCTGTACTCTGGATTTATTTGGGTGGGGGGGTGACAAAAGTGCAGAGGACACTGGTTTGATGCAAAGAACTTTGGTTTTATTACATTGAAAGGCATACTGGCTTTTTACTCCAGCAAGAAAATACACGGCCAATCTTACAATCACTCTAATAAAGGACACGACAAGGAAAGGTACAAGGTCAAACTTATATGTCACTCTAATAAAGTACTATAAAGTACACATTCAAAGGGGGTTGCAGTAAAGTTATACCTCCCACCTCCCAACACCGAATTCTTGCTCAGTTCGACTCCAGGGCAGGCAGGGACTTACATTGCCAATCCTTTTGATAGTTAATGGAAGATGGTGATGTTCTTCCTTCCTTCAGGACATCAAGACATCGAAGCTGGAGAGTCTCTCTCTCTCTCCTCTCTCTTCCCTCTCCTCTCACTCTCTCTTCTCTACCCTCTCTCTCTCTCTCTCTCTCTGTCTGTCTCTCTCTCTCTCTCTCTCTCTCTCTCTCTCTCTCTCTCTCTCTCTCTCTCTCTCTCTCTCTCTCTCTCTCTTTCTCTCTCCAACCTCTGTTGAAAATAGGGGCCAGTTGTACGATTTCACTCTTGCTGGGGATGATGTTTGAAAAACCGATTCCTGATGGAAATATTAGTTTTGTATTTGCAATGTCATTTTCTGCTTCGTCTTTCGCATACAGGTTGGATTGGGCTTCTGTGTGATGTATGTGCTGAAATTGTTTGTCCAGACGCATGTTGATGTGGAGCTACCTCTGGGTCATACTGTGATGGCAATGTATCTTGTGATGGAAGGTTTCCAAATACTCATTCTTCCAGAGAGGTTAATTCAGTTCTGACACTTAGACAGTCCCAATAATCATGTGGGCTTCCTTTGTTCCCTAGGTCCGCCCATCGGCTTGAATTTGTCTTGTAAATTTCCTAACTCGATTAAAGTTCGTAGTTTCTTTTTTAAGCAATTTAACAGTTGCAAACTTTTTGTCGATCGTCCCAAATTAAATTACCTTTCGAATGATCCCAAACACAGGGCGGGCGGGGTTCTCGTGAATATTTCACTCTGCAGTGGGGACAGTGTGTGATGTCCCTGCGGGGTGCAGTATGTTCAGTGTCTGACCCTGAGCTGTCCCAGGGAGGGGACAGTGTGTGATATCCCTGTGGATTGCAGTTTGTTCAGTGTCTGACACTGAGCTGCCCCAGGCAGGGGGGCAGTGTGCGATGTCCCTGTGGGGTGCAGTAAGTTCAATGTCTGATCCTGAGCTGACCCAGGGAGGGGGGGCAGTGTGTGATGTTCCTGCGGGGTGCTGTTTGTTCAGTGTCTGAACCAGATCTGCCCCAGGGAGGTGACAGTGTGTGCTGTCCATGAGGGGTACAGTGTCTGAACCTGAGCTGACCCAGGGAGGGGGGCAGTGTGCGATGTCCCTGTGGGGTGCAGTAAGTTCAATGTCTGACCCTGAGCTGCTCCAGGGAGGGGGCAATGTGTGATGTCCCTGTAGCGTGCAGTTTATGACCCTGAGCTGCCCCTGGGAGGGGGCAGCGTGTGATGACCTTGTGGGGTGCAGGATGTTCAGTGTCTGACCCTGATCTGCCCTCATTCCTCCTGCTCCAGGGGACAGTCACGGTCCAGTCTGAATTAATTGGCGGATCAGCGTTAGCTACTGGACATCGGCGGTGTTTCAAGGCACATCATGTCTGTCTCCATGCCAGAGAAATCCAAAACCAACCTGCAGATTCAATTAATTTTATTGTCAATTGCTTCACAAACATCAGCTTCATTTGTTGCAGCTTTCAGTGTTTGAAAAGCCTTTCTGATATTTTGTATCGATCTTAAATGTAGAAGATAGTAAATACATCCCAACAATAGATAACCAAGGGGTTATATGGAAGGGGATCTTAAAACAATCACAGACACTAAAGAAAAAGTACTCGGTAAAATAATAGGACTAAAGGTAGACACGTCCCCTGGACCAAAGGTGGAGAAGTCCCCTGGACCTGATAGCCTGCATCCAAGGGTCTTAAAAGAAGTGGCTGCAGAGATAATGGATGCATTGGTTGAAATCTCCCAAAACTCGCTGGATTACAGAGAGGTCCCAGCGTTCTGGAAGAACACAAATGTAATACTCCTATTTAAAAAGGGAGAGAGACATGAATCAAGAAACTATAGATTAGTTAGCCCAGCTTCTGTTGGTGGGAAAAAGCTGGAGTCCTCTATTAAGGAAAAAGCAGCAGGACATTTGGAAAAAGATAATACAGTCAGGCAGAGTCAGCATGGTTTTATGAAAGGGATATCATGTTTGACGAATTTGCTGGAGTACTATGAGAATGTAACGAGCAGGGTGGATATGGCTAAATCAGTTGATAATGTGTATTTGGATTTGCAAAAGGCTTTCGATAAGGTGCCAAATAAAACGATGTTGCACAAGATAAAGTTTCACAGGATTGGGGGTAAAATATTAGCATGGATAGAGGGTGGGCGAACTAACAGAAGACAGATAGATGGGTCATTTGCCGCTTGGCAAACGTTGACTAGTGCGGGGTCACAGGGATCGGCCTCGACTATTTACAATCTATATTAATGACTTGGATGAAGGGACAGAATGTAACGTAGCCAAGTTTGCTGATGATACAAAGATGGATGGGAAAACAAATTGGAGGAGGACACAAACAATCTGCAAATAGATGTAGACAGGCTAAGTGAGTGGGTTAATATTTGGCAGATTCAGTGTAATGTGGGAAAGTGCGAGGTTATCCACTTTGGCAGGAAAAATAAAAATACAATTTATTATTTAAATGGAGAGGTATTAAAAAATGCAGCAGTACAGAGTGACCTTGTTGTCCTTGTATGTGAAACACAAAAAGTTAGTGTGCAGATACAGCAAGCAATTACGAAGCCAATATAAATGTTGGCCTTTATTGCAAGGGCCATCGTGTATAAAAGCAGGGAAGTCCTACTACAACTGTACAGGGTATTTGTGAGACTCCAATTAGAGTACTGCGTACATTTTGGATCTCCTTATTTCAGGAGGGATATACTTGCATTGGAGACAGTTCAGAGAAGCTTTACTAGTTTGATTCCTGAGATGAAGAGGTTGATATATGGGGATAGATTGTGCAGGCTGGTCCTATACTCATTGGAGTTTAGAAGAATGAGAGGTGATTTAATTGTAACATATGTAACTGAGGGGACTCGACAAGGTGGATGCGGAGAGGATATTTCCACTCATGGGGGAATCTAGAACTAGGGGGCATAGTTTAAGAATATGGGATTTTGAACTGAGATGAGGAGAAATTTCTTCTCTCAGATGGTCGTAAATCTGGAATTTTCTTCCCCAGAGAGGTGTGGAGGTTGGTCATTGAATATATTTAAGGTGGAGTTGGTCAGCTTTTTGAGCGATAACGGAATGAAGTGTTATGGTGATCGGGCAGGAAAGTGGAGCTGTGTCCAAGATCAGATCAGCCATGATCTTATTAAATAGCAGAGCAGGTTCGCGGGGCCAATGGCCTACACCTGCTCCGATGTCTTAAGTTTTTTTAAAGGGTGAAGTAATGGATGCAAACACAATCAGCATTATTTTTTATTCTGAGCATTTTCCCGTTGATTAATTGATCAAATATCCAGAATATTAAACCCCAGCACAGTTAGAGGGGGAATCAATATCAGCAGAACGAAAGCTCAACTGTAAGAATGGACACGATTCAGTCATGGACAACAGCAGAATCCAAATCCTGCAGTCACTTGTGAACTCGCTGGTATGTCAGCAAGGTGGATGACCAATTGAATCCCTTCCCACACGTAGAGCAGTTGAATGGCCTCTCTCCAGTGTGAACTTGCTGGTGTTCCAGCAGGGTTGATGATCAAGTGAATCCCTTCCTACACTCAGTGCAGGTGAATGGCCTCTCTCCAGTGTGAACTCGCTGGTGTGTCAGCAGGGTGGATGACTGAGTGAATCCCTTCCCACACTGAGAGCAGGTGAATGGCCTCTCCCCAGTGTGAACTCGCTGGTGTGTCAGCAGAGTGGATGACTGAGTGAATCCCTTCCCACACTGAGAGCAGGTGAACGGCCTCTCCCCAGTGTGACTGCGACGATGAATTTCCAGCTCAGATGGGTAATTGAATCCCTTCCCACAGTCCCCACATTTCCATGGTTTACCCATGGTGTTTGCGTCCTTGTGTCTCTCCAGGTGGTATATTCAGTTGAAGCCTCCACCACACACGCAACACGTGTACGGTTTCTCCCCGTTGTCAATGCTGCGATGCTTTTTCAGGCTGTGCAACTGGTTAAAACTTTTTCCACAGTCAGTACACAGGAACACTCACTCGGGTACATGTGTCTCGGTGCTTTTCAAGTCACATTGATATTTGAAATCTGTTTCCACAGACAGAACAAACAAACATTTCTCCTTCCACATGCAAAGACCGATGATATTCATGTCCTGATGAATCGAGTGATTCTGACAGATCTTGACATGATGTTTGGTTCGAGTTTCCCGTCTGCAAATCCTGCCCAATCGAACAACCTGGAAAAGAAGTTTACATACATCATTACTGCAAGTAAAGGACATTAATACACAATCGACAAATTTAGATTGTATGGAACATTCTTTCCTCTCTTGTTCATCCAAACCTGTACATCCACATCCAATACACTCTTCCCCGTACTTGTCCTGAAATTCAAACACGTCTCCCGTGCTCCGCTCCCAAATATCATCACCAACTCTGGCTGGGTTCAGTTCTACACTCACTGGTTCTCCTTCCCTGAATGTACTGACACTGGCTGGGATCTGTTCTACACTCACTGAGCCCATTCATTGGATCCCCTCCCTCTCCCTTCCCTGAAGGTATTGAATCTGGCTGGGTTCAGTTCTACACTCACTGGTTCCCGTCCCCTGAATGTGCTGAATCTGGCTGGGTTCAGTTCTACACTCACTGGTTCACCTCCCCTGAAGTTACGGATTCTGGCTGGGTTCAGTTCTACACTTACTGGTTCCCCTCCCCTAAAAGGTGCTGACTCTGGCTGGGTTCAGTTCTACACGCACTGGTTCCCCTCCCCTTAAGATGCTGACTCTGGCTGGGTTCAGTTCTACTCTGACTGGTTCCCCTACCCTGAAGGTACTGACTCTGGCTGGGTTCAGTTCTACATTCACTGACTTCCCTCCCTCTCGCTCAATCCCAGAGGGTGCTTATTCTGGCTGGGTTCAGTTAACATAAGATAAGAAATAGGGCAGTAGTCGGCCGTTTTATCCCTCAGGCCTGCTCCGACATTCAATAAGATCATGGCTGATCTCATCATGGGCTCAGCTCCACTTCCCTGCCTGCTCCCCATAACTCTTTACTCCGTTACCGCACAAAAATCAGTCCCTCTCTGCCTTTAAATTAATTGAATGACTCAGCCTCCACAGCACTCTGGAGCAGAGAATTCCACAGATTTACAACCTTCTGAGAGAAGAAATGTCTCCCCATCTCAGTTTTTAATGGGCGGCCCTTATTCTAAGATAATGTCCGCTCGTTTTAGTTTCTCCTATGATTGGAAATATCCTCACTGCATCCACATTATCGAGTCACCTCATTACCTTATAAGTTTCAAAAAGATCACCTCTCATTCTTCTCCATTGTGTATAGGCCCAATGTACTCAACCTATCCTCATAATTTAACCAACTCATCTCCGGAATCAATCTGGTGGACCTTCTCTCAACAGCCTCTAATGCAAGTAAATCCTTCCTCAATTACGGATACCAATACTGGATGCAGTACTCCAGGTATGCCCTCATCAATACCCTGTAAGGTTGTAGCAGGACTTCCCTGCTTTTATATTCTATTACCCTTGCAATAAAGGCCAACATTCCATTTGCTTTCCTGATTATTTGCTGTACCAGCATATAACTATTTGCGTTTCATGCACAAGGAAGCCCAGATCATTCTGTAATGCAGCACTTTGCAATTTTTCTCCCTTTAAATTATGACTTGCTTTCTATTACTTCTGCCAAAGTGGAAAACCTCACATTTTCCCACATTATACTCCATCTGCCAAAAGTTTGCCCACTCACTAAGCATGCCTTTATGCCTTTGCAGATCATTTGTGTCCCACCCATTTTGCTTTCCCACCCATCTTTGTATCAACAGCAAACTTGGCTACATTACACTCAGCCCCTTCATCCAAGTCATTCATATAGATTGCAAATAGTTGACGATCTAACACCGATCTCTGCGGTACTCCATTAGTCACTGATTGCCAACCTGAAAATGACCCATTTATCCCGACTATCTGTTTTCTGTTAGGTAGCCAATCCTCTATCCGTGCTATATATTATCCCCAACCCCGTGAACTTTTATCTTGTGCAGTAATCTTTTATGGGCACCTTGTCAAATGCCTTCTGGAAATAATCCAAATAGACCACATCCACTTGTTCCACATTATCTACCCTGCTCAGTCGATCCTCAAACAACTCCAGCAAATTTGTTTAACATAATTTCATTTTCAAAAAACCATGCTGACTCCATTTGATTGAATTGTGCTACTCCAAATATCTCGCTACTGTGTCCTTAATAATATAAGTTGAATAGATACTGCCACTGTCATTCCCTGACACTATGTGACAGGTGAGTTTTGGATAGATAATGCCTCTCATTCTCTGACACTATGGGAGAGGTGTGTGTTGGATAGATACTGCCTCTCTCATTCGCTGATACTGTGTGACAGGTGACTGATGGATAGATACTGCCTCTCTCAATCTCTGACACGAAGTGACAGGTGAGTGTTGGCTAGATACTGCCTCTCTCATTCTATGACACTATGTGACAGGTGAGTTATGGATAGATACTGCCTCTTGTCATTCTCTGTGATTATGTGACAGTTGTGTGTTGGACAGATACTGCCTCTGTCATTCTCTGCCACTTTGTGACAGGTAAGTGTTGGATAGGTACTGCCTCTGCCATTCTCTGACACGATGTGACAGATGAGTGTTGGATAGATACTGGCTCTCACCTTCTCTAACACAATGTGACAGGTGAGTTTTGAACAGATACTGCCTCTGTTATTCTCTGATACTATGTGACAGGTAAGTGTTGGATAGATACTGCCTCTGCCATTCTCTGACACTGTGTGACAGGTGCGTTTTGGATAGATACTGCCTCTGTCATTTTCTGATATTTTGTGACAGGTGAGTGTTGGATAGTTACTGTCTCTGTCATTCTCTGACATTATGTGACATGTGAGTGTCGGATATGTACTGCCTCTCTCATTCTCAGATGCTATGTGACAGGTGAGTGTAGGACAGGTACTGACTATCTCCTTCTCTGATACTATATGCCAGGTGAGTGTTGGTTAGATACTGCCTCTGTCATTGTCGGAAACGATGTGACATGTGAGTGTAGGATAGATACTGCCTCTTTGAATCTCTGATAATATGTCACAGGTGAGTGCTGGATAGATATTGCCACTGTCATTTTCTGCCACAATGTGAGAGGTGAGTGTAGGATAGATACTGCCTCTCTCATTCTCTGACACTATGTGACAGATGAGTGTTGGATACGTACTGCCTCTGCAATTCTCTGATACAATGTGACAGGTGAGTGTTGGATAGATACTGCCTCTCTCATTCTCTGACACTATGTGACAGGTGAGTGTAGGATAGATACTGCCTCTCTCATTCTCTGACACTATGTGACAGGTGAGTGTTGGATAGATACTGCCTCTCTCATTCTCTGACATTATGTGACAGGTGAGTGTTGGATAGATACTGCCTCTCTCATTCTCTGAAACTATGTGACAGATGAGTGTTGGATAGATACTTCCTCTCTCATTCTCTGACATTATGTGACAGTTGAGTGTAGGATAGATACTGCCTCTCATTCTCTGATACTATGTGACAGGTGAGTGTTGGATAGATACTGTCTCTCTCATTCTCTGACACTATGTGACAGGTGAGTGTTGGATAGATACTGCCTCTCTCATTCTCAGACATGATGTGCCAGGTGAGTGTTGGATAGATACTGCCTCTGTCATTCTCTGTCACTATGTGTCAGGTGAGTGTTGGATAAATACTGCCTCTGTGTTTCTCTGACACTGTTTGTCAGGTGAGTGTGGGATAGATACAGCCTCGCTCATTCTCTTACAATATGTGACAGGTGAGTGTTGGCTAGATACTGCCTCTGTCATTCTCTGACACTATGTGACATGTGAGTGTAGGATAGATACTGCCTCTGTCATTCTCTGACACGATGTGACAGGTGAGTTTGGATAGATACTGCCTCTGTCATTCTCTGACAATATGTGAGATTCTGATTGTCAGGTGAGTGTAGGGTGGACACTGCGACTTTCAATCTCCGGTGCTGTGTCAGTGTAGGAATGATCAGCGATTATAGGATAGATACTGACACTTTCACCCTCTGATCCATTGACAGGTAAATACGGAATTAATCTTGTGGGTGTCTGGGATTGGATTGTGGATTTGACTCTGTACTTGTCCATTACTGTTATGTTAATGCAACCTCTACTCCATGCCCGTCATTCTCCAGTATGTTCGTGTTGTTTTAATGTGTAACACCAATTCCTTATAGAGTATTGATTTTAATTTCGAACTGTCAATTTTTGTTTTGGAGGAGTGTGCATCTGTCGGTCTCTGGTAAAATGAGTCTGAGTTTTGCTGTCTATCTATCTATCTCTAGTATTTGAGTGTGGGACTATCTCTATATGTCTTCATTTCAGTTATGGGAGTCTGGGTTTTATTTTGTATCTGTCAAGTTCTGATATGTGATTGTGGGCCTTACTCTATATCTGTCAGTTTCTGCTTAATTGAGAGCGGGATTTCCTTTGTACCTGCCAGTTTCTGGTACAGAAGAGAGACCTTTACCCATACCTGTCAATTACTGGTAAGTGAGTATGGGCATTTCACTGTATGTAACTTTATGTTTTGGGAATATGGATTTTAAATGGTCCGGTTCTGAAATGTGAGTGTGGGTTTTATACTGTATCTCTATGTCTCTGATTATGCGATTGTGTGTATTATTCTGTAATGGATAGGTTTTGCTATGTGTGTGGGGTTTTAAGCTGTGCCTCTAAGTTTCTGGTATGTTAGTCTACATTTAATTTTATCTATTACTCCACTTGGTTTTATGTTTTACAATGTACTTGTCAGTCTCTGGTATGTGAGTGTGGTTATAATCTGTACCTGTCAGTTTCTGGTATGTGAGTGTGGGTATAATCTGTACCTGTCAGTCTCTGGTATGTGAGTGTGGGGTGTAATATGTACCTGTCAGTGTCTGGTATGTGAGTATGGGGTATAATCTGTACCTGTCATTTTCTGGTATGTGAGTGTGGGTATAATCTGTAACTGTCAATTCCTGGTATGCGTGTGTGGGGTATAGTTTGTACTATTCAGTCTCTGTTTTGTGAATGTGAAGTATAATCTGTACCTGTCAGTTTCTGGTAAATGAGTGTGGGTATAATCTGTACCTGTCAGTCTCTGGTATGTATGTGTGGGGTATAATATGTACCAGTCAGTCTCTGGTATGTGAGTGTGGTTATAATCTGTACCTGTCCGTCTTTGGTATGTGCCTGTGGGTATAAGCTGTATCTGTCAGCCTCTGATATGTGATTGTCGGTATAATCTGTACCTGTCAGTTTCTGGTATGTGAGTGTGGGGTATAATTTGTACCTGTCAGTCTCTGGTATGTGAGTGTCGAGTATAATCTGTATATTTCAGTCTCTGTTGTGTGAGCGTGGGGTACAATCTGTAACTGTCATTTTCTGGTATGTGAGTGTGATTATAATCTGTACCTGTGAGTTTCTCGTAAGTGAGTGTAGGTATAAACTTTACCTGTCAATCACTGGTAAATGAGTGTGGGTATAATCTGCACCTGTCAGTTTCTGTATGTGAGTGTGTGTATAATCTGTAACTGTCAGTCTCTGGTCTGTGAGTGTGGGGTATAACCTGTACCTGTCAGTCTCTGGTGTATGAGTGTGGTATAATCTGTACCTATCATTTTCTGGTATGTGATTGTGTGTTATAATCTGTACCTCTCAGTTTCTTGCATATGAGTGTGGGTATAATCAGTACCTGTCAGTGACTGGTATGTGAGTGTGAGTATAATCTGTACTTGTCCGTTTCTGGTATTTGAGTGTGAGGTATAATCTGTACCTGTCAGTCCCTGGTAAGTGAGTGTGGGTATAATCTGTACCTGTCCGTTTTGGTATTTGAGTGTGGGGCATAATCTGTACATGTCAGTCTCTGGTAAGTGAGTGTGGGTATAATCTGGAATGGTCCGTTTCTGGTATTTTAGTGTGGGGTATAATCTTTACCTGTCAGTGTCTGGGAAGTGAGTGTGTTATAATCTGAACCTGTCCGTTTCTGGCATGTGAGTGTGGGTAAAATCTGTACCTATCAGTCTCTGGTAAGTGAGTGTTGGTATAATCTGTAACTGTCCATTTCTGGTATTTGAGTGTGGGGTATAATCTGTACATGTCAGTCTCTGGTAAGTGAGTGTGGGGTATAATCTGTACCTGTCAGTCTCTGGTAAGTGAGTGTGGGGTATAATCTGTACCTGTCAGTCTCTGGTAAGTGAGTGTGGGTATAATCTGTACCTGTCAGTCTCTGGTAAGTAATTGTCGGTATAATCTGTATCTTTCGGTCTCAATTAATTGAGTGTGGGTATAATCTGTACCTTTCAGTCTCTGATATATGAGTGTGGATATAATCTGTACTTGTCAGTTTCTGGCATGTGTGTGTGGTTATAATCTGTACCAGTCACTCTCTGGTATGTGAGTGTGGGGTATAATCTGTACCTCGCAGTCTCTGGTAAGTGAATGTGGGGTATAATCTGTACCTTTCAGTCTCAGGTATGTGAGTGTGGGGTATAATCTGTACCTATCAGTCTCTGGTATGTGAGTGTGGGGTGTAATATGTACCTGTCAGTGTCTGGTATGTGAGTATGGGGTATAATCTGTACCTGCCATTTTCTGGTATGTGAGTGTGGGTATAATCTGTACCTGTCAATTCCTGGTATGCGTGTGTGGGGTATAGTTTGTACTATTCAGTCTCTGTTTTGTGAATGTGAAGTATAATCTGTATCTGTCAGTTTCTGGTAAATGAGTGTGGGTATAATCTGTACGTGTCAGTCTCCGGTTTTTGAGTGCGAGGCATAATCTGTACCTTTCAGTTTCAGGTATATGAGGGTGGGTATAATCTGTACCTCTCTGTATCTGATATGTGAGTGTGCGGTATTAACTGTACCTGTCAGTCTCTGGTATGTGAGTGTGGGGTATAATCTGTAGCAGTCATTTTCTGGTATGTGTGTTATGGGGTATAATATGTACGTATCAGTCTCTGGTTTTTCAGTGTGAGGTATAAACTATACTTGTCATTTTCTGGTAAGTGAATGTGGGTACAATCTTTACCTCTCAGTCTATGGTATGTGAGTGTGGTTTTAATCTGTACCTGTCAGTCTCTGGTATGTGAGTGTGGTTATAATCTGTACCTGTTCGTCTCTGGTATGTGAGTGTGGGGTATAATCTGTACCTGTCAGTCCCTGATATGTGAGTGTGGGGTGTAATCTGTACCTGTCAGTGTCTGGTATGTGATTATGGGGTATAATCTGTACCTGTCATTTTCTGGTATGTGAGTGTGTGTATAATCTGTACCTGTCAATTTCTGGTGTGTGTGTGTGGGGTATAGTCTGTACCATTCAGTCTCTGTTTTGTGAATCTGAAGTATACTCTGTACCTGTCAGTCTCTGGTATGTATGTGTGGGGTATAATCTGTACCTGTCACTTTCTGGTATTTGAGTGTGGGGTATAATTTGTACCTGTCAGTCTCTGGTATGTGAGTGCCGAGTATAATCTGTATATTTCAGTCTCTGTTGTGTGAGCGTGAGGTACAATCTGTAACTGTCATTTTCTGGTTTGTGAGTGTGGGTATAATCTGTACCTGTGAGTTTCTGGTATGTGAGTGTGGGTATAATCTGTAACTGTCAATTCCTGGTATGCGTGTGTGGGGTATAGTTTGTACTATTCAGTCTCTGTTTTGTGAATGTGAAGTATAATCTGTACCTGTCAGTTTCTGGTAAATGAGTGTGGGTATAATCTGTACCTGTCAGTCTCTGGTATGTATGTGTGAGGTATAATATGCACCAGTCAGTCTCTGGTATGTGAGTGTGGTTATAATCTGTACCTGTCCGTCTTTGGTATGTGACTGTGGGTATAAGCTGTATCTGTCAGCCTCTGATATGTGATTGTCGGTATATTCTGTACCTGTCAGTTTCTGGTATGTGAGTGTGGGGTATAATTTGTACCTGTCAGTCTCTGGTATGTGAGTGTCGAGTATAATCTGGATATTTCAGTCTCTGTTGTGTGAGCGTGGGGTACAATCTGTAACTGTCATTTTCTGGTATATGAGTGTGGTTATAATCTGTTCCTGTGAGTTTCTCGTAAGTGAGTGTAGGTATAAACTTTACCTGTCAATCACTGGTAAATGAGTGTGGGTATAACCTGTACCTGTCAGTTTCTGTATGTGAGTGTGTGTATAATCTGTACCTGTCAGTCTCTGGTCTGTGAGTGTGGGGTATAACCTGTATTTGTCAGTCTCTGGTGTATGAGTGTGGTATAATCTGTACCTATCATTTTCTGGTATGTGATTGTGGGGTATAATCTGTGCCTGTCAGTTTCTGGAATGTGATTGTGTGTTATAATCTGTACCTCTCATTTTCTTGCATATGAGTGTGGGTATAATCAGTACCTGTCAGTGACTGGTATGTGAGTGTGAGTATAACCTGTACTTGTCCGTTTCTGGTATTTGAGTGTGGGGTATAATCTGTACCTGTCAGTCCCTGGTAAGTGAGTGTGGGTATAATCTGGAATGGTCCGTTTCTGGTATTTTAGTGTGGGGTATAATCTGTACCTGTCAGTGTCTGGGAAGTGAGTGTGGTATAATCTGAACCTGTCCGTTTCTGGCATGTGAGTGTGGGTAAAATCTGTACCTATCAGTCTCTGGTAAGTGAGTGTTGGTATAATCTGTAACTGTCCGTTTCTGGTATTTGAGTGTGGGGTATAATCTGTACATGTCAGTCTCTGGTAAGTGAGTGTGGGGTATAATCTGTACCTGTCAGTCTCTGGTAAGTGAGTGTGGGGTATAATCTGTACCTGTCAGTCTCTGGTAAGTGAGTGTGGGTATAATCTGTACCTGTCAGTCTCTGGTAAGTAATTGTCGGTATAATCTGTATCTTTCGGTCTCAATTAATTGAGTGTGGGTATAATCTGTACCTTTCAGTCTCTGATATATGAGTGTGGATATAATCTGTACTTGTCAGTTTCTGGCATGTGTGTGTGGTTATAATCTGTACCAGTCACTCTATGGTATGTGAGTGTGGGGTATAATCTGTACCTCGCAGTCTCTGGTAAGTGAATGTGGGTTATAATCTGTGCCTTTCAGTCTCAGGTATGTGAGTTTGGGGTATAATCTGTACCTATCAGTCTCTGGTATGTGAGTGTGGGGTGTAATATGTAACTGTCAGTGTCTGGTATGTGAGTATGGGGTATAATCTGTACCTGTCATTTTCTGGTATGTGAGTGTGGGTATAATCTGTAACTGTCAATTCCTGGTATGCGTGTGTGGGGTATAGTTTGTACTATTCAGTCTCTGTTTTGTGAATGTGAAGTATAATCTGTATCTGTCAGTTTCTGGTAAATGAGTGTGGGTATAATCTGTACGTGTCAGTCTCCGGTTTTTGAGTGTGAGGCATAATCTGTACCTTTCAGTCTCAGGTATATGTGGGTGGGTATAATCTGTACCTCTCTGTATCTGATATGTGAGTGTGCGGTATTAACTGTACCTGTCAGTCTCTGGTATGTGAGTGTGGGGTATAATCTGTAGCAGTCATTTTCTGGTATGTATGTTATGGGGTATAATCTGTACGTGTCAGTCTCTGGTTTTTCAGTGTGAGGTAAAAACTATACCTGTCATTTTCTGGTAAGTGAATGTGGGTATAATCTTTACCTGTCAGTCTATGGTATGTGAGTGTGGTTTTAATCTGTACCTGTCAGTCTCTGGTATGTGAGTGTGGTTATAATCTGTACCTGTCCGTCTCTGGTATGTGAGTGTGGGGTATAATCTGTACCTGTCAGTCTCTGATATGTGAGTGTGGGGTGTAATCTGTACCTGTCAGTGTCTGGTATGTGATTATGGGGTATAATCTGTACCTGTCATTTTCTGGTATGTGAGTGTGGGTATAATCTGTACCTGTCAATTTCTGGTATGTGTGTGTGGGGTATAGTCTGTACCATTCAGTCTCTGTTTTGTGAATCTGAAGTATACTCTGTACCTGTCAGTCTCTGGTATGTGTGTGTGGGGTATAATCTGTACCTGTCGGTTTCTGGTATTTGAGTGTGGGGTATAATTTGTACCTGTCAGTCTCTGGTATGTGAGTGTCGAGTATAATCTGTATATTTCAGTCTCTGTTGTGTGAGCGTGGGGTACAATCTGTAAATGTCATTTTCTGGTTTGTGAGTGTGGGTATAATCTGTACCTGTGAGTTTCTGGTAAGTGAGTGTGGGTATAATCTGTAACTGTCAATTCCTGGTATGCGTGTGTGGGGTATAGTTTGTACTATTCAGTCTCTGTTTTGTGAATGTGAAGTATAATCTGTACCTGTCAGTTTCTGGTAAATGAGTGTGGGTATAATCTGTACCTGTCAGTCTCTGGTATGTATGTGTGGGGTATAATATGTACCAGTCAGTCTCTGGTATGTGAGTGTGGTTATAATCTGTACCTGTCCGTCTTTGGTATGTGCCTGTGGGTATAAGCTGTATCTGTCAGCCTCTGATATGTGATTGTCGGTATAATCTGTACCTGTCAGTTTCTGGTATGTGAGTGTGGGGTATAATTTGTACCTGTCAGTCTCTGGTATGTGAGTGTCGAGTATAATCTGTATATTTCAGTCTCTGTTGTGTGAGCGTGGGGTACAATCTGTAACTGTCATTTTCTGGTATGTGAGTGTGATTATAATCTGTACCTGTGAGTTTCTCGTAAGTGAGTGTAGGTATAAACTTTACCTGTCAATCACTGGTAAATGAGTGTGGGTATAATCTGCACCTGTCAGTTTCTGTATGTGAGTGTGTGTATAATCTGTAACTGTCAGTCTCTGGTCTGTGAGTGTGGGGTATAACCTGTACCTGTCAGTCTCTGGTGTATGAGTGTGGTATAATCTGTACCTATCATTTTCTGGTATGTGATTGTGTGTTATAATCTGTACCTCTCAGTTTCTTGCATATGAGTGTGGGTATAATCAGTACCTGTCAGTGACTGGTATGTGAGTGTGAGTATAATCTGTACTTGTCCGTTTCTGGTATTTGAGTGTGAGGTATAATCTGTACCTGTCAGTCCCTGGTAAGTGAGTGTGGGTATAATCTGTACCTGTCCGTTTTGGTATTTGAGTGTGGGGCATAATCTGTACATGTCAGTCTCTGGTAAGTGAGTGTGGGTATAATCTGGAATGGTCCGTTTCTGGTATTTTAGTGTGGGGTATAATCTTTACCTGTCAGTGTCTGGGAAGTGAGTGTGTTATAATCTGAACCTGTCCGTTTCTGGCATGTGAGTGTGGGTAAAATCTGTACCTATCAGTCTCTGGTAAGTGAGTGTTGGTATAATCTGTAACTGTCCATTTCTGGTATTTGAGTGTGGGGTATAATCTGTACATGTCAGTCTCTGGTAAGTGAGTGTGGGGTATAATCTGTACCTGTCAGTCTCTGGTAAGTGAGTGTGGGGTATAATCTGTACCTGTCAGTCTCTGGTAAGTGAGTGTGGGTATAATCTGTACCTGTCAGTCTCTGGTAAGTAATTGTCGGTATAATCTGTATCTTTCGGTCTCAATTAATTGAGTGTGGGTATAATCTGTACCTTTCAGTCTCTGATATATGAGTGTGGATATAATCTGTACTTGTCAGTTTCTGGCATGTGTGTGTGGTTATAATCTGTACCAGTCACTCTCTGGTATGTGAGTGTGGGTTATAATCTGTACCTCGCAGTCTCTGGTAAGTGAATGTGGGGTATAATCTGTACCTTTCAGTCTCAGGTATGTGAGTGTGGGGTATAATCTGTACCTATCAGTCTCTGGTATGTGAGTGTGGGGTGTAATATGTACCTGTCAGTGTCT
Organism: Pristiophorus japonicus; assembly: GCF_044704955.1. Classification (NCBI taxonomy): domain Eukaryota; kingdom Metazoa; phylum Chordata; class Chondrichthyes; family Pristiophoridae; genus Pristiophorus; species Pristiophorus japonicus. The sequence goes on along the minus strand of NC_092001.1, from coordinate 19,640,963 downwards.
GGTATGTGAGTATGGGGTATAATCTGTACCTGCCATTTTCTGGTATGTGAGTGTGGGTATAATCTGTACCTGTCAATTCCTGGTATGCGTGTGTGGGGTATAGTTTGTACTATTCAGTCTCTGTTTTGTGAATGTGAAGTATAATCTGTATCTGTCAGTTTCTGGTAAATGAGTGTGGGTATAATCTGTACGTGTCAGTCTCCGGTTTTTGAGTGCGAGGCATAATCTGTACCTTTCAGTTTCAGGTATATGAGGGTGGGTATAATCTGTACCTCTCTGTATCTGATATGTGAGTGTGCGGTATTAACTGTACCTGTCAGTCTCTGGTATGTGAGTGTGGGGTATAATCTGCAGCAGTCATTTTCTGGTATGTGTGTTATGGGGTATAATATGTACGTATCAGTCTCTGGTTTTTCAGTGTGAGGTATAAACTATACTTGTCATTTTCTGGTAAGTGAATGTGGGTACAATCTTTACCTCTCAGTCTATGGTATGTGAGTGTGGTTTTAATCTGTACCTGTCAGTCTCTGGTATGTGAGTGTGGTTATAATCTGTACCTGTTCGTCTCTGGTATGTGAGTGTGGGGTATAATCTGTACCTGTCAGTCCCTGATATGTGAGTGTGGGGTGTAATCTGTACCTGTCAGTGTCTGGTATGTGATTATGGGGTATAATCTGTACCTGTCATTTTCTGGTATGTGAGTGTGTGTATAATCTGTACCTGTCAATTTCTGGTGTGTGTGTGTGGGGTATAGTCTGTACCATTCAGTCTCTGTTTTGTGAATCTGAAGTATACTCTGTACCTGTCAGTCTCTGGTATGTATGTGTGGGGTATAATCTGTACCTGTCACTTTCTGGTATTTGAGTGTGGGGTATAATTTGTACCTGTCAGTCTCTGGTATGTGAGTGCCGAGTATAATCTGTATATTTCAGTCTCTGTTGTGTGAGCGTGAGGTACAATCTGTAACTGTCATTTTCTGGTTTGTGAGTGTGGGTATAATCTGTACCTGTGAGTTTCTGGTATGTGAGTGTGGGTATAATCTGTAACTGTCAATTCCTGGTATGCGTGTGTGGGGTATAGTTTGTACTATTCAGTCTCTGTTTTGTGAATGTGAAGTATAATCTGTACCTGTCAGTTTCTGGTAAATGAGTGTGGGTATAATCTGTACCTGTCAGTCTCTGGTATGTATGTGTGAGGTATAATATGCACCAGTCAGTCTCTGGTATGTGAGTGTGGTTATAATCTGTACCTGTCCGTCTTTGGTATGTGACTGTGGGTATAAGCTGTATCTGTCAGCCTCTGATATGTGATTGTCGGTATATTCTGTACCTGTCAGTTTCTGGTATGTGAGTGTGGGGTATAATTTGTACCTGTCAGTCTCTGGTATGTGAGTGTCGAGTATAATCTGGATATTTCAGTCTCTGTTGTGTGAGCGTGGGGTACAATCTGTAACTGTCATTTTCTGGTATATGAGTGTGGTTATAATCTGTTCCTGTGAGTTTCTCGTAAGTGAGTGTAGGTATAAACTTTACCTGTCAATCACTGGTAAATGAGTGTGGGTATAACCTGTACCTGTCAGTTTCTGTATGTGAGTGTGTGTATAATCTGTACCTGTCAGTCTCTGGTCTGTGAGTGTGGGGTATAACCTGTATTTGTCAGTCTCTGGTGTATGAGTGTGGTATAATCTGTACCTATCATTTTCTGGTATGTGATTGTGGGGTATAATCTGTGCCTGTCAGTTTCTGGAATGTGATTGTGTGTTATAATCTGTACCTCTCATTTTCTTGCATATGAGTGTGGGTATAATCAGTACCTGTCAGTGACTGGTATGTGAGTGTGAGTATAACCTGTACTTGTCCGTTTCTGGTATTTGAGTGTGGGGTATAATCTGTACCTGTCAGTCCCTGGTAAGTGAGTGTGGGTATAATCTGGAATGGTCCGTTTCTGGTATTTTAGTGTGGGGTATAATCTGTACCTGTCAGTGTCTGGGAAGTGAGTGTGGTATAATCTGAACCTGTCCGTTTCTGGCATGTGAGTGTGGGTAAAATCTGTACCTATCAGTCTCTGGTAAGTGAGTGTTGGTATAATCTGTAACTGTCCGTTTCTGGTATTTGAGTGTGGGGTATAATCTGTACATGTCAGTCTCTGGTAAGTGAGTGTGGGTTATAATCTGTACCTGTCAGTCTCTGGTAAGTGAGTGTGGGGTATAATCTGTACCTGTCAGTCTCTGGTAAGTGAGTGTGGGTATAATCTGTACCTGTCAGTCTCTGGTAAGTAATTGTCGGTATAATCTGTATCTTTCGGTCTCAATTAATTGAGTGTGGGTATAATCTGTACCTTTCAGTCTCTGATATATGAGTGTGGATATAATCTGTACTTGTCAGTTTCTGGCATGTGTGTGTGGTTATAATCTGTACCAGTCACTCTATGGTATGTGAGTGTGGGGTATAATCTGTACCTCGCAGTCTCTGGTAAGTGAATGTGGGTTATAATCTGTGCCTTTCAGTCTCAGGTATGTGAGTTTGGGGTATAATCTGTACCTATCAGTCTCTGGTATGTGAGTGTGGGGTGTAATATGTAACTGTCAGTGTCTGGTATGTGAGTATGGGGTATAATCTGTACCTGTCATTTTCTGGTATGTGAGTGTGGGTATAATCTGTAACTGTCAATTCCTGGTATGCGTGTGTGGGGTATAGTTTGTACTATTCAGTCTCTGTTTTGTGAATGTGAAGTATAATCTGTATCTGTCAGTTTCTGGTAAATGAGTGTGGGTATAATCTGTACGTGTCAGTCTCCGGTTTTTGAGTGTGAGGCATAATCTGTACCTTTCAGTCTCAGGTATATGTGGGTGGGTATAATCTGTACCTCTCTGTATCTGATATGTGAGTGTGCGGTATTAACTGTACCTGTCAGTCTCTGGTATGTGAGTGTGGGGTATAATCTGTAGCAGTCATTTTCTGGTATGTATGTTATGGGGTATAATCTGTACGTGTCAGTCTCTGGTTTTTCAGTGTGAGGTAAAAACTATACCTGTCATTTTCTGGTAAGTGAATGTGGGTATAATCTTTACCTGTCAGTCTATGGTATGTGAGTGTGGTTTTAATCTGTACCTGTCAGTCTCTGGTATGTGAGTGTGGTTATAATCTGTACCTGTCCGTCTCTGGTATGTGAGTGTGGGGTATAATCTGTACCTGTCAGTCTCTGATATGTGAGTGTGGGGTGTAATCTGTACCTGTCAGTGTCTGGTATGTGATTATGGGGTATAATCTGTACCTGTCATTTTCTGGTATGTGAGTGTGGGTATAATCTGTACCTGTCAATTTCTGGTATGTGTGTGTGGGGTATAGTCTGTACCATTCAGTCTCTGTTTTGTGAATCTGAAGTATACTCTGTACCTGTCAGTCTCTGGTATGTGTGTGTGGGGTATAATCTGTACCTGTCGGTTTCTGGTATTTGAGTGTGGGGTATAATTTGTACCTGTCAGTCTCTGGTATGTGAGTGTCGAGTATAATCTGTATATTTCAGTCTCTGTTGTGTGAGCGTGGGGTACAATCTGTAAATGTCATTTTCTGGTTTGTGAGTGTGGGTATAATCTGTACCTGTGAGTTTCTGGTAAGTGAGTGTGGGTATAATCTGTAACTGTCAATTCCTGGTATGCGTGTGTGGGGTATAGTTTGTACTATTCAGTCTCTGTTTTGTGAATGTGAAGTATAATCTGTACCTGTCAGTTTCTGGTAAATGAGTGTGGGTATAATCTGTACCTGTCAGTCTCTGGTATGTATGTGTGGGGTATAATATGTACCAGTCAGTCTCTGGTATGTGAGTGTGGTTATAATCTGTACCTGTCCGTCTTTGGTATGTGACTGTGGGTATAAGCTGTATCTGTCAGCCTCTGATATGTGATTGTCGGTATAATCTGTACCTCTCAGTTTCTGGTATGTGAGTGTGGGGTATAATTTGTACCTGTCAGTCTCTGGTATGTGAGTGTCGAGTATAATCTGTATATTTCAGTCTCTGTTGTGTGAGCGTGGGGTACAATCTGTAACTGTCATTTTCTGGTATGTGAGTGTGGTTATAATCTGTACCTGTGAGTTTCTCGTAATTGAGTGTAGGTATAAACTTTACCTGTCAATCACTGGTAAATGAGTGTGGGTATAATCTGTACCTGTCAGTTACTGTATGTGAGTGTGTGTATAATCTGTACGTGTCAGTCTCTGGTCTGTGAGTGTGGGGTATAACCTGTATTTGTCAGTCTCTGGTGTATGAGTGTGGTATAATCTGTACCTATCATTTTCTGGTATGTGATTGTGGGGTATAATCTGTGCCTGTCAGTTTCTGGTATGTGATTGTGTGTTATAATCTGTACCTCTCAGTTTCTTGAATGTGAGTGTGGGTATAATCACTACCTGTCAGTGACTGGTATGTGAGTGTGAGTATAATCTGTACTTGTCCGTTTCTGGTATTTGATTGTGGGGTATAATCTGTACCTGTCAGTCCCTGGTAAGTGAGTGTGGGTATAATCTGTACCTGTCCGTTTCTGGTATTTGAGTGTGGGGCATAATCTGTACATGTCAGTCTCTGGTAAGTGAGTGTGGGTATAATCTGGAATGGTCCGTTTCTGGTATTTTAGTGTGGGGTATAATCTGCACCTGTCAGTGTCTGGGAAGTGAGTGTGGTATAATCTGAACCTGTCCGTTTCTGGCATGTGAGTGTGGGTAAAATCTGTACCTATCAGTCTCTGGTAAGTGAGTGTTGGTATAATCTGTAACTGTCCGTTTCTGGTATTTGAGTGTGGGGTATAATCTGTACATGTCAGTCTCTGGTAAGTGAGTGTGGGGTATAATCTGTACCTGTCAGTCTCTGGTAAGTGAGTGTGGGGTATAATCTGTACCTGTCAGTCTCTGGTAAGTGAGTGTGGGTATAATCTGTACCTGTCAGTTTCTGGTAAGTAATTGTCGGTATAATCTGTATCTTTCGGTCTCAATTAATTGAGTGTGGGTATAATCTGTACCTTTCAGTCTCTGATATATGAGTGTGGATATAATCTGTACTTGTCAGTTTCTGGCATGTGTGTGTGGTTATAATCTATACCAGTCACTCTCTGGTATGTGAGTGTGGGGTATAATCTGTACCTCGCAGTCTCTGGTAAGTGAATGTGGGGTATAATCTGTACCTTTCAGTCTCAGGTATGTGAGTGTGGGGTATAATCTGTACCTATCAGTCTCTGGTATGTGAGTGTGGGGTGTAATATGTACCTGTCAGTGTCTGGTATGTGAGTATGGGGTATAATCTGTACCTGTCAATTTCTGGTATGTGAGTGTGGGTATAATCTGTACCTGTCAATTCCTGGTATGCGTGTGTGGGGTATAGTTTGTACTATTCAGTAGCTGTTTTGTGAATGTGAAGTATAATCTGTGCCTGTCAGTTTCTGGTAAATGAGTGTGGGTATAATCTGTACGTGTCAGTCTCCAGTTTTTGAGTGTGAGGCATAATCTGCACCTTTCAGTCTCAGGTATATGAGGGTGGGTATAATCTGTACCTCTCTGTATCTGATATGTGAGTGTGCGGTATTAACTGTACCTGTCAGTCTCTGGTATGTGAGTGTGGGGTATAATCTGTAGCAGTCATTTTCTGGTATGTGTGTTATGGGGTATAATCTGTACGTGTCAGTCTCTGGTTTTTCAGTGTGAGGTATAAACTATACCTGTCATTTTCTGGTAAGTGAATGTGTGTACAATCTTTACCTGTCAGTCTATGGTATGTGAGTGTGGTTTTAATCTGTACCTGTCAGTCTCTGGTATGTGAGTGTGGTTATAATCTGTTCCTGTCCGTCTCTGGTATGTGAGTGTGGGGTATACTCTGTACCTGTCAGTCTCTGATATGTGAGTTTGGGGTGTAATCTGTACCTGTCAATGTCTGGTATGTGATTATGGGGTATAATCTGTACCTGTCATTTTCTGGTATGTGAGTGTGGGTATAATATGTACCTGTCAATTTCTGGTATGTGTGTGTGGGATATAGTCTGTACCATTCAGTCTCTGGTTTGTGAATCTGATGTATACTCTGTACCTGTCAGTCTCTGGTATGTATGTGTTGGGTATAATCTGTACCTGTCAGTTTCTGGTATTTGAGTGTGGGGTATAATTTGTACCTGTCAGTCTCTGGTATGTCAGTGTCGAGTATAATCTGTATATTTCAGTCTCTGTTGTGTGAGCGTGGGGTACAATCTGTAACTGTCATTTTCTGGTTTGTGAGTGTGGGTATAATCTGTACCTGTGAGTTTCTGGTAAGTGAGTGTGGGTATAATCTGTAACTGTCAATTCCTGGTATGCGTGTGTGGGGTATAGTTTGTACTATTCAGTCTCTGTTTTGTGAATGTGAAGTATAATCTGTACCTGTCAGTTTCTGGTAAATGAGTGTGGGTATAATCTCTACCTGTCAGTCTCTGGTATGTACGTGTGGGGTATAATATGTACCAGTCAGTCTCTGGTATGTGAGTGTGGTTATAATCTGTACCTGTCCGTCTTTGGTATGTTACTGTGGGTATAAGCTGTATCTGTCAGCCTCTGATATGTGATTGTCGGTATATTCTGTACCTGTCAGTTTCTGGTATGTGAGTGTGGGGTATAATTTGTACATGTCAGTCTCTGGTATGTGAGTGTCAAGTATAATCTGTATATTTCAGTCTCTGTTGTGTGAGCGTGGGGTACAATCTGTAACTGTTATTTTCTGGTATGTGAGTGTGGTTATAATCTGTACCTGTGAGTTTCTCGTAAGTGAGTGTAGGTATAAACTTTACCTGTCAATCACTGGTAAATGAGTGTGGGTGTAACCTGTACCTGTCAGTTTCTGTATGTGAGTGTGTGTATAATCTGTACCTGTCAGTCTCTGGTCTGTGAGTGCGGGGTATAACCTGTATTTGTCAGTCTCTGGTGTATGAGTGTGGTATAATCTGTACCTATCATTTTCTGGTATGTGATTGTGGGGTATAATCTGTGCCTGTCAGTTTCTGGTTTGTGATTGTGTGTTATAATCTGTACCTCTCAGTTTCTTGAATGTGAGTGTGGGTATAATCAGTACCTGTCAGTGACTGGTATGTGAGTGTGATTATAATCTGTACTTGTCCGTTTCTGGTATTTGATTGTGGGGTATAATCTGTACCTGTCAGTCCCTGGTAAGTGAGTGTGGGTATAATCTGTACCTGTCCGTTTCTGGTATTTGAGTGTGGGGCATAATCTGTACATGTCAGTCTCTGGTAAGTGAGTGTGGGTATAATCTGGAATGGTCCGTTTCTGGTATCTTAGTGTGGGGTATAATCTGTACCTGTCAGTGTCTGGGAAGTGAGTGTGGTATAATCTGAACCTGTCCGTTTCTGGCATGTGAGTGTGGGTAAAATCTGTACCTATCAGTCTCTGGTAAGTGAGTGTTGGTATAATCTGTAACTGTCCGTTTCTGGTATTTGAGTGCGGGGTATAATCTGTACATGTCAGTCTCTGGTAAGTGAGTGTGGGGTATAATCTGTACCTGTCAGTCTCTGGTAAGTGAGTGTGGGGTATAATCTGTACCTGCCAGTCTCTGGTAAGTGAGTGTGGGTATAATCTGTACCTGTCAGTCTCTGGTAAGTAATTGTCGGTATAATCTGTATCTTTCGGTCTCAATTAATTGAGTGTGGGTATAATCTGTACCTTTCAGTCTCTGATATATGAGTGTGGATATAATCTGTACTTGTCAGTTTCTGGCATGTGTGTGTGGTTATAATCTGTACCAGTCACTCTCTGGTATGTGAGTGTGGGGTATAATCTGTACCTCGCAGTCTCTGGTAAGTGAATGTGGGGTATAATCTGTACCTTTCAGTCTCAGGTATGTGAGTGTGGGGTATACTCTGTACCTATCAGTCTCTGGTATGTGAGTGTGGGGTGTAATATGTACCTGTCAGTGTCTGGTATGTGAGTATGGGGTATAATCTGTACCTGTCATTTTCTGGTATGTGAGTGTGGGTATAATCTGTATCTTTCGGTCTCAATTAATTGAGTGTGGGTATAATCTGTACCTTTCAGTCTCTGATATATGAGTGTGGATATAATCTGTACTTGTCAGTTTCTGGCATGTGTGTGTGGTTATAATCTGTACCAGTCACTCTCTGGTATGTGAGTGTGGGGTATAATCTGTACCTCGCAGTCTATGGTAAGTGAATGTGGGGTATAATCTGTACATTTCAGTCTCAGGTATGTGAGTGTGTGGTATAATCTGTACCTGTCAGTGTCTGGTATGTGAGTATGGGCTATAATCTGTACCTGTCATTTTCTGGCATGTGAGTGTGGGTATAATCTGTACCTGTCAATTCCTGGTATGCGTGTGTGGGGTATAGTTTGTACTATTCAGTCTCTGTTTTGTGAATGTGAAGTATAATCTGTACCTGTCAGTTTCTGGTAAATGAGTGTGGGTATAATCTGTACGTGTCAGTCTCCGCTTTTTGAGTGTGAGGCATAATCTGTACCTTTCAGTCTCAGTTATATGAGGGTGGGTATAATCTGTACCTCTGTGTATCTGATATGTGAGTGTGCGGTATTAACTGTACCTGTCAGTCTCTGGTATGTGAGTGTGGGATATAATCTGCAGCAGTCATTTTCTGGTATGTGTGTTATGGGGTATAATCTGTACGTGTCAGTCTCTGGATTTTCAGTGTGAGGTATAAACTATACCTGTCATTTTCTGGTAAGTGAATGTGGGTACAATCTTTACCTGTCAGTCTATGGTATGTGAGTGTGGTTTTAATCTGTACCTGTCAGTCTCTGGTATGTGATTATGGGGTATAATCTGTACCTGTCATTTTCTGGTATGTGAGTGTGGGTATAATCTGTACCTGTCAATTTCTGGTATGTGTGTGTGGGGTATAGTCTGTACCATTCAGTCTCTGTTTTGTGAATCTGAAGTATACTCTGTACCTGTCAGTCTCTGGTATGTATGTGTGGGGTATAATCTGTACCTGTCAGTTTCTGGTATTTGAGTGTGGGGTTTCATTTGTACCTGTCAGTCTCTGGTATGTGAGTGTCGAGTATAATCTGTATATTTCAGTCTCTGTTGTGTGAGCGTGGGGTACAATCTGTAACTGTCATTTTCTGGTTTGTGAGTGTGGGTATAATCTGTACCTGTGAGTTTCTGGTAAGTGAGTGTAGGTATAAACTGTACCTGTCAATCACTGGTAAGTGAGTGTGGGTATAATCTGTACCTGTCAGTTTCTGTATGTGAGTGTGTGTATAATCTGTACCTGTCAGTCTCTGGTCTGTGAGTGTGGGGTATAACCTGAACCTGTCAGTCTCTGGTGTATGAGTGTGGTATAATCTGTACCTGTCATTTTCTGGTGTGTGATTGTGGGATATAATCTGTGCCTGTCAGTTTCTGGTATGTGATTGTGTGGGTATAATCTGTACCTGTCAGTGACTGGTATGTGAGTGTGGACATAATCTGTATTTGTCCATTTCTAGTATGTGTGTTATGGGGTATAATCTGTACGTGTCAGTTTCTGGTACGTGAGTGTGGGTATAATCTTTACCTGTCAGTCTATGGTATGTGAGTGTGGTTTTAATCTGTACCTGTCAGTCTCTCGTATGTGAGTGTGGTTTAATCTATACCTGTCAGTCTCTGGTGTGTGAGTGTGGTTATAATCTGTACTTGTCAGTCTCTGGTATGTGAGTGTGGTTTAAATCTGTACCTGTCAGTCTCTGCTATGAGAGTGTGGGTATAAACTGTATCTGTCAGTCTCTGATATGTGATTGTGCGTATAATCTGTACCTGTCAGTTTATGGTATTTGAGTGTGGGGTATAATCTGCACCTGTCATTTTCTGGTAAGTGAGTGTCGAGTATAATCTGTAATTGTCCGTTTCTGGTACTTGAGTGTGGTGTATAATCTGTACCTGTCAGTCTCTGGTAAGTGAGTGTGGGTATAATCTGTACCTGTCCGTTTCTGGTATTTGAGTGTGGGGTATAATCTGCACCTGTCAGTCTCTGGTAAGTGAGTGTGGTTATAATCTGTACCTGTCCGTTTCTGGTATTTGAGTGTGGGGTATAATCTGTACCTGTCAGTGTCTGGTAAGTGAGTGTGGGTATAATCTGTACCTGTCAGTCTCTGGTAATTGAGTGTGGGGTATAATCTGTACCTGTCCGTTTCTGGTAATTGAGTATGGGGTATAATCTGTACCTGTCAGTCTCTGGTAAGTGAGTGTGGGGTATAATCTATTCCTGTCAGTCTCTGGTAAGTGAGTCTGGGTATAATCTTTACCTGTCAGTCTCTGGTAAGTAATTGTCGGTATAATCTATATCTTTCGGTCTCAATTAATTGAGTGTGGGTATAATCTGTACCTTTCAGTCTCTGATATATGAGTGTGGCTATAATCTGTACTTGTCAGTTTCTGGCATGTGTGTGTGGTCATAATCTGTACCTGTCACTCTCTGGTATGTGAGTGTGGGTTATAATCTGTACCTCTCAGTCTCTGTAAGTGGATGTGCGGTATAATCTCTACCTTTCAGTCTCAGGTATGTGAGTGTGGGTATAATATGTACTTGTCAATATCTGGTCTGTGAGAGTGCGGTATAATCTGTAGCTGTCATTTTCTGGTATGTGTGTTATGGGGTATAATCTGTACGTGTCAGTCTCTGGTTTTTGAGTGTGAGGCATAATCTGTACCTTTCAGTCTCAGGTATATGAGGGTTGGTATAATCTGTACCTCTCAGTATCTGATATGTGAGTGTGCGGTATAATCTGTACATGTCAGTCTCTGGTATGTGAGTGTGGGGTATAATCTGTAGCAGTCATTTTCTAGTATGTGTGTTATGGGGTATAATCTGTCCGTGTCAGTCTCTGGTTTTTGAGTGTGAGGTATAATCTGTACCTGTCAGTTTCTGGTAACTGAGTGTGGGTATAATCTTTACCTGTCAGTCTCTGGTATGTGAGTGTGGTTATAATTTGTATCTGTCAGTCTCTGGTATGTGAGTGTGGTTATAATCTATACCTGTCAGTCTCTGGCATGTGAGTGTGGTTTTAATCTGTACCTGTCAGTCTCTGGTATGTGAGTGTGGGAATAAACTGTATCTGTCAGTCTCTGATATGTGATTGTGCGTATAATCTGTACCTGTCAGTTTATGGTATGTGAGTGTGGGGTATAATCTTTACCTGTCAGTTTCTGGTAAGTTATTGTCGAGTATAATCTGTACCTGTCAGTATCTGGTGTTTGAGTGTGGTTTTAATCTGTACCTGCCAGTCTCTGGTGTGTGAATGTGTGGTATAATCTGTACCTCTCAGTCTCTGGTATGTGACTGTGGGTATTATATGTATCTGCCATTCTTTGGTATGTGAGTATGCGGTATAATCTGTAACTTTCAGTTTCTTGTATGCGAGTGTGGGTATAATCTGTACCTGTCAGTCTCTGGTATGTGAGTGTGGGTATAATCTGTACCTGTCAGTCTCCGGTAGGTGAGTGTGGGGTATAATCTGTACCTGTCAGTGCCTGGTATGTGAGTGTGGGGTATAATCTGTACCTGTCAGTTTCTAGTATGTGAGTATGCGGTATAATCTGCACCTGTAGTCTCCGGTATGTGAGTGTGGGGTATAATCTGTACCTGTCAGTGTCTGATATGTGAGTGTGGGGTCTAATCTGTACCTGTCAGTATCTGCTATGTGAGTATGCGGTATAATCTGTACCTGTCTGTTCTTGTATGAGAGTGTTGGTATAATCTGTACCTGTCAGTCTCTGGTATGTGAGTGTGGGTATAATCTGTACCTGTCAGTCTCTGGTATGTGAGTGTGGGGTATAATCTGTACCTGTCAGTTTCTGGTAAGTGAGTGTCGAGTATAATCTTTACCTGTCAGTATCTGGTTTTTGAGTGTGGTTTTAATCTGTACCTGTCCGTCTTTGGTATGTGACTGTGGGTATAAGCTGTACCTGTCAGCCTCTGATATGTGATTGTGGGTATAATCTATACCGGTCAGTTTCTGGTATGTGAGTGTGGGGTATAATTTGTACCTGTCAGTCTCTGGTATGTGAGTGTCGAGTATAATCTGTATATTTCAGTCTCTGTTATGTGAGCGTGGGGTACAATCTGTAACTCTCATTTTCTGGTATGTGAGTGTGGGTATAATCTGTACCTGTCAGTCTCTGGTATGTGAGTGTGGGGTATAATCTGTACCTGTCAGTTTCTGGTAAGTGGTTGTCGAGTATAATCTGTACCTGTCAGTATCTGTTGTTTGAGTGTGGTTTTAATCTGTACCTGTCCGTCTTTGGTATGTGACTGTGGGTATAAGCTGTACCTGTCAGCCTCTGATATGTGATTGTGGGTATAATCTATACCTGTCAGTTTCTGGTATGTGAGTGTGGGGTATAATTTGTACCTGTCAGTCTCTGGTATGTGAGTGTCGAGTATAATCTGTATATTTCAGTCTCTGTTATGTGAGCGTGGGGTACAATCTGTAACTCTCATTTTCTGGTATGTGACTGTGGGTATAATCTGTACATGTCCGTTTCTGGTATTTGAGTGTGGTGTTTAGTCTGTACCTGTCAGTCTCTGGTAAGTGGGTGTCGAGTATAATCTGTACCTGTCAGTATCTGTTGTTTGAGTGTGGTTTTAATCTGTACCTGCCCGTCTCTGGTATGTGAGTATGCGGTATAATCTGTACCTGTCAGTTTCTTGTATGCGAGTGTGGGTATAATCTGTACCTGTCAGTCTCTGGTATGTGAGTGTGGTTATAATCTGTACCTGTCCGTCTTTGGTATGTGACTGTGGGTATAAGTTGTACCTGTCAGCTTATGATATGTGATTGTGGGTATAATCTATACCTGTCAGTTTCTGGTATGTGAGTGTGGGGTATAATTTGTACCTGTCAGTCTCTGGTATGTGAGTGTCGCGTACAATCTCTATATTTCAGTCTCTGTTTTGTGAGCGCGGGGTACAATCTGTAACTCTCATTTTCTGCTATGTGAGTGTGGGTATAATCTGAACCTGTGAGTTTCTGGTAAATGAGTGTAGGTATAAACTGTACCTGTCAATCACTGGTAAGGGAGTGTGGGTATAATCTGTACCTGTCAGTTTCTGTATGTGAGTGTGTGTATAATCTGTACCTGTCAGTCTCTGGTCTGTGAGTGTGGGGTATAACCTGTATCTGTCAGTCTCTAGTGTATGAGTGTGGTATAATCTGTCGCTGTCATTTCCTGGTATGTAATTGTGGGGTATAATCTGTGCCTGTCAGTTTCTGGTATGTGATTGTGTGTTATAATCTGTACCTGTCAGTTCCTTGCATATGAGTGTGGGTATAATCAGTACCTGTCAGTGACTGGTATGTGAGTGTGGGTATAATCTGTACATGTCCGTTTCTGGTATTTGAGTGTGGTGTATAGTCTGTACCTGTCAGTCTCTGGTAAGTGAGTGTGGGTATAATCTGTACCTGTCCTTTTCTGGTATTTGAGTGTGGGGTATAATCTGTACCTGTCAGTCTCTGGTAAGTGAGTGTGGGGTATAATCTGTACCTCTCAGTCTCTGGTATTTGAGTGTGGGGTATAAACTGTACCTGTCAGTCTCTGCTAAGTAATTGTCGTTATAATCTGTACCTTTCGGTCTCAATTAATTGAGTGTGGGTATAATCTGTACCTTTCAGTCTCTGATATATGAGTGTGGATATAATCTGTACTTGTCAGTTTCTGGCATGTGTGTGTGGTTATAATCTGTACCTGTCACTTTCCGGTATGTGAGTGTGGGATATAATCTGTACCTCTCAGTCTCTGGTAAGTGAATGTGTGGTATAATCTCAACATTTCAGTCTCAGGTATGTGAGTGTGGGTATAATCTGTACTTGTCAATATCTGGTATGTGAGTGTGCGGTATAATCTGTAGCTGTCATTTTATGGTATGTGTGTTATGGGGTATAATCTGTACGTGACAGTCTCTGTTTTGTGAGTGTGAGGCATAATCTGTACCTTTCAGTCTCAGGTATATGAGGGTGGGTATAATCTGTACCTCTCAGTATCTGATATGTGAGTGTGCGGTATAATCTGTACCTGTCAGTCTCTGGTATGTGAGTGTGGTTATAATCTGTACCTGTCCGTCTCTGGTATGTGAGTGTGGGGTATAATCTCTATATTTCAGTCTCTGTTATGTGAGCGTGGGGTACAATCTGTAACTCTCATTTTCTGGTATGTGAGTGTGGGTATAATCTGTACCTGTCAGTCTCTGGTATGTGAGTGTGGGGTATAATCTGTAACTGTCAGTTTCTGGTAAGTGGGTGTCGAGTATAATCTGTACCTGTCAGTATCTAGTGTTTGAGTGTGGTTTTCATCTGTACCTGCCCGTCTCTGGTATGTGAGTATGCGGTATAATCTGTACCTGTCAGTTTCTTGTATGCGAGTGTGGGTATAATCTGCACCTGTCAGTCTCTGGTATGTGAGTGTGGGTATAATCTGTACCTGTCAGTCTCTGGTATGTGAGTGTGGTTATAATCTGTACCTGTCCGTCTTTGGTATGTGACTGTGGGTATAAGCTGTACCTGTCAGCCTATGATAAGTGATTGTGGGTATAATCTATACCTGTCAGTTTCTGGTATGTGAGTGTGGGGTATAATTTGTATCTGTCAGTCTCTGGTAAGTGAGTGTGGGTAAAATCTGTACCTGTCCGTTTCTGGTATTTGAGTGTGGTGTATAATCTGTACCTGTCAGTATCTGGTAAGTGAGTGTAGGTATAATCTGTACCTGTCCGTTTCTGGTATTTGAGTTTGGGGTAAAATCTGTACCTGTCAGTCTTTGTTAAGTGAGTGTGGATATAATCTGTACCTGTCAGTTTCTAGTATTTGAGTGTGGGGTATAATCTATACCTGTCAGTCTCTGGTAAGTGAGTGTGGGGTATAATCTGTACCTGTCAGTCACTGGTATTTGAGTGTGGGGTATAAACTGTACCTGTCAGTCTCTGCTAAGTAATTGTCGTTATAATCTGTATCTTTCGGTCTCAATTAATTGAGTGTGGGTATAATCTGTACCTTTCAGTCTCTGATATATGAGTGTGGATATAATCTGTACTTGTCAGTTTCTGGCATGTGTGTGTGGTTATAATCTGTACCTGTCACTCTCTGGTATGTGAGTGTGTGGTTTAATCTATACCTCTCAGTCTCTGGTAAGTGAATGTGTGCTATAATCTCTACCTTTGAGTCTCAGGTATGTGAGTGTGGGTATAATCTGTACTTGTCAATATCTGGTATGTGAGTGTGCGGTATAATCTGTACCTGTCAGTTTCTGGTATGTGTGTTATGGGGTATAATCTGTACGTGTCAGTCTCTGGTTTTTGAGTGTGAGGCATAATCTGCAACTTTCAGTCTCAGGTATATGAGGGTGGGTATAATCTGTACCTCTCAGTATCTGATATATGAGTGTGCGGTATAATCTGTACCTGTCAGTCTCTGGTATGTGAGTGTGGGGTATAATCTGCAGCTGTCATTTTCTGGTATGTGTGTTATGCGGAATAATCTGTACCTGTCAGTCTCTGGTTTTTGAGTGTGAGGTATAATCTGTACCTGTCAGTTTCTGGTAAGTGAGTGTGGGTATAATCTTTAACTGTCAGTCTATGGTATGTGAGTGTGGTTATAATTTGTATCTGTCAGTCTCTGGTATGTGAGTGTGGTTTTAATCTGTACCTGTCAGTCTCTAGTATCTGAGTGTGGTTTTAATCTGTACCTGTCAGTCTCTGGTCTGTGAGTGTGGTTATAATCTGTACCTGTCAGTCTCTGGTATGTGAGTGTGGTTTTAATCTGTACCTGTCAGTCTCTGATATATGATTGTGCGTATAATCTGTACCTGTCAGTTTATGGTATGTGAGTGTGGGGTATAATCTGTACCTGTCAGTTTCTGGTAAGTGAATGTCGAGTATAATCTGTACCTGTCAGTATCTGGTGCTTGAGTGTGGTTTTAATCTGTACCTGCCAGTCTCTGGTGTGTGAATGTGGGGTATAATCTATACCTCTCAGTCTCTGGTATGTGACTGTGGTTATTATATGTACCTGCCATTCTCTGGTATGTGAGTATGCGGTATAATCTGTACCTGTCAGTCTCTGGTATGTGAGTGTGGGTATAATCTGTACCTGTCAGTGTCTGATATGTGAGTGTGGGGTATAATCTTTACCTGTCAGTGTCTGGTATGTGAGTGTGGGTATAATCTGTACCTGTCTGTCTCCGGTATGTGAGTGTGGGGTATAATCTTTACCTGTCAGTGTCTGGTATGTGAGTGTGGGGTATAATCTGTACCTGTCAGTTTCTAGTATGTGAGTATGCGGCATAATCTGTACCTGTCAGTCTCCGGTATGTGAGTGTGCGGTATAATCTGTACCTGTCAGTCTCTGGTATGTGAGTGTGGTTATAATCTGTACCTGTCCGTCTCCGGTATGTGAGTGTGGGGTATAATCTCTATATTTCAGTCTCTGTTATGTGAGCGTGGGGTACAATCTGTAACTCTCATTTTCTGGTATGTGAGTGTGGGTATAATCTGTACCTGTCAGTCTCTGGTATGTGAGTGTGGGGTATAATCTGTACCTGTCAGTTTCTTGTATGCGAGTGTGGGTATAATCTGCACCTGTCAGTCTCTGGTATGTGAGTGTGGGTATAATCTGTACCTGTCAGTCTCTGGTATGTGAGTGTGGTTATAATCTGTACCTGTCCGTCTTTGGTATGTGACTGTGGGTATAAGCTGTACCTGTCAGCCTATGATATGTGATTGTGGGTATAATCTATACCTGTCAGTTTCTGGTATGTGAGTGTGGGGTATAATTTGTATCTGTCAGTCTCTGGTAAGTGAGTGTGGGTATAATCTGTACCTGTCCGTTTCTGGTATTTGAGTGTGGGGTATAATCTGTACCTGTCAGTATCTGGTAAGTGAGTGTGGGTATAATCTGTACCTGTCCGTTTCTGGTATTTGAGTTTGGGGTAAAATCTGTACCTGTCAGTCTCTGGTAAGTGAGTGTGGGCATAATCTGTACCTGTCCGTTTCTCGTATTTGAGTGTGGGGTATAATCTATACCTGTCAGTCTCTGGTAAGTGAGTGTGGGGTATAATCTGTACCTCTCAGTCTCTGGTATTTGAGTGTGGGGTATAAACTGTACCTGTCAGTCTCTGCTAAGTAATTGTCGTTATAATCTGCATCTTTCGGTCTCAATTAATTGAGTGTGGGTATAATCTGTACCTTTCAGTCTCTGATATATGAGTGTGGATAATATCTGTACTTGTCAGTTTCTGGCATGTGTGTGTGGTTATAAACTGTACCTTTCACTCTCTGGTATGTGAGTGTGGGGGTTAGACTATACCTCTCAGTCTCTGGTAAGTGAATGTGTGCTATAATCTCTACCTTTCAGTCTCAGGTATGTGAGTGTGGGTATAATCTGTACTTGTCAATATCTGGTATGTGAGTGTGCGGTATAATCTGTAGCTGTCATTTTCTGGTATGTGTGTTATGGGGTATAATCTGTACGTGTCAGTCTCTGGTTTTTGAGTGTGAGGCATAATCTGCACCTTTCAGTCTCAGGTATATGAGGGTGGGTATAATCTGTACCTCTCAGTATCTGATATGTGAGTGTGCGGTATAATCTGTACCTGTCAGTCTCTGGTATGTGAGTGTGGGGTATAATCTGCAGCTGTCATTTTCTGGTATGTGTGTTATGCGGAATAATGTGTACGTGTCAGTCTCTGGTTTTTGAGTGTGAGGTATAATCTGTACCTGTCAGTTTCTGGTAAGTGAGTGTGGGTATAATCTTTAACTGTCAGTCTATGGTATGTAGTGTGGTTATAATTTGTATCTGTCAGTCTCTGGTATGTGAGTGTGGGTATAAGCTGTACCTGTCAGCCTCTGATATGTGATTGTGGGTATAATCTATACCTGTCAGTTTCTGGTATGTGAGTGTGGGGTATAATTTGTACCTGTCAGTCTCTGGTATGTGAGTGTCGAGTATAATCTGTATATTTCAGTCTCTGTTATGTGAGCGTGGGGTACAATCTGTAACTCTCATTTTCTGCTATGTGACTGTGGGTATAATCTGTACATGTCCGTTTCTGGTATTTGAGTGTGGTGTATAGTCTGTACCTGTCAGTCTCTGGTAAGTGGGTGTCGAGTATAATCTGTACCTGTCAGTATCTGTTGTTTGAGTGTGGTTTTAATCTGTACCTGCCCGTCTCTGGTATGTGAGTATGCGGTATAATCTGTACCTGTCAGTTTCTTGTATGCGAGTGTGGGTATAATCTGTACCTGTCAGTCTCTGGTATGTGAGTGTGGTTATAATCTGTACCTGTCCGTCTTTGGTATGTGACTGTGGGTATAAGTTGTACCTGTCAGCTTATGATATGTGATTGTGGGTATAATCTATACCTGTCAGTTTCTGGTATGTGAGTGTGGGGTATAATTTGTACCTGTCAGTCTCTGGTATGTGAGTGTCGCGTACAATCTCTATATTTCAGTCTCTGTTTTGTGAGCGCGGGGTACAATCTGTAACTCTCATTTTCTGCTATGTGAGTGTGGGTATAATCTGAACCTGTGAGTTTCTGGTAAATGAGTGTAGGTATAAACTGTACCTGTCAATCACTGGTAAGGGAGTGTGGGTATAATCTGTACCTGTCAGTTTCTGTATGTGAGTGTGTGTATAATCTGTACCTGTCAGTCTCTGGTCTGTGAGTGTGGGGTATAACCTGTATCTGTCAGTCTCTAGTGTATGAGTGTGGTATAATCTGTCGCTGTCATTTCCTGGTATGTAATTGTGGGGTATAATCTGTGCCTGTCAGTTTCTGGTATGTGATTGTGTGTTATAATCTGTACCTGTCAGTTCCTTGCATATGCGTGTGGGTATAATCAGTACCTGTCAGTGACTGGTATGTGAGTGTGGGTATAATCTGTACATGTCCGTTTCTGGTATTTGAGTGTGGTGTATAGTCTGTACCTGTCAGTCTCTGGTAAGTGAGTGTGGGTATAATCTGTACCTGTCCTTTTCTGGTATTTGAGTGTGGGGTATAATCTGTACCTGTCAGTCTCTGGTAAGTGAGTGTGGGGTATAATCTGTACCTCTCAGTCTCTGGTATTTGAGTGTGGGGTATAAACTGTACCTGTCAGTCTCTGCTAAGTAATTGTCGTTATAATCTGTACCTTTCGGTCTCAATTAATTGAGTGTGGGTATAATCTGTACCTTTCAGTCTCTGATATATGAGTGTGGATATAATCTGTACTTGTCAGTTTCTGGCATGTGTGTGTGGTTATAATCTGTACCTGTCACTTTCCGGTATGTGAGTGTGGGATATAATCTGTACCTCTCAGTCTCTGGTAAGTGAATGTGTGGTATAATCTCAACATTTCAGTCTCAGGTATGTGAGTGTGGGTATAATCTGTACTTGTCAATATCTGGTATGTGAGTGTGCGGTATAATCTGTAGCTGTCATTTTATGGTATGTGTGTTATGGGGTATAATCTGTACGTGACAGTCTCTGTTTTGTGAGTGTGAGGCATAATCTGTACCTTTCAGTCTCAGGTATATGAGGGTGGGTATAATCTGTACCTCTCAGTATCTGATATGTGAGTGTGCGGTATAATCTGTACCTGTCAGTCTCTGGTATGTGAGTGTGGTTATAATCTGTACCTGTCCGTCTCTGGTATGTGAGTGTGGGGTATAATCTCTATATTTCAGTCTCTGTTATGTGAGCGTGGGGTACAATCTGTAACTCTCATTTTCTGGTATGTGAGTGTGGGTATAATCTGTACCTGTCAGTCTCTGGTATGTGAGTGTGGGGTATAATCTGTACCTGTCAGTTTCTGGTAAGTGGGTGTCGAGTATAATCTGTACCTGTCAGTATCTAGTGTTTGAGTGTGGTTTTCATCTGTACCTGCCCGTCTCTGGTATGTGAGTATGCGGTATAATCTGTACCTGTCAGTTTCTTGTATGCGAGTGTGGGTATAATCTGCACCTGTCAGTCTCTGGTATGTGAGTGTGGGTATAATCTGTACCTGTCAGTCTCTGGTATGTGAGTGTGGTTATAATCTGTACCTGTCCGTCTCTGGTATGTGAGTGTGGGGTATAATCTCTATATTTCAGTCTCTGTTATGTGAGCGTGGGGTACAATCTGTAACTCTCATTTTCTGGTATGTGAGTGTGGGTATAATCTGTACCTGTCAGTCTCTGGTATGTGAGTGTGGGGTATAATCTGTAACTGTCAGTTTCTGGTAAGTGGGTGTCGAGTATAATCTGTACCTGTCAGTATCTAGTGTTTGAGTGTGGTTTTCATCTGTACCTGCCCGTCTCTGGTATGTGAGTATGCGGTATAATCTGTACCTGTCAGTTTCTTGTATGCGAGTGTGGGTATAATCTGCACCTGTCAGTCTCTGGTATGTGAGTGTGGGTATAATCTGTACCTGTCAGTCTCTGGTATGTGAGTGTGGTTATAATCTGTACCTGTCCGTCTTTGGTATGTGACTGTGGGTATAAGCTGTACCTGTCAGCCTATGATAAGTGATTGTGGGTATAATCTATACCTGTCAGTTTCTGGTATGTGAGTGTGGGGTATAATTTGTATCTGTCAGTCTCTGGTAAGTGAGTGTGGGTAAAATCTGTACCTGTCCGTTTCTGGTATTTGAGTGTGGTGTATAATCTGTACCTGTCAGTATCTGGTAAGTGAGTGTAGGTATAATCTGTACCTGTCCGTTTCTGGTATTTGAGTTTGGGGTAAAATCTGTACCTGTCAGTCTTTGTTAAGTGAGTGTGGATATAATCTGTACCTGTCAGTTTCTAGTATTTGAGTGTGGGGTATAATCTATACCTGTCAGTCTCTGGTAAGTGAGTGTGGGGTATAATCTGTACCTGTCAGTCACTGGTATTTGAGTGTGGGGTATAAACTGTACCTGTCAGTCTCTGCTAAGTAATTGTCGTTATAATCTGTATCTTTCGGTCTCAATTAATTGAGTGTGGGTATAATCTGTACCTTTCAGTCTCTGATATATGAGTGTGGATATAATCTGTACTTGTCAGTTTCTGGCATGTGTGTGTGGTTATAATCTGTACCTGTCACTCTCTGGTATGTGAGTGTGTGGTTTAATCTATACCTCTCAGTCTCTGGTAAGTGAATGTGTGCTATAATCTCTACCTTTGAGTCTCAGGTATGTGAGTGTGGGTATAATCTGTACTTGTCAATATCTGGTATGTGAGTGTGCGGTATAATCTGTACCTGTCAGTTTCTGGTATGTGTGTTATGGGGTATAATCTGTACGTGTCAGTCTCTGGTTTTTGAGTGTGAGGCATAATCTGCAACTTTCAGTCTCAGGTATATGAGGGTGGGTATAATCTGTACCTCTCAGTATCTGATATATGAGTGTGCGGTATAATCTGTACCTGTCAGTCTCTGGTATGTGAGTGTGGGGTATAATCTGCAGCTGTCATTTTCTGGTATGTGTGTTATGCGGAATAATCTGTACCTGTCAGTCTCTGGTTTTTGAGTGTGAGGTATAATCTGTACCTGTCAGTTTCTGGTAAGTGAGTGTGGGTATAATCTTTAACTGTCAGTCTATGGTATGTGAGTGTGGTTATAATTTGTATCTGTCAGTCTCTGGTATGTGAGTGTGGTTTTAATCTGTACCTGTCAGTCTCTAGTATCTGAGTGTGGTTTTAATCTGTACCTGTCAGTCTCTGGTCTGTGAGTGTGGTTATAATCTGTACCTGTCAGTCTCTGGTATGTGAGTGTGGTTTTAATCTGTACCTGTCAGTCTCTGATATATGATTGTGCGTATAATCTGTACCTGTCAGTTTATGGTATGTGAGTGTGGGGTATAATCTGTACCTGTCAGTTTCTGGTAAGTGAATGTCGAGTATAATCTGTACCTGTCAGTATCTGGTGCTTGAGTGTGGTTTTAATCTGTACCTGCCAGTCTCTGGTGTGTGAATGTGGGGTATAATCTATACCTCTCAGTCTCTGGTATGTGACTGTGGTTATTATATGTACCTGCCATTCTCTGGTATGTGAGTATGCGGTATAATCTGTACCTGTCAGTCTCTGGTATGTGAGTGTGGGTATAATCTGTACCTGTCAGTGTCTGATATGTGAGTGTGGGGTATAATCTTTACCTGTCAGTGTCTGGTATGTGAGTGTGGGTATAATCTGTACCTGTCTGTCTCCGGTATGTGAGTGTGGGGTATAATCTTTACCTGTCAGTGTCTGGTATGTGAGTGTGGGGTATAATCTGTACCTGTCAGTTTCTAGTATGTGAGTATGCGGCATAATCTGTACCTGTCAGTCTCCGGTATGTGAGTGTGCGGTATAATCTGTACCTGTCAGTCTCTGGTATGTGAGTGTGGTTATAATCTGTACCTGTCCGTCTCCGGTATGTGAGTGTGGGGTATAATCTCTATATTTCAGTCTCTGTTATGTGAGCGTGGGGTACAATCTGTAACTCTCATTTTCTGGTATGTGAGTGTGGGTATAATCTGTACCTGTCAGTCTCTGGTATGTGAGTGTGGGGTATAATCTGTACCTGTCAGTTTCTTGTATGCGAGTGTGGGTATAATCTGCACCTGTCAGTCTCTGGTATGTGAGTGTGGGTATAATCTGTACCTGTCAGTCTCTGGTATGTGAGTGTGGTTATAATCTGTACCTGTCCGTCTTTGGTATGTGACTGTGGGTATAAGCTGTACCTGTCAGCCTATGATATGTGATTGTGGGTATAATCTATACCTGTCAGTTTCTGGTATGTGAGTGTGGGGTATAATTTGTATCTGTCAGTCTCTGGTAAGTGAGTGTGGGTATAATCTGTACCTGTCCGTTTCTGGTATTTGAGTGTGGGGTATAATCTGTACCTGTCAGTATCTGGTAAGTGAGTGTGGGTATAATCTGTACCTGTCCGTTTCTGGTATTTGAGTTTGGGGTAAAATCTGTACCTGTCAGTCTCTGGTAAGTGAGTGTGGGCATAATCTGTACCTGTCCGTTTCTCGTATTTGAGTGTGGGGTATAATCTATACCTGTCAGTCTCTGGTAAGTGAGTGTGGGGTATAATCTGTACCTCTCAGTCTCTGGTATTTGAGTGTGGGGTATAAACTGTACCTGTCAGTCTCTGCTAAGTAATTGTCGTTATAATCTGCATCTTTCGGTCTCAATTAATTGAGTGTGGGTATAATCTGTACCTTTCAGTCTCTGATATATGAGTGTGGATAATATCTGTACTTGTCAGTTTCTGGCATGTGTGTGTGGTTATAAACTGTACCTTTCACTCTCTGGTATGTGAGTGTGGGGGTTAGACTATACCTCTCAGTCTCTGGTAAGTGAATGTGTGCTATAATCTCTACCTTTCAGTCTCAGGTATGTGAGTGTGGGTATAATCTGTACTTGTCAATATCTGGTATGTGAGTGTGCGGTATAATCTGTAGCTGTCATTTTCTGGTATGTGTGTTATGGGGTATAATCTGTACGTGTCAGTCTCTGGTTTTTGAGTGTGAGGCATAATCTGCACCTTTCAGTCTCAGGTATATGAGGGTGGGTATAATCTGTACCTCTCAGTATCTGATATGTGAGTGTGCGGTATAATCTGTACCTGTCAGTCTCTGGTATGTGAGTGTGGGGTATAATCTGCAGCTGTCATTTTCTGGTATGTGTGTTATGCGGAATAATGTGTACGTGTCAGTCTCTGGTTTTTGAGTGTGAGGTATAATCTGTACCTGTCAGTTTCTGGTAAGTGAGTGTGGGTATAATCTTTAACTGTCAGTCTATGGTATGTAGTGTGGTTATAATTTGTATCTGTCAGTCTCTGGTATGTGAGTGTGGTTTTAATCTGTACCTGTCAGTCTCTAGTATCTGAGTGTGGTTTTAATCTGTACCTGTCAGTCTCTGGTCTGTGAGTGTGGTTATAATCTGTACCTGTCAGTCTCTGGTATGTGAGTGTGGTTTTAATCTGTACCTGTCAGTCTCTGGTATGTGAGTGTGGGTATAATCTGTATCTGTCAGTCTCTGATATATGATTGTGCGTATAATCTGTACCTGTCAGTTTATGGTATGTGAGTGTGGGGTATAATCTGTACCTGTCAGTTTCTGGTAAGTGAATGTCGAGTATAATCTGTACCTGTCAGTATCTGGTGCTTGAGTGTGGTTTTAATCTGAACCTGCCAGTCTCTGGTGTGGGAATGTGGGGTATAATCTATACCTCTCAGTCTCTGGTATGTGCCTGTGGTTATTATATGTACCTGCCATTCTCTGGTATGTGAGTATGCGGTATAATCTGTACCTGTCAGTCTCTGGTATGTGAGTGTGGGGTATAATCTGTACCTGTCAGTTTCTAGTATGTGAGTATGCGGCATAATCTGTACCTGTCAGTCTCCGGTATGTGAGTGTGGGGTATAATCTGTACCTGTCAGTGTCTGGTATGTGAGTGTGTGGTATAATCTGTACCTGTCAGTATCTGCTATGTGAGTATGCGGTATAATCTGTACCTGTCAGTTTCTTGCATGCGAGTGTGGGTATAATCTGTACCTGTCAGTCTCTGGTATGTGAGTGTGGGTATAATCTGTACCTGTCTGTCTCCGGTATGTGAGTGTGGGGTATAATCTTTACCTGTCAGTGTCTGGTATGTGAGTGTGGGGTATAATCTGTACCTGTCAGTTTCTAGTATGTGAGTATGCGGCATAATCTGTACCTGTCAGTCTCCGGTATGTGAGTGTGGGGTATAATCTGTACCTGTCAGTGTCTGGTATGTGAGTGTGTGGTACAATCTGTACCTGTCAGTATCTGCTATGTGAGTATGCGGTATAATATGTACCTGTCAGTTTCTTGCATGCGAGTGTGGGTATAATCTGTACCTGTCAGTCTCTGGCATGTGAGTGTGGGTATAATCTGTACCTGTCTGTCTCTGGTATGTGAGTGTGGAATATAATCTGTACCTGTCAGTTTCTGCTATGTCAGTGTGTGGTTTAATCTGTATCTGTCAATTTCTGTTCGGTGAGTATGGATATTATCTTTACCTGACAGGTTCTGGTATGTGAGTGTGGAGTATAATCTGTACCTGACAGGTTCTGGCAAGTGATTGTGGGTGTTTATTGTACCTGTCAGTGTGATCTGTTTCAATGGTGAAACAGCATCTAATTCTCCTGCACCATGTGGCAGTAAGATTCACAATGTAACTCTGCCACTTCGGATCACTGTGGGACTGACAGCTCCTGCTGTCTGTGACAATAAGATTGAGATTAGTTCTGTGTCTCTGCGGTCTATGAGTGTTAATCTACTTACTCTGTGTGCGAAGGAGCTGTCTGCACTGTTGCTTGTGTTCTGGGTGGAGGAGAAAAGATCACATTTGTTCTGGCTGTATGAAGAATTTTGTCCTGAGAATAATAAATTCGAGAACATTATTACTTCTAAGATATGGATGCGGCGAAGAATATGGTGTATCTGAGGTTGCGTGTCGCTCTCGATCACCAGCAAAATGGTTCTGGAGAGCTCACCAAAACAATATAACCGGTCTTTAAAATATCTTCTCCCACACGCCTCTCCAGGTGCCTGCAATAGATGCACTTTGTGAAACTCCCCACATCCTCACTGTCAGGCTATGTTTCCACTGCTCACTGTCCATGAACATCAAACACGGTGAGATTGGAACTCAATCAGGGACATTCATTGCTGATTTGGGGAAAGAAAGCAGCAATGATTTGAAAGAGCGAGGTGGTTGAACTTCTCTGTCACCTTTCATTGTCCACACACAGCTCGAGAATGGTTTATCCCTTCCCCACTCACATCATGTTCCAGAACTAGTTCCTGCTCCACTCTGCCTCTTACACAAAGACGCTGACGGAACTAAACCAGGAACGTTCGCTACTGGTTTGGGGAGAGAAAGCAGCAATGATTGTAAATAGCATATTTTGCCCATTCTGTCCCCCTTTACCCTGGACACACGCTGTCCACACACAGCCCGAGAATGGCCTCTCCCTTCCCCCACTCACACCACGCACTGACACTAGTTCCTGCTCTATTCTGCCTCTTACCCATAGCCACCCACTCTCCCTGAAATTCCCCCGGACTCAATGCCGATCATTGAGCCCAGCTGCGGACTCGCTCCCTCAACACTGCGCTGCTGCAAGGAGGCTGCTGTTCGCTGCCTTACCTCAGGGCCGCGGGGGTCTCCGTTCCAGGCTGTTTTAAATCATCTTCACAGGCAGGGCTGGGGGAGGAGAGGGCACATGCGCTCTTCTGCTCACTGGAAAATGACACAGGGGCCGGGACTGAACTTTGTGGGAGAGCTACAGTGATAGGGGATTCGATTGTAAGGGGAATAGATAGGCGTTTCTGCGGCCGCAACCGAGATTCCATGATGATATATTGCCTCCCTGGTGCAAGGGTCAAGGATGTCTAGGAGCGAGTGCAGGGCATTCTGAAAAGGGAGGGTGAGCAGCCAGTTATCGTGGTGCATATAGGTGCCAACGGTATCGGCAAAAAACGGGATGATGTACTACGAGAAGAATTTAAGCAGCTAAGAGCTAAATTAAAATGTAGGACCTCAAAAGTAGTAATCTCAGGATTGCTACCAGTGCCACGTTCTAGTCAGAGTAGGAATCGCAGGAGAGCTCAGATGAATACGTGGCTTGAGGAGGGGTGCAGAAGGGAGGGATTCAAATTTCGGGGACATTGGAATCGGTTGTGGGAGAGTTGGGACCAGTACAAACCGGACGGTCTGCACCTGGGCAGGAGCGGAACCAATGTCCCAGTGGGAGTGTTTGCGAGTGCTGGTCGGGAGGAGTTAAACTAATATGGCAGGGGCATGGGAACCTCTGCAGGGAGACAGAGGGAAATAAAATGAAAGAAGAAGAAATGGATAGAAAGGAGAATAATAAAGGTGGAGGGCAGAGAAACCAAGGCAAAAAACAAAAAAGGGCCATATTACAACAAAATTCTAAAGGAGCAAATTATGTTAAAAGGCAAGCCTGAAGGCGCTGTGCCTCAACGCGAGGAGTACTCGGATTAAGGTGGACGAATTAACTACGCAGATAGCGGTTAATGGATATGATGTCATTGGAATCACAGAGTCTTTGCTCCCTGGTGACCAAGGCTGGGATCTCAACATCCAGGGGTATTCAACATTTAGGAAGGATAGACAGAAATGAAAAGAAGGTGGGTGGCATTGCTGGTTAAAGAGGAAATTAATGCAATAGAAGGAGGGACATTAGCTTGGATGATGTGGAATCGGTATGGGTGGAGCTGTGGAATACCAACGTGCAGAAAGTGATAGTGGGAGTTGTGAACAGACCACCGAACAGCAGCAGAGAATTTGAACAAGAAATAAGGGATGTGTGCAATAAAGATACAGCAGTTATGATAGGCGACTTTAATCTACATCTTGATTGGGCTAACCAAACTGGTAGCAATGCGGTGGAGGATTTCCTGGAGTCTATTAGGCATGGTCCCCGAGACCAATATGTCGAGGAACCAAAAAGAGAGATGGCCATCCTACACTGGTTGATGTGTAATGAGAAGGGACTAATTGACAATCTAGTTGTGCGAGGCCCCTTGGGGAAGAGTGCCCATAATATGGTAGAATTCTTCATTAAGATGGCGAGTTACACAGTTAATTTAGAAACTAGGGTCCTGATCTTAAAGAAAGGTAACTTCTACTGAACGAAGCGTGAATTGGCTAGAATAGACTGGCAAATTATACTTAAAGTGTTGACGGTGGATAGGTAATGGCAAACATTTAAAGATCACATCAATGAGCTTCAACAATTGTACACATCCTGTTTGGAGTAAAAATAAAACGGGTAAGGTGGCTCAACCGTGACTAACAAGGGATAATATGGATAGTGTTAAATCGAAGGAAGACGCATATACATTGGCCAGAAAAAGCAGCAAACCTGAGGACTGGGAGAAATTTAAAATTCAGTAGAGTGTTTCATTAAGAGGGGGAAAATAGAGTATGAGAGGAAGCTTGCATGGTAGATAAAAACTGACTGCAAAAGCTTCTATAGATATGTGAAGAGAAAAAGAGATACTGAAGACAAATGTAGGTCCCATGAAGTCGGATTCAGTTCAATTTATAATGGGCAACAAAGAAATGGCAGACCAATTGATAAAATACTTTGGTTCTGTCTTCACGAAGGAATATACAAATAACCTTCCGGATGTACTAGGGGACCGAGGGTCTAGCCAGAGGGAGGAACTGAAGGATATCCTTATTAGACGGGAAATTGTGTTTGGGAAATTGATGGGATTGAAGGCCGATAAATCCACGGGACATGAATGTCTGCATCCCAGAGTACTTAAGGAAGTGGCCCGAGAAATAGTGTATGCATTGGTGATCATTTTCCAACAGTCTATCGATACTGGATCAGTTCCCATGGACTGGAGCGTAGTTAATATAACATGACTTTTTAAAAAAGGAGGGAGAGAAAAAAAGGGTAATTATAGAACGGTTAGTCTGACATCAGTAGTGGGGAAAATGTTGGAATCAATCATTAAGGCTGAAATCGCAGCGCATTTGGAAAGCAGTGACATGGATTTATGAAAGGGAAATCATGGTTGACAAATCTTCTGGAATTTTTTGATGATGTAACTGGCAGAATGGACAAGGGAGAACCAGTTGATGTGATATATTTGGACAATCAAAAAGCTTTTGGCAAGGTCCCACACAAAAGATTGGTGTGCAAAATCAAAGCACATGGTTTTGGGGGGTAATGCACTGACGTGGATAGATAACTGGTTGGCAGACAGGAAGCAGAGAGTATTGATAAACGGGTGCTTTTCAGAATGGTAGTCAGTGACTGGTGGAGTGCCGCACGGCTCAGTGCTGGGTCCCAGCTCTTTACAATATACATTAATGACTTGGATGAAGGAATTGAGTGTAATATTTCCTAGTTTGCAGATGACACTAAACTGGGTGGCGGTGTGAGCTGTGAGGACGACGCTAAGAGGCTGCAGAGTGACTTGGACAGGTTAGGTGAGTGGGCAAATGCATGGCAGATGCAGTATAATGTGGATAAATGTGAGGTTATCCACTTTGGTGGTAAAAACAGAGAGACAGACTATTATCTGAATGTTGACAGATTAGGAAAAGGGCAGGTGCAACGAGACCTGGGTGTCATGGTACATCAGTCATTGAAAGTTGGCATGCAGGTACAGAAGGCGGTGAAGAAGGCAAATGGTATGTTGGCCTTCATAGCTAGGGGATTTGAGTATAGGAGCAGGGAGGTCTTACTGCAGTTGTGTTCAGTTTTGGACTCCAAATCTGAGGATGGACGTTCTTGTTATTGAGGGAGTGCAGGAATGGTTCACCAGACTGAATCCAGGGATGGCTTGACTGACATATGAGGAGAGACTGGACCAAATGGGGCTTTATACACTGGAGTTTAGAAGGATGAGAGGGGATCTCATAGAAACATATCAGATTCTGTCGCAACTGGACAGTTTACATGCGGGACGAATGTTCTCGATGTAGGGAAAGTCCAGAGCCAGGGGACACAATTAGGATAAGGGGTAGGCCATTTAGGACTGAGTTGAGAAGAAATGTCTTCACTCAGAGAGTTGTTAACCTGTGGAATTCCCTGACGCAGAGAGTTGTTGATGCCAGTTCATTGGATATATTCAAGAGGGAGTTAGACATGACCCTTACGGCTACAGGGATCTGGGGGTATGGAGAGAAAGCAGGAAAGGGGTACTGAGGGAATGATCAGCCATGATATTATTGAATGGTGAAGCAAGCTCGAAGGGCCGAATGGCCTACTCCTGCCGCTATTTTCTATATTTCTATGTGCAGCTCTCTGCACTATTTCAGCCTGCGAAAATCAAAGTACACTTTTCCCAACTCACTTTTATCAGAATATCAGCCAAGGAACAGGACCTGGGGGCGGGTGCAGCGGAAAAGCACAGATAATTATTTAAGCTGGGAGCCTTGTCCCTTAGAAATTCTCAATTTGAGATCATTCCATGCAGGGTGTTTCTCTCCATGAGCCTGTCTTCAAAAGCAAACCTGAAGAAACAGCGGAGGAAAGGGGAGTGGAAATGTTTACTGGGACCATGTTGGAGTTAATATCTGACAGATACAGGCTGAGATCAGTTTAATTACCGTAAAATATTCGGTCACTCTAAGTAATACTGAAGTGAATAATCAAGCGGCTATAGGGAGGGAGGAAGTTTATACAATCACTATCATTAATTAAGTAGTACTCGATAAAATAATGGGACTAAAGGCAGGCAAGTCCCCTGGACCTGAGGGTCTTAAGAGAAGCGGCTGCAGCGATAGTAGATGCATTGGCTGTAATCTAACAAAATCCCCTGGATTCTGGGGCGGTCCCAGCAGAATGTAAAACCGCAAATGTGACGCTTCTCTTTAAAAAAGGAGGCAGACAAAAAGCAGGAAACTATAGACCAGTTAGCCTAACATCTGTCGTTGGTGATAATGCTGGAGTCCAATATCAAGGAAACAGTATCGGGACATTTAGCAAAGCATGATTCAATCAAGCAGAGTGAGCATGGTTTTATGAAAGGGAAATCATGTTTGGCAAATTTGCTGGAGTTCTTTGAGGATGTAATGAGCAGGGTGGATAAGGGGGAACCAGTGGATGTGATGTATTTGGATTTCCCGAAGGCATTTGATAAGCTGCCACATAAGAGATTACTGTACAAGATAAAAGATCATGGGTCTGATGACAGTATATTAGCATAGATAGAGAATTGGTTAACTAACAGAAAAGTGAGAGTCGTGATGAATGAGTCTTTTTCCAGTTGGCAAATGGTGACTAATGGACTGCCGCAGGTATCGCTGCTAGATCATCAACTATTTACAATCTTTTGAATGACTTGGATGCAAGCACAGGGTTTAATGTAGCCACATTTGCTGATGAGACAAAGATGGGTGGAAGACCAAATTGAGGACACATAAAATCTGGAAAATGATATAGACAGGCGAAATGAGTGGGCAAAAATTTGTCAGATGGAGTATAATGTGGGAAAATGTGAGGTTATCCACTTTGGCAGAAATAATAGAAAAGCAAATTATAATTTAAAAGGAGAAAAATTGCAGAGAGAGACATGGGGGTCCTTGTGAATGGAACACCAAAAGTTAGTATGCAGGTACAGCAAAAAATCAGGAAGACAAATGTAATGTTGGCCTTTATTGCAAGGTGGATAGAGTATAAAAGCAGAGAGGTCCTGCTACAACTGAACTGGGTATTGGCGAGGCCACATCTGGAGCACTGCGTACTGTTTTGGTCTCCATATTTAAGTAAGGATATACTTGTATTGGGGTGGTTCAGAGAAGGTTCACTAGGTTCATTCAGGATCTGAGGGGGTTGACTTAAAGGATAGGTTGAGTAGGTTGGGCCGATACACATTGGAGTTCAGAAGAATGCGAAGTGATCTTATTTAAACTGAATGATAATGAGGGGGCTCGACAAGGTGGATGCAGAGAGGATATTTCCATTCATAGGGGAAACTAAAACTGAGGATTACGTCTTAGAATAAGAGGCCGCCCATTTAAAACTGAGATGAGGAGGAATTTCTGCTCTCAGAGGGTTGTAATTCTGCGGAATTCGCTGCCCTGAGAGCAGTGGAGGCTGGGTCACTGAATATATTTAAGGTGGAGATAGACAGATTTTTGAACGATAATGGAGTAAAGGGTTATGGAGAGCGGTGGGGGGGGGGGGAAGTGGAGCTGAGTCCATGATCAGATCAGCCATGATCTTATTGAAAGGTGGAGTTGGCTCGAGGGGCAAAATGACCCTCTCCTGCTTCTACAGCAGTCAGTCGGTTTGGTCTAGTCAGTGGGTGGGGCCGTGTCAGTGGGTGGGGATTGCTCTATATTTGACCCGTGCTGTATGTGCCCTGGGAGTATTTGAGGCAGGGTACAGGAATATATAATCTGCGTCTCACCTGTGCTGCACCTGCCCGGGGATTGTTTGATCGGACTATATGGAGGGAGCTTGTCTCTGTATCTAACCCGTGCTGCACTGCCCTGGGAGTGTTTTGGATATTGTAGACTGAGATCTACTCTGTATCAACCCTGGTAGTGCTTGGGATAGGATGGAGTTCGATTTATTCTGTATGTAAGCCATGCAGTATCGATAGCCATGAAATCAGGAGTAGCTAAAATGCTCGAATCGATTATTAAGCAGGTAACAGGGCACTTCGCAAGTAATAACTGGATTGGACAGAATGAACACGGATTGATGAAGAGGAAATTGAACTTGACAAATCTGTTAGTGTGTTTTGAAGTTGGTGTTAGTTTTCAGGCTGTGGGATAATGCCCCTTTGGAATTTTGCTTTCCTTACTGCCACTTTTGATTGGCTCATGCTTTCCGGAGTTTGTGACTCAGCCTTTCTTGCTCTTGTCGCTTGATTTGTTCTCATTCGTTATTTTCATTATTTTCAATTAATTTGATTAATAGTATGATCCTTTAGCTTCTAGTTGCTTCTGTTTGCTAAATTGGATTCTCTGATGTCCCCAATTTACTGTGATTGGACCGCTGTGCCGTTCTGGACCCTGATGTCATGCTCTATTTTTAGATTAGATCTGGGTTGGGGTTAAAATGGGTAATATACGTTCTGTTCCAGCTTCCCATTTTTAGTTGTTTGGGTTTTCTCCTGTACATTATTTGCTGTATCAGAGCTGCAGTGGCTGCGTGTGTCGTTCTGGACACTAACGTCTTGCTCTAATTTTATTCTGGATAGTGGTGTACTATTCTATTTTGAAGGCTGGGGCCTTTGTTGTTTGGGACAGTGGGGTAATGTTCCTTTGGAACTTTTATGGAAGTGTTTTATTAATAATTAAATTGATGGTAAATTGAATTGTGCCAAGAGATTAAGTTGATGGAGATTGGATTGTATTTATTTGCAGTCCCTCTTATGATGGTGTTGGTTTCGGCAGGGTTATTATTTTTGGGGTGGGGGTAAGTGTGTGTTTGTCGTTTAAAATTGTTTTTAGGTGGGTTGTTAGTTCCTTACTGTGTATCCAATTGGTGTCTGTAAGTTAGGGAACTTATTAATTGTATGTAAGTCAATATTATTTTTTTGGATTTATTAATAATATTATTGCCAGTGTTCTAAGTTATGGATGTTAATTGGGGAGTTATTGTTATTGTTAAAGCCGTTGAAGGATCCTGGGAAACACTCAAAGCCTCCCTGATAAAATGCAACATCCCCACTGACACCTGGGAGTCCTTGGCGTAAGTCCGCCATAAGTGGAAGTGCATCCGGGAGGGTGCTGAGCATCTCTGGACTCATCGCAGAGAGCATGCAGTAATCATGTGCAGGCAGTGGAAGGAGCGTGCAGCAAACCAGACTCCCCACCCCTTCCCTCAACGACTGTCTGTCCCACCTGTGACAGGGACTGTAATTCTCGTATTGGACTGTTCAGTCACCTGAGAACTCATTTTTAGTGTGGAAGCCAGTCTTCCTTGATTCCGAGGGGATGTCTATGACGATGATGACCTCCGTTTGTTGGGGCCTTTTGTTTTGCTGAGATCACCGATTTGATTTTTTTTTAAAGAAAATGTATTTTTGATTATGTGCAAATGGACCTTGCTGTGGGATTTCGGATAGGTTGTGTGCGGGAGTGGGGTGCTCTGGGATACCTTGTGTGTGGGGGGTATCGGTTAGATTGTGTGGGGTTGTCTCGTTTAGGTTGTGTGTGTGGGGGTCTCGCTTAGGTTTTGTGGGGGGTCTCGGTTAGTTTGTGTGTGTGGGTGCGTCTTAGTTAGGTTGTGTGTGTGTGCGGGGGTTCGCGGTTAGGTTGTGTGGGGGTGTCTCGGTTAGGTTATGTGTGGGGCAGCTCAGGTTAGGTTGTGAAGGTGGGGGGGTTATCAGTTAGGTTGTGTGTGTAGCGGGGGTGGGGTCTCGGTTAGGCTATGTGTGGGGGGGTTTCACGGTTCGGTTCTGTGTGTGGGTGGGTCACGGTTAGGTTGTGGTTGGGGGGGTCAAGGTTAGGTTGTGTGTGGGGGGGTCACGGTTAGGTTGTGTGTGGGGGGGTCACGGTAAGGTTGTGTGTGGGGGGGCTCTCCGTTAGGTTGTGTGGGGGAGTCTCGGTTAGGTTGTGTGTGTGGAAGATCTCAATTAGTTTGTTTGTGGGCGGGGTCTGGGTTAGGTTGTGTGTGTGTGGAGGTCTCGGTTAGGTGGTGTGTGTGTGGGGGGGGGGTTCGGTTCCGTTGGGTGTGTGGGGCGGTCTCGGTTAGGTTGTGTGTGTGGGCAGGGGTCACGGTTAGGTTGTGTGTGGGGAGTGGGGGTCACGGTTTGGTTGTCTATGCAGGGGTGGGGGTCACGGTTTGGTTGTCTGTGCGGGGGGCTCGGTTAGATTGTGTATGCGCGGGGGTCTCGGTTAGGGTGTGTGTGTTGGGGAGGGGGGTCTCGTTTCGGTTGTGTGTGGGGGTGTCTCGGTTAGGTTGTGTGTGTGTGGGGTGTCTCGGTTAGGATGTTTATGTTGGGGGGTCTCGGTTAGTTTGAGCGCGGGGTTCACGGTTAGTTTGTGTGTGTGGGGGTGTCTCGGTTAGGTTGCGTGTAGGGGGTCACGCTAATGTTGTGTGTGTGGGGGGGAGTCTCGGTTCGTTTTTGTTTGGGGGCGTCTCGGTTAGTTTTTGTGTGGGGGGTCTCGGTTAAGTTGTGTGTGTCAGGGGATCTCGGTTAGGTTGTGTGTGGGGGTGGTCTGGGTAAAGTTATGTGTTGCGGGAGGCTCAGTTGGGTTGCCTGTGGGGGAGGCGTCTCGGTTAGGTTATGTGTGGCGGAGTCTCTATTCAGTTGTGTGGTGGTCGTCTCGGTTAGGTTGTGTGTTTGGGGGTTCTCGGTTACGTTATGTGTTTGGCGGGTCTCGGTTAGGTCGTGTGTGTGCTGGGGGTCACGGTTAGATTGTGTGTGGGGAGATCTCGGTTAGGTTGTGTGTGTGGTGGGGGTCACGGTTATGTTGTGTGTGCGGGTCTCGGTTAGGTTGTGAGTGGGAAGGGTGGTCACGCTTGTGTTGTGTGTGTTTGTGTGGGGAGAGGTCTCGAATAGGTTGTATGGGAGGGACTCGGTTAGGGTTTGTGTGTGGGGGTGTCACGGTTCGGTTATGGGTGTGTGTGGAGGAGGGGGTCTCGGTTAAGCTTGTATGGGAGGGATCCGGTAGGTTTTTTGTGCGGCGTGTCACGGTTATCCTGTATGTGTCGGGGGGCGCTGAGCACCTCGAGTTTCGTCGCCGAGAGCATGCTGAAATCAAACGCAGGCAGCGGAAGGAGCGTGTGGCAAACCAGTCCCACCCACTCTTTCCCTAAACCACTGTCTGTTCCACCTGTGACAAGGACTGTGGTTCTCGTATTGGACTGTTCAGTCACCTAAGGACTCATTTTACGAATGAATGCAAATCTTGCTCGATTTCGAGCGACTGCCTATGAGGAACAGTCCAATACGAGAATCACAGTCCCTGTCACGGATGGTTCATTCAGTCGGTGAGTGTAAGGGAGGGTGGGACAGGTTTGCCGCGAGCTCCTTGCGCTGCCTACGCTAGACTTTTGCATGCTCTCGGCGACGAGACTCGAGGTGACCCTCGAGGTGTGTGTGTATGTAGTGGTTCGATAGCAATAGTTTTCTGTTGGGTAGCGGGGGACGAGGAGCAGAGAACCACTTATCCCACGAGTTCTACATAGCAGTACAATTAGAGCTGGTATGGAGAACATCTTTTGTTAAGAAGGGAAATGAGAGAGAGTCTTTCTTTTTCAAGAAAAAGACCGACACGGTGGGTTGGAAGTGTGGAGAGAATGAGGGAGAAGTCTCCCAAGGGTTAGGGGATAAAAGTAAAGTGGTTTTTTTGGTGGGGGGTGTGGGGTTTACCCTCACTTCATGATCCATCGTCTTGATGGCTAATTATAGTCGAGAATCTAACGTTTCGCCCTTACTGGAGCTTCATCAGAGACCAGGAAAAGCAAACGGATCGTGGGGCTCAAGGGTCAGAGGGTATCAGATCGAGAAACTTACAGTGAGAGGTTATGGAGACTTTAGGTCAGTCTGAACGAGAAGGTTTGGGAGGTGGGAAAGAAATTATTTAAACCTCCTCCCTCTCAGTGATAAGGTGTTAATCGTGAGCTATGGCTAGAGTTATGGTTCTTGTTTTTGTGTTGAGTCTGTGTGATCAGTGGTCCTCACTGATTGTTAGGTACAAATGTGGAGTTCCGCCCCCTTTTTGTTCATGTTTATGTGTAGTGTGTGATGCGTCACCTGTTTGAATGCCCGTGGTTCAGGGTTGGGATCTTTCGTGGGGGGTCTAATGTTTTTAGTTCTGACAGTTTGTTTCTCTCTTTTAAGTTTTTTCTATCCCATTTACCCCTTACTTCCTGTAAAAATGTTTTTTTGATTTTTGTAACTCATTTTTAATACATTTGTAAATTTTTTTTGTTTTGTACTTTTTTTGGTTTTGTTATAGTTTGCGGGTTAGTTCTGTTCTGTTTTTGTTATAACTCTCTTCGTTCAGTCCAGTCTTTTGTTTTATTCCTGGTTTGGTTCGCTGTGTCATCTATTGTACCCGATTTTTGTGGGCCCTTCTGATTCCTGGTCTACTCGGGGGTGGGCGGCTTGGGACTCTGTTTTACACACATTTCTGTTTAGTTCCTGTTTCTATGAGGAGGAGATAAGGGCAGGGGGTAGAATTAGGGGCATTTAGAGATATGACTTGGGGTTAGGGTCTGCATTAATATATTTTAGGTTCGGGTTCAGTCTTGGGGATCTAGCGTCTGGGGTTAGGACTGAGTTTGGAAGCAGTGGTTTGGGCCGTACAGCATTAGGTTAGGGTTCGGTTTCAAGGGTTTAGGATCGAGAGTTAGGGTTGGGGTTTTTGGGTTGTGTTCTGCACTGTTATGTTTTATGTTAGTGTTAAATTTTAGGGAGGTTCGGGTCTTGGGTTAGGGTTTGATTTTGGGGTAGGAGTCTGTGTTTACAAGTTTTGGGTTTAGGTTTCTGAGGGTTAGGATTTAGTTTTAGGGTTAGGATTTGCGGCTGGGGGCTTGATTTTAAACTTCTGCTTTGGATTCGTTCTTAGAGAGTTGGGGCCGAACTAGGTTTTGGGGCTGGAGTCTGGAAAAAATATTTCTTGGGGCTCGAGTTACTTTTATGGTCCTGGGTTAGGGTTTGGTTTTGTGGCTGGGGTCTGTGTTTACAAATTTTACCTATAGGTTTATGAGGGATAGGGTCTGGAGTTCGGGTCAGTTATTTTCATTATTTTAAATTATTTTAATTAAGAATATGATTCTTTATGTTCTGGTTACTTCTTTTTTGGTATCAGTTTCTCTGTTCATGTTTAGGATTACTTTAGGGTTTATTGTTACAGTCTGGGAACTAGTATTTGCTTCAGGTTTAAGCTAAGTCCTGGGAGTTAGGCTATTCTCTCACAGGGCCGCCCCTCACAGCGCCACTCCTCACAGTGCCGCCCATCACAGAGAAATGATCTGGGCTTGGGTATATGGGGCACGTGATTGAAAGCTCTATGGAACGCCAGAAAGGTCCCATGGCCAACTGTGAAGTTGAGTTTAAGTGCTTTCATTGTCAATACATAGGTTAGTAATTGGGGCTGGTAGATGTGAAATTAAATTTAATGCAGAGAAATGTGCTGCGATAGATTTTGGGAGGAAAGTAAAGGGAGGAAATGTACAATAAATGGTAAAACTTTCAATAAAGCATGGGAACAAAGAGATTTATGGTCGTAAGTTTCTAGCTAATTCCTTGTCTTACTGAATATCGAGAGTGTTAAATAGGTGCGCTTGTATTTACTCTGTACAGCCACCAGAGGGCTCATCTCCTGGAGTCCCAAGGGATCCCATAATCCCTTGGGGTCACACGTATTTAAGGAAGCTTCACAGGTTGGATAGGCACTCTGGAGACCTCCAATAAAAGACAAAGGTCACACTTTACTTTGAGCTCACAGTGTTCAGTCTGACGCTTTCTCCATACACAACAACTGGCAACAAGATACAAACAGCGAACCCAAAGATGCAGAGAACAGTGGGCATCCTGGAGAAATTCTCGGAGGGAGAAGTTTGGGAAACATTTGTGGAACGAGTCGACCAATACATCGTGGCCAACGAGCTGAATGGGGAAGAGAGCACTGCCAAATGAAGGGCGATCCTCCTCACCGTCTGTGGGGCACCAACGTATGGCCTCATCAAGAATCTGCTTTCTCCAGCGAAACCCACAGAGAAATCGTACGACGATTTGTGCACACTGGTCCGAGAGCATTTGAACGCGAAGGAAAGCATTCTGATGGCGAGGTACCGGCTCTATAACGACAAAAGGTCTGAAGGCGAGGAAATGGCGTGTTATTTCGCCGAGCTAAGAAGCCTTGCTGGACATTGCGAATTTGAAGGACATTTGGAGCATATGCTCGGAGACTTTTACATAATTTACATTGGCCACGAGACTATACTTCGCAAACTTTTGACTGTAGAGACCCCAACCTTGAGTAAGGCCACAGCGATAACCCAGGCGTATATTGCCATCAGTGACAATACGAAGCAAATCTCTCAACACAAAAGTGCTGCTACAAGTACTGTGAACAAATTGATGTTGTTTTTGAATCATAATGTACAGGGCAGGTCAAACATACCTGCAGCTGCACGTCCGCAGATGACTCAAAGACGATCATCAAGGATGATGAAGGCAAGGCCATTAACACCTTGTTGGCGCTGAACAGGCAGTCATCGATTCCATTCATGCCGATTCAAAGAGTACGTTTACAAGGGCTGTGCAACAATGGGACATCGCCAACGAGTGTGCAGGCAAGCTGCAAAACTTCTTCAACCAGCAAACCACCATGTTGCAGAGGAGAACATATCCATAGAGGATCACGATGAACCAGAGCCTCAGACCGATGAGGCAGAGATACATGCAGTGCAAACATTCACCACGAATTGTCCACCGATAATGCTGAATGTTGAACTTGTTGAACTAAATGGACTCCCGGTGTCAATGGAGCTGGACACATGGGTGAGCCAGTCCATCATGGGCGAAAAGACTTTCGAAATTTTGTGGTGCAACGTGGCCTCAAGCCCAGTCAAAACTCCAGTTCGCACGAAACTAAGAACTTACACGAAATAACTGATTCCTGTAATAGGCAGTGCTACCATAAAGGTCTGCTACGATGGAATGGTGCACAAGCTACCACTCTGCTTGTTACCGGGCGATGGTCCCATGCTGCTCGGCAGGAGCTGGCTGGGAAAGATACGCTGGAACTGGGACCACATCTGAGCGCGATCGCCCGCTGACGGATCTCCATGGGCACAGGTCTTAAACAAATTTCCTTCGCTGTTCGAATCAGGCATCGGGAAATACCAAGGAGCAAAAGTGCAGATCCACCTAATTCCGGGGGCACGAACCATCCGTCACAAGGTGAAAGCAGTACTGAACATGATGCGAGAAAAGGGTAGAAATCGAGCTCGACCAGCTACAAAGCGAGGGCATCTTCTCACCGATCAAGAGAGTGAGAGAGAGAAAGAAACAGAGAGAGAGAGAGAGAGAGAAGGCGAGAGAGAGATAGAAGGCGAGAGAGTTGTAGTCCTCAAGGGAGACGACAACGTCAGAATTTGTGGCGATTACAAAGTAACTATCAATCGTTTCTCCCTGCAGGATCAATACCACCTTCCAAAAGCCGACGACCTCTTTGCAACGCTGGCGCGAGGAAAGGCGTTCACGAAGCGGGATCTGACCTCAGCATACATGAGGTAGGAACTGGAGAAATCATCGAAGGCCCTCACTGGCATCAACAGGCACAAAAGTGTTTTTGTTTATAACAGATGCCCGTTTGGAATCCAATCGGTGGCGACGATATTCCAGAGAAACATACAAAGTTTACTGAAGTCGGTCCCGCACAACATAATCTTCCAGGACGACAACTTGTACACAGGTCGGAACACAGTCGAGCATCTGCAGAATCTGGAGGAGGTTCTTAGTCGACTCAACCGCATGGGGCTCACCTTAAATCGCTAAAAGTGCGTTTTCCTGCCGCCTGAAGTGGACTTCTTTGGAAGGAGGAATGCGGCGGACGAAATCAGACCCACTAAAGCGAAGACGGAGGCAATCGAGAACGCACCTCGGCCACAGAACGTGGCGGAGCTGCAGTCATTCCTGGGACTCTTGAATTTCTTTGGTAACTTCTTACCGGGTCTTAGCACCCTGCTAGAAGCACTCCATGTCTTACTTGAAAAGGGGGCGAATGGGTTTTGCAACAAGCTAATGATTTCAGGAAACTGCAACCGATGGTTTATGCATCCAGGAGTCTGTCTAAGGTGTCTGTCTGCAGCATGACTGGAAAAGAAGTGTTAGCGTGTGTCTATGGGGTAAAGAAAATGGATCAATACCTGCTTGGGCTAAAATTCGAATTAGAAACTGAACATAAGCCACTTATATCCCACTTTTCCGAGAGTAAAGGGATAAATACAAATGCATCGGCCCGCATCCAGAGATGGCCGTTCATGATGTCCGCATCCAACCATGCCATCCATTACAGGCCAGGCACAGAAAACTGCGCCGATGCTCTCAGTAGGCTGCCATTGCCCACCACGGGGGTGGAAATGGGGCGGCCTGCAGATCTAGCCAAGGTTATAGAAGCATTTGAGAGTGAGCAATCACCCATCACAGGACAAGCAGGACCCATTATATCCTTAGTCAAAAGCTGTGTGCTTCACGAGAGTTGATCCAGTGTCCCAGTGGAAATGCAGGAAGATATAAAGCCATTCCAGTGGCGCAAAGATGAAATGTCTATATAGGCAGGCTTCCTGCTGTGAGGCAATCGAGTAGTGTTTCACAGAAGGGCAGAGGCTCCTTCATCAATTGCCTCCAACTACCCGCACAGGCATCATAATGATGAAAGTGATAGGCAGATCCCACGTATGGTGGCCCGGTATCGATGCGGACTTAGAGTCCTGCATTCACAGATGTAACGCATGCTCGCAGTTAAGCATTGTACCCTGGGAGGCGCCTCTAAGTTTCAGGTCTTGGCTAGGGTATACGTCGACTATGCCGGCCCATGCTTAGTAAAATGTTCCTTGTGGTTGTAGACGCGTACTCCAAGTGGATTGAATGTGAGATAATGTCGGCTAGCAAGTCTGCTGCCACCACTGAAAGCCTGCGGGACATGTTTTCCACACACAGCTTACCCGATGTTCTGTTGAACGACAACGGGCCATGTTTTCCCAATAATGATTTCAAAGAATTCATGAACCTTAACGGATCAAGCATGTCAAAACTGCGCCGTTTCCAACCAGCGTCCAATGGTCAGGCATAGAGAGCAATGCAAACCATCAAGCAAGTCTTGAGGAGGGTAACTGAAGGCTCACCCCAGACTCGTTTTCCCGAGTCCTGCTTAGCTACCGCACAAGACCCTGCTCGCTCACTGGGATCCCACCCGCTGAACTGCTCATGAAAAGAGCACTTAAGATAAGGCTCTTGTTATACACACTGAAATACATGAACAGGTGGAGAGCAGGCAGCTTCAACAAAGTGCGCGCCATGACAGCACAAATGTGTCACGCGAGATTGAATTCAATGATCCTGTATTGGTATTAAATTATGGACTAGGTCCCAAGTGGCTTCCCGGCACTGTCATGGCCAAAGGGCGGAGCAGGGTGTGTCGGGTCAAACTTTCAAATGCACTCATTCACCAGAAACACTTGGACCAAATCAAACTCAGATTCACGGACTACCCTGAGCAACCCACATTGGACCCTACCTTTTTTGATCCATCAACACACACACCAGTGGGAAATGACACCACGTTGACCATGAAGCAGAACCCATCATCCACAGCAGCCCTGCAGGGCCCAACACACCAGGCAGCCCAGCAAGGCCAGCTGCACAGCAGCCCGGCGAGCGCCCAACAAATGATTCAACTACACCAGCTTTCACACCGAGATGATCAACCAGGACAATAAGGGCCCCAGATCGACTCCCATTGTCAATAGTTATACTCTGGGGGGGAATGTTGTTATATATGTGGGCTTGTATTTACTCTGTGCAGCCACCAGTAGTCGCATTCCCCGGAGTGCCAAGGAATCCCATAATCCCTTGGGAGCACAGATAGTTCAGAAGGCTTCACAGGTTGGAGAGGCAGTCTGGAGACCTGCAATAAAAGACGAATGTCACACTTTACTTTGAGCTCGCAGTGTTCAGTCTGACTCTTTCTCCATACACTAGTCTTACATCACATTTCAATTTTCCCGCCTGTCACATTGCCTGTATCTTGCGGTGCTCACTGGGCAGAAGGCTGCAAATGTATCTGCAGACGCTGTGTGATCCCGAACCTCTCTCTCAAATAAAGTCTCTCCAACTTTAGTCTCTTTCTTTGCTTTCTGTGTGTGTACAGTAAAAACGGAACGACTGTCTGTTTGTCACATAGGCCCCAGGCTTTAGGTATCACTCCCAGAGTTTGAGCTCCCCGGATTTTCTGTGCCATATCAAATCCGTGCTGTAGCTGCCCTTGCATTGTGTGATGGAACTGTGTAGATTGTGTTTTGCTCTGTATCTAACCCGTGGTGTACCTGCCCTGGGAGTGTGTTGGTACATTGTAGATGGGACTGTACTCTCTGTATCTAACCCATGCTGCACATGCTGCGGGAGTATTTGACGGGACAGTGTTGAGGGAGCTTTACTCTGTAGCTAAGCCGTGCTGTACCTACCCTTGGAGTGTTTGATGGGACAGTGAAGCCGGAGACGTATTCTGGATCTAACCCGTGCTGTACCTGCCCTGGGAGTGTTTGATGGGATAGTGCACAGAGAGCTTTGATTTGTATCTATCCCGTGCTGTACTTGCCTTGGGAGCGTTTCACGGGAAAGTGTAGAAGGAGCTTTTCACTGTGTTTAACCAGTGCTGCACCTGCTCTGGGAGTGTTTGATGGTACAGTGTAGAGGGAGCTTTACTCTGGGTCTCATCTGTGCAGTGTCTGCCCTGGGAGTGTTTGATAGGACATTGCAGACGGAGCTTTACTGTCTATTTAACCAGCGCAGCACCAGCCCTGGGAATGTTTGATGGGAGTTTAAAATGCGATTTACTCTGACACGTACTATAATCTATCAGACGTTGATGCATCAGAGTATTTCTCTTTAACATAACCTGGCACGTGAAAGAGCATAATATTAAAAGAGACTGCATGATCCGCCTGTTCGCTGTGCAGTCATTTCGCCTCTGCAGCACAACGTAAAAAGGCTGGGGGTATTGTGTCGTTACAATGATAGGACACTAGGTGGCGCAGCCCCTTCACCAAAGGGACTTGGATTCAAACACAACTCAAACCGGACGGGTGACGAATAACTCTCAGGGGAATAAAACAAAGTATGATAGGGAAAGGGAACGATGTGAATGAGCCTTGGAGAATGGAACTCAACAAAGTCCAATATATTCCATTTATCATTCATGATTTATTAACAATTTCACATAGAACAATTTACAGAGACGTTTTTAAAATGTTAACACAAATTGAATATAACAAATGAGCGTCACATTGAGCCTGGAACACACACGGCCTGAGCTGCCAGCTATCTGTACAACTGCAACAGACACAAGGGAGAGAGAACCAGTTCAACATAAAGGGAAGGAAATAATTGTGAATCATGAATGAGAAAAGTGACTTCGTTACACATGAGATATTCAAACAATTATGAAACTCAGAGATACATTTACATTATAGCCACGAATATCTCACTTCTCAAACACAGAGACGAAAAAACTGAAGTCAATTGAATCTGGGAATCACCAAGAGAACCTAGTTTATTTTCAGG
Source organism: Pristiophorus japonicus (assembly GCF_044704955.1). Lineage (NCBI taxonomy): Eukaryota > Metazoa > Chordata > Chondrichthyes > Pristiophoridae > Pristiophorus > Pristiophorus japonicus. The sequence continues at coordinate 19,597,241 of NC_092001.1, read as the reverse complement.
ACACAGGGATGTTAATAACCAATGAGGAAAATCCACGGCGGCCGAGATCCAGCCGATCACTTGACCTGTAAAAGAGTGATAAAAGATTGAAGCAGGGATTTAGTGCTTTGGGGCATTTATCTCAGGGTTTTTATCAATGGAACGTTCAGAGATTTGGCAAACCGCTTCAGTCAGCTCGAAGCGAATGCACTGAATCTTCTCACCTTCACCAGAGTGACGGCAGCACTGTAGAACATGCTCAGGAAGAACAGGATGATGAATGTGGAAGCGGTTGTCCAGATGTTGCCACTCTGGTCCTCGTAGTCTTCATCCCAGATATGATCTGAGGAATCTGCGGAGATGTAGAGGAGGAAAATATTCAGATCGTTTGCTAATCCAAAATATCGTATAATTGTTATATATTCTATTTTATTTCCTTAAGTTATTAGGTTGTTCTCTAATTTGATGTTCAATGTATGCCCTGTGTTAAGTTAATCACTCCCAACAATCTATCTGTGTTCCTAATTCCACAGTCGCTCTTCCTTTATGATCCTTCTACAGTCCGTGTTGGAAAATTTGACAGTTTTCCTTAAATGTCACAAGCTCATTGATTTTGTATAAATTTCATAGGATTTACCGATCGGGAATAGTATGATGTAATATCGAGGGAGGTTTACTGAGCGATACCGATTATTTTAACAATAGTTTTAGCTACCTAATTATTTGGAGACTGTCAAGCGGGCAGCGTAAGACGTCAGATGTGAGTTATAATCTTGATTAGTTTGTGAAGGTCAATGTTCTAAACATAATAACTTGCATCAGTTTCCAACTAAGAACGTTAATTCAGTGTGTGTGTAGGACCAGAATAGAGGAATGTGAGATATTATGACATCAGAAATGAATTATTTAATATAATGGTTGGGAGGCTGTTCCAAGAGTGCATTTTAATTCTATATTCATCGATAGCCTGATGTATTTTGTGCACTTTAGTGTTTACATATATGTGCATGACGATCACTTGTTCTGGTTTAATCTGTGTTTGTGTGTTGATGTGTGTTAATGTAATGTTGATATGCAAGTTTGCGGGTGTTCATGTGCGATTCTATGCATCTATATTTATGTGTAAGTGTGTGTTTTTTTCGTACGCTTGTGTACGTTTACTTGTCGGTCTTTGTGTGTTTATATGAAATTTTGTGTATTTATGTTTAAATATGTGTGTTTTGTATAAGTACGTTCATGTGTGTGTTTTTCATGTGTGTGTTTATGGTTATGTGTAAGTGTTCTGTATGTTTAGGGGTAAGCATGTGCGTGCTTGTATGTAAATGTGTGTGTTCGCATGTAAATGTGTGTATGTGTGTTATGCGTCAGTGGGATTGTGTTCATGTGTGTGTTTATGCGAGTGTAAGTGCATGTGTGTGTGCGTGTGTGTGTATGTGTGTTAATGCGTGTGATTTTGTCTGTTTAGTGTAAGTGTGTGTGTGTGTATTTTTGCAGTCATTCAAACTTTCAGAGAGTACTAATAACTGGTTCAGACAATGACGGCGTGTATTATATTCTGGGCATGTGTAATATCCTATGTAAGTGTGCCTATGTCCGTGTTTATGTGTAAGTCTCTGTGTGTTTATGTGTAAACGTGAACTTTCACAAAAACACACGCAAACACTTTTGCACGCATTCTTCCCCGCTCTGTGTAAATGTTTTCAGCGTGAGACGCCAGGTGACGTCAGAGGACGGATGCAACAATTCAACGATGGGCATCTCTCCCTGGTGGGAATTGAGGGGTACAGTGACTTAACAATTGCCGTTTCCCCTCACTGTGTTGGAGAATCGGAGACACAATGAGTTAACAATTACCCTTTCCCCTCTCTCTGATGGGGCAGCGGATGTACAGGGGGTTAACAATTGACCTCTCCCCTCCCCCTGGTGGGGCAGTGGGAGGTAGAGGAGATTATCAATTCACCTTTGCTCTATCTCTGGTGGGGCAGTGGCGGGTACAGGATGTTAACAATTGAATTTCCTCTCTGGTGGAGTGGTGGGGGGTACAGGGGGTTAACAATTGCCCTTTTCCCTCCCTCTGGTTGGGCAATGTGAGTTACAGGGGATTAACAATTGACCTTTGCTCTCTCTGGTGGGGCAGTGTGAGGTACAGATGGTTAACAATTGCCCTTTTCACTCTCTCTCTGGCGGGGCAGTGGGAGGTCCAGGGGGTTGACAATTGACCTTTCCCTTCTCTCTGGTGTGGCAGTGTGAGATACAGGGGATTGACAATTGACCTTTCCCTTCTCTCTGGTGGGGCAGTGGGAGGTGCAGGAGATTAACAATTGACCTTTCCCCTCCCTCTGTTGGGGCAGTGGTCTTACAATGAATTAACAGTTGACCTTTCCCCTCTCTCTAGTGCGGTAGTGGGTGTACAGTGGGTTAACGATTGAACTTTCCCCTCCCCCTGGTGGGGCAGGGAGGGTACAGGGGGTTTACAATTGACCTTTCCCCTCTGGTGGGGCAGTGGGGGGTACAGGGGGTTAGCAATTGACATTTCCCCTCGCTCTGTTGGGGCAGTGGGAGTTGCAGGGTGTTAACAATTGACCTTTCCCCTCTCTCTGGCGGGGTCGTGGGAGTACCGTGGCTTAACAATTGACCTTTCCCCTCCACCGGGTAGGTCAGTGGGTGGTGCAGGGGGTTAACAATTGACCTTTCCCCTCTGGTGGGGCAGTGGGGGGTACAGGGGGTTAACAATTTACTTGTTCTCTCTCTCTGGTGGGGCAGTGGTAGGTACAGTTCCTGTTCCCGTGTCGCCCTCATTTCAGATCCAAGAGGGTGCGATGCTGCCAATTAAAACCGGCCCCAAATCTGAAGGGATGGACAACACGAGAAACAATGACACATAGATCTAAATGTGCTGCATTTGTTTGTATGAAAATGGAACTTTGCAGTTTCTGCCAGTGGGAAGAAAGTTGCTGAAATTACTTTGAGGAATCCTGTCATGAAAGAGCTTCATTCTGTCTCCAAACTGTGGTGTATCTGAGCTGGGAGCGCTGGCTGTACCAGCTTTGTGCCCATTCCGACAATAACTCTGCTTCACATTAACAGCCCGTCCTTTGGCAAAAATGAGAAACAAAATTAATTGAGCGGCTGTGTGTGTAACTCACGATTGGAAGAAAAGGCATTTATTGGTTTTTATTTAAGAACTGAAATGCAATCGAGAGATTCTCATTGACAAGCATTGACCGTGACCATCAGACCAAAAGAAATGTTCACAAAACTGGGTTTACCGCTGGATTTATTGACTGTTCTGATGATGGTCTTCAAGGGGATGGCTTCATGTCCTACCACACAGGAGTAAGAAGCACCGCTGACCCACTCCTCGGCTGCAATGGATAACAGGCTGTACGTGAAGAAAGAGCTGCTGCTGTTATCCGTCTTCACCTCGGTGTCCGTGTGGTTGCCCGAATTCACCGGCTTGTCATTGACGGTCCACTTGACGAAGATCTCTCGGGGGGAGAAACCTCTCACTAAGCAGGTGAGGCTGACCAACCTCTGAGCGGAGATTTCTTCTGCCGAGGGCAGGAGGACAGACACGACCGGTTCCCGCGGATCTTTAGCTGCAGATCAATTACAATAAACATCAATGAACTGGAGACTTCCAGAGACAATGACACCGGTGTTTAAATGCGCGAGATATGTGGTTTGCGCGGAATTTTTAAGGATTCACAATTTCGCCTCTGTGGCATGTCCAGTTTTTCAGCCCAGATCAAAATGGAATAAAATCCTTCTCTCTGGGAGCTTGAAGAGTTGTACTGGAAAATTACATAGGATTCACTGCTAGGAACCAGGCCATTCGGCCAACTGATTTATACCAACTTTTATGCTCCACACGAGCCTACTCCCAGCTCACCATCGAAACCACGCAATATGTCCTTCTATTGCTTTCTCCCTCCTGCAATTATCTAACTTCCCCTTAAATGCATCATCCCATATCCCAGAGTATTTAGTTCGTGGGATTACCATTTGAATTATCAAAGTAATCTATTAAAATACTTATTAGAACGAATTGGCCCATGTACAAGGACCGGGAATAGTCACAGCCTCTCACGTGTTCCAACAATCACGCCGCTCACCCATTTCCTTGTGGATGGAACCTCTGATCGGAGTCGGCATATCCCGATGGCTCACCACGCAGTCAAACACAATCCCACTCAGCCAGTTTTGTGTCGAGATGTCTAACTTGATGATCACACTATCGGCCTCTCCCTGTTCAGCGTGATTCTCTGGTTTCAAAATGTCCTTTTTCCGCTCCCAGGACACGGTGACTCCAAAAGGAGCATTCGACACGATGCAGGTTAAGGTCACTGTCGCCTCCATTAAGACATGCTCGAGTGACGGCGGCGAAAGAGTGATTGTTGGATCGTTGCACGAGGAATCTTCTGTGAAGCAGAAATGAAAGTCAAGCAAAGCTTCATCTCCAGAGTCAGGATAGCAGCATTCTGCTTAACTCCCAAAAGTAGAATAAATCACCTTTGAGATATTAACCTCTCGTTGTTGCTTAACAACCATCATTATTGGAAGGACAACGAATTGGCAGCCATCCCGGGAGTCTCTTTAACATTTCCTGTGTATTTGCACCCAGAGCCACCTGTGATCGGCTGTGAGGCAAAGACCCGACATAAAACATTGAATAACGTTCGGTGCAATTGTGTTATGCACTGAATAGCGCTCGTCCCGAAAATCCTTGCTCCTTTACGCCCGTCTATCGATCCTTCTGCGCGAACGCATTTCCCCTCAATATAATGGCTCAACCCCCAGGATGAAGAGCTCTACATGGAAATTGCATTGGTTCAAAACGAGTGTCAAATCAAATCCAGGATTATAGTTGCAACAGGAAACAAAGTTAATTTTCTGGTGTCTTGTGATTTTGGGGTTGATGAAAATGTGCAGGAACCAGTCGCAGCCCCCGCCCCTCCCACGGCAGAGCAGAAGTAAAAGGTCGTGGTAAGGGAATTTCAACGGGTCTTTTGTCATGTGGAATAAATTGCAATACTGATGTGAAGTAGTTTTTTGTTATATTTCTGTCATTAGTGAGCTTTTATCATGTCTAGTGAGAGAGAGTAAGGAAGAAATATAAATGCAGGACAGTAATAGTGTCATAGGAACAGGAGAAGTCCATTCAGCCCATCCATCCTGTTCTGCCATTCAATCAGATCATGGCTGATATCTACCTCAACACCATCTACCCGCTTTGGTTGTGCAACCCTTTACACCCTTGCCTAACAAAGATCTATCAATCTCAGTTTTGACATGTTCAATTGACCCCTTCCCTCAACAGCTTTGGGAGGTCCGTGGGGGGGGGGGGGGGAGGTTGGTGGAGAGAGTTCCAGATGTACACGAGACTGTGTGTGAAATTATCCTTCCTGACATTACCCCTGAATGGTGAAGATCTACTTTTAAGGTTCTGTCCCTGGTCCTGAAGTACCGCACCAGAGGAAATATATTCTCGCTATCTACCACATCAGTTCCAATTATCAACGTAAACACCTCAATTACATCGCCTCTTCACATTCTACACAAAGGAATACAAGCTTAACCCGTCCTAATCATTTAGCCGTTTTAGCCCGGTATCATTCGGGTTAATTTGCATTGCACCCGCTCTAAAGCCAGTTTATCCATCCTGCGGTGCGGTGCCCAGAACTGAATGCTGTGTTCTAAAAAGGCAGGTCATAAAATCAGAGACATTTTCGGCATGGAAAGAGGCAATTTTTGCCCATCGTTTCCATGCCGGCCAAACAAGAGCATTCCAGCCTAATCCCACATTCCAGCTCTTGGTCCGTAGCCCTGTAGGTTCATTGCATATCCAATATTTATTTTTAATGTAGTGAGGTGTTCAGCCTCTACCACCCTTTCAGGTAGTGATTTCGAGACCCACACTACGTTCTGGATGAAGACATTTCCTCTCATATCTCCTCTAAACCTCGCCCCAATTACTTTAAATCTGTGTCCCCTGGTTGTTGACTCATCTGCCAAGGGTAACAGGTCCTTCCTATCCACTTTATCAAGGCCCCTCATAATCTTATACATCTCAATCAGGTCTCCCCTCAGTCTCCTCTGTTCGAAACAAAATAGACCCAGCCTATCCAATCTTTCCTCATAGCCAACATTCTCCAGCCCAGACAACTTCCTGGTAAATCTCCTCTGCACCCGTTCCAGTGCAGCAATATCTTTCCTGTAACCTGGTGACCAGAAATGCACGTGCTACTCCAGCTGCGGCCTAACAAGTGTTTTATACAGTTCAAGCATAAGCTCCTTGCTATTTTATTCCATGCCTCGACTAATAAAGGTAAATATAACGTCTGCCTTCTTAACCCACTTATCAAGCTGGCGTGCTAACTTTAGGGATCTGTGGACATGCAGTCCAAGGTGCCTTTATTCGTCGACAACCATTCTAGCAATTTCTAGCAGTGGCCCTTACAGTGTAAAGGCCTGGAGACACCGACTGTCGCTCCCAATATGCTCAGGAAACTCAGGATAACGCTGAGACTAAGGGCAAGCAGAGGGCAAACGTTGGCGAAGTGACGGAATCATGAACCGTGAGGAATCCTAAGTCAGGGCTTACACCGAAAGGAAAAACAAATTGTATGATTAGAAATGAGAAATAGTTCTGTGCTTTTTACTAATAACGATAAAAGCCCTGACTGAGATCAGCGCTCAGAATGATCCGGAACTTCCCGGGGCTGTGTCTCTTACCCGGAGATCTGGTGATCGTTCGGTTTTGGGTAATTCCTTGATGAGAGACCTGGCAGGTATAGACTGAGTGGGCGAACCATTCCGCGGCGGAGAATGTCAGTCGACGACTCGCCGAGAAGTTCCCATTCACCTCACATGATGAAGCCCGATTTCATAACTTGTCCATTCTTCAGCCAATTCACGGTCAGTGACTTTGGATGGAAATCGATGATTGAACACACGGCGGTTGCAGATCTGCTTCTGGCGATTTCTTCCTTGGAACTCAAGGTAAGGATAACAGCTGGATGATGTACCACACGACCTGCAAGAAAATACATTTTATGGCGATTATTTGTTACAATCCAAACAATTAAGAACTTTAAAGTGGTTTTTAACATATAATCTACATCACCAAAACAGGCCATTAGGCCCAACAGGCCTATGCTTATGTTCCACATGGGCCTCCTCTCTCCCTGTTGCCTAGCCGCTATCAACATAATCTTCGATGGCTTTCTCCCTCCTGTACTTATCTAGATTCGCCTGAAACGCATCTATGATATTCGCCTCGTATTCCATGCGGCAGGGAGTTCCATATTTTACCAATTCCTTGGGTGAAGAACTTTCTCCTGGACTCCCTATTGGATTTATTAGTGAATATCTTATATTTATGGCCCCAATATCGGGCTCCTGCTCAAGCAAAATATTTTATCTACGTTTAACCTTTAAATCGCTTCATAATTTTAAAGACCACCATTTGATCACCACTCAGCCTTCCCTTTTCTGGAGAAACGAATCCCACTCCGTTCAGCAATTATTCACAGTTGCAATTTTTCAGTTCTGGTGTCGTCCTTGTGCCTCTGTATCATTCTTATAATATGGAAACCAGCACTATGCACTTTACAGTTGATATAATCCGGAGATTAGAGCAGTGTACATTACTCTATATGTGATATGGAGACCAGGCATGTGCGTAGTACTCTGAGTGTGATATGGAAACCAGAACTATGTCAGTGTTCGAATTTTGATTTGGAGATCGGAATGCACACTAAGATGTGTTATGGAGACCAGACGTGTATGCAGCACTCTTAATATGTTATGGAGACCTTATCTGTGTACAATACTCTAAATATGATGTGGAAACCAGACCTGTACGCAGCACTCGCTGTGTGATATGAAGACCAGAGCTGTGCAATGACTCTAAGTGTAAGATGGAGACCAGAACTGTGCACATTACTCAAAGTCTGGTCTAACCAAGGTTGTATAGAAGTTGAACATATCATCTCTGCTTTTCACAATTTGCCTTCCTTGTATCCCACAGAACTCACCTGGCATTTTTACGTCCCAGACCGAGCCACCTCGTCGAACCTCGCAGTAGATTGCGCTACTCCCCACCAATGACTTGCTGATGGTTAACTGGCTGCTCAGTGTGTCGGCTCAATCCTTGTTGATGTTTGACGGGTAGGTCTTCAATCCAGTGGTGAGCGGCGCTTCTTCTGTCCTCCAGGAAAGGCTGGTGATTTCCGTGGAGTAGTCCATCGCTAAGCAGCCATAGGTGAAGGTGCCGCCAGTGTCGGGTTGTTCACAGGAGGAGAGCAGGGCATAGAGTTTGGGAGCAGATGGTGTCGCTGGGAAAGATTGGCCAAGCAGACTCTGTAATCAGTGCTTATAATATAACCAAACAACTAAACGTTTCACTACGTGGTGAACTAAATCCATCATTTACCGATCATACCCTCCGTCAACATTTGAATTACTAGGAGTTATGAGACCCGACGTGAAACGCCTCCACGTAACTCCAGTCTTGTACATAAGTATAGTCACGAGACTTAAAGGGGCATTCTGCCCAGCAGGCTCCTTTGTACGGAGTGAATGCTGGAATATTGTATCGTGGACTTCTTCCTGCTATTATGGAACTCTCCCCTCAATCCCCAATCACTTTTACAGTAGATTATTTCACATTATATATTCTGAGTTCCTCCCTGCATCCTTTTGCTCTCAGAATCTTATTAGCAGCACGGAATCAGGCCATTCCATGATATTAAAGTGAAGTCAACTCTCCACTTTTTAGATGCTGCTTAAACTAACCTCTTGGACCAAGATGTTGGTCAATCGCCAGAATCACTGCTGACCATACTAAAGGAAACTGCTTATGTGGCCTGATATCAAATTTTACCTCCTTAAGCTCTTATGAATCGTCTTGGGACGTTTCACTACGTTAAACGCGCTATATAAATGCAAGTATTGTTTTCAGGGGATACACTTGGTTGAATAGCGGTGGGGTGAATTATCCTAATCTCACAACTTCTACAGCAAGATCTACTAGTTGTATTAACTTTTTTTAAATCCTGGCATGTTTATAAACATGACCGAGACAGATAAAGTCATACAACTTCAAATCACGGAAGGAGGCTATTCGGCCCATCACGCCTCTGTACGATCTCTCCACCAATTCCGTTCACCTTCCAATTCCCAATCTTCTTCTCAAACGTTCAATTTTATTAAGCTGTTATGGATTCTGCATGCAGCCCTCTTTCTGATAGGACAACTCATGTCCCAACAGCACCTATGTAGAATAATACAATAATACCCTCTCCCTTCATTCCTTTGCTGCAGATATTCAATCAGTGCCATTTACTCACCAACTCACCGACCTGGGGAAATATGTTTCCCGAATCCCTTCATAAAACCCTTCATATTTCCAAAACCCCTCTATCAGAATTCTTCTAAATCTTCTTTGTTCCCAGGAAAATATAGGACGTTCCAATAAATGGTTGAAGTCTCCTTTAAAATGTGAATTGATTACTTCAGCGCTCAGATTTGAACCGGGAACTTTTGCGCAGCCTGATATCTAGGATTCAAGTTTGATCTCAATCGGGATTGATTCGGGCCTATCTCTTTCCTGCTCAGAATTCGAGGAAGAGCGATGCAGTATGAGTTGTGATCTGTCCCCTGTTACTGATTGGATGTCTCCTGATCTTCCTCTTCCGAATCACTCCATGAAATAATCCGAATGATGTACGGTTCCCAAAGCTGGTTATATGGAACGATGCTCTTTAAAAGCTCCATTTAATTTTACAAATTATTCTCCAGCCTCCTGCCAGTGAGAACATGCACTGCTTTCTGGGTCGTTGCAGTCTCTTCTTTGTGTTGTTCGAACCGAAAATAATCTAAACATCAGTACAGGTTTTCTTCGCTAAATACCTAATATTGGCAAACCTTAAACATTATAAATCGATTGGTTATCAGCCGGGTCTATGCTAGGAAGGACAAAGGTTAATGAACCTGGTTACTGCTGATATGGGTAACTCTCGATTCTGGTTAGTGCGGATTACTGAAACACCTGTGGCTTATTGGTCAAATACTGAAATCTCGGTCTATACCGTAAAATTACAGAGAGGGTCGATGATGGTGTTGCAACAGATGTGGTATATATCGATGTTCAAATGACATTTTATAAAGTATCTCATAAAAGAATGATTCGGAAAATAGAAGCACATGTGATTGAAGGGATGGAGGTAACTTGGGTATTTAATTGGCTGCGGGAGAGGAGGCAGCGAGCAGTGGTGAACAGATGTTTTTCTGACGGAAAAGTAGTGGGGTCGCCCTTTGGTCGGTATGAGCAACATTGCTTTTCCTGTTATATATATAAATTACCTGGACTTGTTTATAGGGAATACAGTTTACAAGTTCACGAATGATGCAAACTTGACAACGTGGGAATGTGTGAGCAGGATAGCAGCGGATTTCAAGTGTGCATCGACAGATTGGTGAAATGGGCAGGCACATGCCAGATACAATTTAATGCATTTTGGAGGAACAACATGTAGAGGCAATATAATCTAACAGGCATTAATTTGAGGGAGGTGCCAGAGCAGAGAGTCCTGGGAGTACATATTCACATTTCTTTGAAGGTGGCTGGGCAAGTTGATAAGAAGGTTACGAAATTGTATGCGTTATTGCCATTGTAAAAGGGGCCTTGAATACAGAATCACGGGTGTCATGCTAAACCTTTACAAATCACTGGTTAGACGTCGGATGCTGTAGTGTATACAATTCTGACCTCCACAATTTAGAATGGATGACAAGGCCCCAGAATTATATAAAGGACCAGAGGCTTCAGTTAGGTGGAAAGATTAGAAAATCTGCGATTGTGTATTAAAGCAGTGAAAATGAATTGAGGCCTAATAGAGGTATTCAAAATTGAGACAGGTTTTGTCAAAGCAAGTCAGGAGAAAAGATTTCCAATGGTGATTACGTCGTTAACCAAAGGTCACAGATTTAAAATAATTGGCAAAAGAACGAGAGGGAAAAGGAGGGGATTATTTTTTAAAAGAGAGGGTTAGGTTCTAGAAACGCTTCATCATGTTGAACACCACTATCAGATCTGTGTTTATTGTCTGTTATAGTGAAATGGGACATTTAAAATAAAGGATCTGAGAAATTTGGCTCAAACGATTCAATTGGATACCGTTACAGAGTCTGAAATATTATTGTGAATGGCAATTCATCGCAGGCTGAATGTATCTCTTTAAATGCTTCACAGAAATGCAGTTCAGTTACTGTGTGCCTTGTGTTGTGACCCAGTCAAAAAACTGCATCTGACCTGCGTCTGTCCCTAGCTGGTGCATTAAAAAAAAACAACTGAACGAAATGCTGATTTCAAACATAACGTTCCCATGATTGTTATTTGAAGCAAGAGTTCGACATTCACCAGTTAAATTGTCAAATTAACTTCCAGCCTACCATCAGATCAGAACAGGCGCTGCTTTCTGGACCATTTCAATCTTTTCCAGAAACGGCTTGTTCTGAAATTGAACTCAAGATCAGGCCAATCTCATTCAATCATTATTTAATACTCAAAATGTTAAACGTTTATCAATTCATCAAAAATGAAGCAGTTATATTGCGATAAGGTTAAACTCAATTTAGGCATTGTTGTTTCATTGGAGCAATGGAAATATTTATTTGAACATATCTGGCTTGCTAACTCGAACTTTATTAGTTGGCTGCAAATTAAGTCTCCTTGAATGCCCCTGGATAAAGCATTTTCAGTTCTGTTATATTACAAATAATATAGAGTAAAGCTCCCTCTGCATTCTATGCTCAGCTGTATCAAGGGATTGATTTCGAGAAAAGCCATGTCAATACTGCACTGTCAAACAGTCCAGATAAGGTAGCGCACTAGTTAAATAGAGAGCAGAGCTCCATCTACTCTGTCCCACCAAACACTAACACGGCAGATGGAACACGAGTTGGATAAAGAGTAAATGTTGCCTCTACACTGTCCTGTGAAAGAGTCACGGGACAGTTACAGCACGGGATAAATACAGAGTTAAGCTCCTTATACATTGCACGAACAGACTGACCCAGGGCAGCTACAACACGGGTTAGATACAGAATAAATTCTCCCTTTGCACGATCCCATCCAACACTCCCAGTGTCCCAGGGCAGATACAGCAATGGTTAAATACAGAGTAAGGCTCCCTCCACACTGCCGCATCAAACGCTCCCAGGGCAGGTTCCGCATGGGATAGATACTGAGTACAGCTCCCTCGACACTGTCTCATCAAACACTCCGACGGCAAGTACAGCATGCGTTAAATACAGAGTAAATCTCTCTCGACACTGTCCCATCAAACACTCCGAGGGCAGGTATCTCCGGTTAGATACAGAGTAAATCTCTCTCTACACTGTCCCATCAAACACTCCCAGGGCAGGTACAGCACGGGGTTAGATACAGAGTAAAGCTCCCTCTACACTCTCCCATCAAACACTCCCAGGGCAGGTACAGCAAGGGGCTAGATACAGAGTAAAGCTCCCTCGACACTGTCCCATCAAACACTCCCAGGGCAGGTACAGGGGGTTAGATACAGAGTAAAGCTCCCTCTACACTGTCGCACCAAACAGTACCGGGGCAGGTAGAGCACGGGTTAAAATACAGAGTATAGCTCTCTCAACACTGTCCCATCAGGACTCCCGGGACAGGTATAACACGGGTTAGATACTGATTAAAGCTCCTTCAACAGTTTAAAAGAAGTGTTTTTGAACTTCTGCTTCTGAATGCCACAAATTGCGTTATTGGTCCCTATTGTGAGATGCCTTCTCAAAATTAACCTGAAACTGTCACATTTTTCACAGATACAAGCTTCTGAAATAAATGAGTCGAATTGTACTCAACAAAATACAAGAGGACAAACCGGAAGGCTTACAGCCAAGCAGGAGGGCTCCTGATTCTCACACAGTGAGCAGGCGCACTGAAAGAGAACAGGCACAATCTTGCTCTCAGCAGATAGATCGGTGCCATCTGTCAGTTTCAATAAAGCTGATTTACAATTGATCTCTTGTCAATTTCCGATCATCTCAAAAGTGCACGTTTAAAAAAAAATTAAACTGATATTAATTTGGAAAACTTTCCTCGACTTCCAATCATGTCTCCCTCCATCTCTACAATTGTACAAATCCTGAAAACAATTATATCGAAATAATCTTCATTCCATGGTAATTTGCTGCATTTAATCGGGACTCCCTTTCAGAATAGGAATTTAACAAATCAGGAAACAGTTACATTGAAAAGCGATTAGCCACTGCTTCAATATAATTTCATAATTAAATATAACCTGTAAAATCATCGAGGCAAAACACGAAGTTAATTCATTAAAATCTGCGGCGACACCTTATTCATATTGAGTAAGACAAGTATTGTTTACTAAGTTAATCTTTGACTTAATTTAAAATTCTCGCCAAACCTAGAGATGTTGCAGTAACTGTAATCCTATACAACGCAATTGTGGGAGGTCATTAATGGTTAATGAGTTCACACTGATATTATACTCTAAAGTAATATTGGTGTTTGCTGATCTAATACTGCATTATAATAAAATTAGTTAATATTCATTTTAATCCTGTTCCTGCTTCGTAACGTGTGACATATTAGCGTTTCAGTTAAGTTAAATATCACTTATCAATTTTAACATATTAAGAATCATATTAAAAGATGAAGACATTCAGACTAATATATTATGTTTACTTCATTAAAATCAAATTTGAATAAGTTAAAATGATCAGGAGCTTCCAATATATTCCCGCTCTCTAGCAACACATGTAAACTCTGCATGTTTCTGAACTCTCTGATACAACATAAACTCCCTCTTTTCTCAGAGTGGATTTCACATGATGGATTTAGGAGTGGACTATTTTAAATAGTTCAATGTCTGGCCGTTGTTTCATCTCACTAACTATCGATGGGCTGTAACGCTATATGTTTTCTAAATCAGGGCCCTCCAGTTTAAACATTATCCTCATTCTTACCTGTAAAATATATTTTATGAAGTAACAGGCAACAGACAAGTGTGCAGTCGGTAACATAGACTCCGCTATTTAATAACATAGAGAATCTTTTTTTATATTTTACTCCTGTAATTCACACAATGCCCGTAAATTAATTATTAAGCTATTTATTGAAACTACTTTCCAGAATGATCAACGTAATATTGGCGGGGAAGAATTCATTCAGGCCATCTGCGACACTGACATTTCATGAGCAAATGGAGGAGAGTATTTTGTGATCAATTTAACGTGAACCACAGTTAACCATAACTCTTAAATGTAATGTGTTCACTCTCTATAATTCTACCCCATTTGCAGCACAGCTAAGGGAGACTGGATGTTGTTATTCAATTCAAAAATAACATTGACCTTATGGTAATTAAATTAATCAGCTTGACGTTGAATGGTTTGTGTGTCTGTCAGCCTGAACTTTCCTTGAATTTAAATAGAATCATATGAACAATGCTCTGACTGCCAGCGACGTCTAACGCTCAGGCTATCATCTTACAAACGGTACAGATTAGTTTAATGATAATTGTCTCGCTATGAAACAAAAAATTTAATTGAAGAAATTACATAATTTTAGAATTTAATAACTCGTCAGATTGATGACATTTACAAACTGTAATTTACAACTCGCATTTAATTGATAATTGAATACAATCTGTTGTGGATCTGTTTAAAACAGGGAGATAATTAATTTCAGACCCTCCTTGAACTGCGGTGGAATCAGTATGCTGCTATTAAAATCATTTCAGACCTAATCAGAAATTGTCGCCAGCCTCTAAAATTTTCTGCTCACGTTAATTGGGACCAGTGCGCAGCAGAATTGTGGGATGCGAATAATGGTTAATACAAGAATATTAATTGCATCGCATATTTAGTGATATTGGGCAATATTACCGCATTATAATTGTTTGAGTTATATTTATTTAACTCCCCTTCAACCTGCAAATTTTTAATCGTATCATTCGAAATTACAGCAACATTTCATGGATTAAATGTGTGCACCATAAATCATAGATTATAGTTGAACCTGTATTTCTCACTTAAATAATAAGATGGAGAACATTATTTAGTGACGATTTTTGATTTATAAAACCTACTTTTTGGCTGCCTACAATTATCTTTGAAACAGTTTTAAACGGATCATAAAAACTTGCAGCAGTTTGATGTCATTGAGATAAACATCGCACGAAAGCCGAACAGTTTCACAAAAGTTTTGTTATTCAAAGTATCCCAGGCACACTCTCTGCTCAGCAGATAAACAGCAAACCACAGCACTGAGCGGCTGAATACAACAACAGAATGTTTTGTGGAGAAGCAGCTTAATTGTATAAACAGTTTCAGCGGAATCAAATGTAACATTGCCAAAACATGTCAATGCAGAATTAAGCGAAATCGTCTATCACTGAACGAATTAATTATTGAAATAAATATAAATATAAAATAATGAGAGCAGAATTGTGATTAGACGGATCATGTTAATCAATTAATATTGATATAGGATATTGTTGTGCTATTGCGTGCTATTTCTATTAATTTGTATTAAGTTCAACCTGATTCATATCACAAAAATATTAATTATATAGTTCTTCATTACAGTAACATTTCACGTATATGAGCATTCGTCAACTTTTGATCAATAAATGACATTGCAAT
The DNA here is from genome assembly GCF_044704955.1 of Pristiophorus japonicus. Lineage (NCBI taxonomy): Eukaryota > Metazoa > Chordata > Chondrichthyes > Pristiophoridae > Pristiophorus > Pristiophorus japonicus. The sequence continues at coordinate 19,581,560 of NC_092001.1, read as the reverse complement.
TATCAAAAAATAAAACACAATAAAATATCTTACATTTACTTATAACATCTAAAGCTTTATGTTTCTGCCCAGAAACACCTTTCAAACACATTTAAATATAATATTTGCATTTGATCAGAAAATATGCAGCAATTAGATGTTGCAGAGACTAAGCATTGCAGAAACACCAAAGGATTTATCAACCATTGGGTGTTTAAAGTAACCCAGGCACAGAGTCCCATCGGCAGATAAACACCAAATCACACCAATCTGGGGATCAATCCCTCAGCAACATGTTCTGTGGAGAAGCAGTTTCATTCCATAAAAGCATTGCAGCAGAATCAAATGAAACATAGCAACAAATCTCAGTACTGAACCCAGCAAATCAGTGAATTATTGAAATAAACAGAAATATACAATAAAGACACAAATTCCACAGATGCAGAAAGAGTGAATGTTTCTTACCTGTTGTCACTGTCACCATGGTGTCTTGTACCCAGTAGTCGAGAAAGTCACAGAGTTACATTCCCGGGGCTGGGTCACACAATAACCGGCACTGCGTAAAACAGACAGCAATCCAACATTAGTTTAAATATTCACATCGCAGAGGCAAAGTAAAACCACAATGGATCTTCATAAAATGATAAATGTATTAATGGATATTGTTCACTCTTTATAAATGCACTGGTGTTATATATTTCACAGAGCAACCCGTGAACAGTTCATGAAATTACCAACTGATCAATGAATAATGATCAGTTTATCCATATTAAACTGTGCTGGTAGGACAGTGCTGGACATAAATAGGACTTCACTGAAGATACAGTGGATTGTGAAAGCGAGCACTGACCCAGACATACTCAATTAGTGCCGAGGGGTTTTTGTATTGACAGTAATTGCTGTGCCACCCACTGTACCACAGTGAGACACGCCGTGCCAAATACTTCAGCTGACAGTTAACTGTAAAATACAGAGACTAAATTGCACAGTGCTCTAAAAAACTGCATTCCGACTCCCATAAGAGTGCAGCAACCAGATATTTCAAGTTGTGCTGGTCATTTTATTTATCTATTTTACTTCGACCCATTGCTTGTTTTCAAGCCTCGTTTGCTTCCAATCTCCTGCGGTGGCAATGATCGCAGGCATGAGCAAACTCCGTGTGGGGGGTTTTTGTACGAGACGCTCGCCGTGTACAGCACCGTGACACCCCTGTTGTACCACAGTGGCAGGGACCCGCACAAATACGCTACTCATTGTCTGATTAACGCTGTCAGAAAATAAATTACTCAATCAACAGAAAGGTTTATCAGATTTTGATTGTCGAATGATGATTCTTTCTGAGAGCGCAGAAATGGACCAAAATCCTACCCATAGTTACAATATTAAAGCTTTCATTGAATCCTCGTTTTTAATCCTGGACACAGTAACGATAAATCATCTTCATCAATACAAAGTTAGTTAATGTGCATTTTATTCTTAAACAGTTTATTGCTGTAGCAAATACATTCTTGCAATGTAGGTGAAACACATCTCTTGATATACTTTACACCGTTACTGACCTAGAATTCGATGGAAGTTGCTGCAATTGCACTTGTTCAGTTTCTGTACGAGCCCAAGATGGGTTCGGGTCGCTCTGGGTCTCTTGCACAGTATAACATGGCGGTGTCTTCGGTTCTCAGATTCTTGATCTCGATGTAGGTTGTGGAACATGTACTTGAAGGGATGATCCGACCTTCCACTCCAGGCGCGTAATATATGCTACTGGACGCTTTATCGTAAGCAAGCAGCCACTCCAGCCCCTTCCCGGGAACTTGTTTCAACCAGTGCATGTCGTAGCTGTTCAAACTGAACCCGCTCACTGAACAGGACAGTTTGTGAGATTCTCCGGGCTTCATCGACACAGAAGCCGACTGGGTCAGCACGATTTCGGACTGGACATCTGTCAGTAATTGAAATAAATTGTAATTACATTCGAGAACATTTACATCAATGAATAGCAATGAAAACACAATATCTGAAGCCGCCTTGTATTGTGTCACGGAAGCAGCGAGGAATACTCACAGGTGAAGCAGGCCAGAAACAAACAGAGACACGGGGCAAGTCCCATCGTCGGGTCTCTCGGTGTAACTGTCTCGGGAAGGTGTCTCGGCGCCGAAACACCGCCTTCTGATTGTGAACCTGGAGCTGGGTCACGCTATTTAAACTGTCCGGTCCCCTGTGTGTTTGTGTGTGTGTGTGTGTGAGAGAGAGGGGGATGGTGACTGGGAGCCACACGCCTCCACCAGCAGCAGACTGACTCCTCCCCTATTTTCCTGTCTGAATCCAGCTGTGTAAAATATAATACATCATTAATAATCCGTGTTTTCTGTACATTACCCAAAATTACCTTGACTTCGATTGCCGATATACTGCTGGGGATGATATACCGAATATCGAAAAGATTTTCAGTAGAACACTGAATCAGTGTCAGGATTTACATTCCCCACAAACAGCTCACATTGACTCCGTGTCCAATTCCTCTCAGGTGGATGTAAAATATCCCATGGCATTATTTCGAACAAGAGCAGGGGAGTTCTTCCCTGTGTTTGTTCAATATTTATCCCTCAACAAACTTCACTAAAATATCATTTCGTCATGTATCACGTTGCTGTTAGTTGGATCGTGCTTTGCACAAATTGGCTGCCGTGTTTCCCTCCATTACAACAGCGATAACACTCCAAAACGGAGTTAATTGTCTCGAAAGAGCATCCTGTTTTCGAGAAAGCAGCTATATAAATGGAAGAATTTATTTTTGTGATCAGCAACTGCTTCTGGGATGGATATGCTTCCCGGTTATATAGCAGGGAAAGCTAAGTTTGGGAACAACATTACATTTTATCAGATAGCATCCATCGCGCCTGTGCAGCTCCACACTTAATACAATCGTCCCTGACCAAATCGGGCACTGAATCTTAGTCCACCCGTGTGAAGACTGTTACATTATTTCACGCTGAGCAATTCTAATTGTTAAAAGTGAAGATCTACACCTATCTGTATAATTGTGAGGAGTTCGCACAGTCCGCCCAAAGCTATCTGGGTGAGAATTAAATCACGCTGCGTCGCTCTCTAATCGAAATTACATGACTGTCCCACCGACCATGGAAATGTCCTCAACACTAAAGATTAAACGTTGTCGATTAGTGTGAACCGATTATCCGTAGCTTCGGGATATTATTGCTTTGAGGTAACATTTTAATTTGCACCTGGAAAGGGAAATCATTATAATAAATGCGTTAATTGAGTGTCGCCATCGTGCAGTTTGATTCGGTGCTGAATTTATCCGAGCTATGGCCAGCTGTTGTGATGCCAAGTGTATGTCTCTCAAGTTGTACCAGAGCGTGTTTTATTTAAAAATACAAAGGCTGTCAATGACAATTAGTTCAAAACTTGAGTAACTAGAATTCCCGGTCAAAGGCTCCATCACTGGGACTGTAACGTGGCAGACTGCAGCTCATGGGGTCAAGTATAAATTATCAAAGGGACCAAGAATTGTGATATGGATTATTGCGATCTTTATATCTGTACATCTATATATATATGTGATACCAGCACCGGCATCAATTGCCGTCTGCTAGATTGTAATAGAACAATCCGGAGAAGATTTGTCCTTCATTAATTGATGCATCAAATGCTTTGCATTGCTCTAATTAGATTGTCTTCTGTACTGCACATGTCATACACGAAACATCATGTATTTAAGGTCATGCCATCAAAAATATATTTTAGATGGCTGTTGCCTCCTGATTCAGTAGTCGAAGAATTAATTTCCAATTTGATCCCACCCACGCACAGTCCATATCTCTCCCACACATTTTGTCACAGAGATCCACAATTTCACCATCAGGGACGGGCGAGAATTGACAATGTAACTTGCATAAAACATCTGCTGGTTCGGTGCAGAAAAACAACTAGCTGTTTCCCGCCCGCTGATCAGAGATAGAAAGCCAACTGCAACCACCTGTGAATGGAAACTATTTGTACACAAATCTGCCCAGCAACAATATACTCGTACTGGCAAGGAACATCCCCATTGGTAATATTGAGATAATTTCACATGACTTGTTATACCTGGGAATGATTCCCAGATCCTGCGACCTATCTGAGCCACCAGAATCCACAAAACCTGCTGAGTCATTGAATATATTCAAGGCTGAGATACATAGTTTTTTGTACTCCAGGTGAATCAAGGGATATGGGCTTAAAGCAAGAAAGTTGAGTTGAGGTAGATGATCAGCCATGATCGGACTGAATGGCGGAGCAGTCTCGAGGGGCCTTGTGACCTACTCCTGCTCCTAATTCTTAAGTTCTTATATAACTTCACACCTTCCCATGAAAACCTCCTCAGAATTGATAACTGTAATTGTGTTCTTTCTGCATTAACTCCTCCTGATTTCTTAGCACTCTTGTGGTTTGCTCTGAGACATTCCTTTGGAGTTTGGAAGAATGAGAGGCGATCTCATTGAAACGTATATGATTCTGAGGGGGATTGACGGGCTAGATGCTGAGAGGTTGTCCCGCTGACCGGAGACTCTGGAAATAGGCAGCATAATCTCAAGATAAGGTGTCAACCATATCAGGCTGAGATGAGGATGAATTTCTTCACTCAGAGGTTTGTGAATCTTGGGAATTCTCTGCCCCAGAAGGCTGAGGATGCTGAGTCCTTGATTATATTCAAAACTGAGATCGATAGATTTATGGACTCCAGAAGAATCAAGGGATATGGGGATCGGACGGGAAAGTGGAGTTGATGTCGAAGATGGGCCATGATCATATTGAATGGCAGAGCAGGCTCCAGCTTCCGTGTGGCTCCTACTTCTTATATTCCTATATCACTTCACATCTGCCCAAGAAAATCTTCTCAGAATTTGCAGCAGTAATTGGATCCTTTCTCCCTTAACTCCACCTGATATCTTGGCTCTCTCGTGGTTTGCTCTGAGAAATACCTCTGGGTGAACGTCACTGGGAAAATGCAAGATGTTGTGTGTGGAATTAAATAATCATGTTGAAAAAACTCTGGCGCTTGCAGTAGATAGTTATCACCAGTAGGTGGCGAAAGTGATCTTATTGAAACAGGAATCATGCAGAGGCTGCTGTTGCTGAGCTGATAAGTCAGCGTCTGCATTCTCAGAACAAGTTATAGCATTGCTATCAATCAATATTTAATAATACTCAGATTACTGCTCAGTTCAATTGAAAGAGAGCTTTCATCCTTAGAATTAGAAGGAGAAATAAAGATTAGATTTAGTCCAATCCAGACCATGGAAAGTATGTCAAGGCCTTGGTGATGCTGCGGAGCAGAACGTCTAGTAATTTATAAGAGTGAAGTATTTCAGTTATGAGGAGACTGGAGAAAGTGGGATTGTTCTACTTAGATCGGAGAAGATTAAATGGTTCTTTAATAGTAATTAAATATTGAAATGTTGTCATAGATTCAGAGAGGATTATTGCACAGAATGAGGCCATTGCGCCCATCGTCCCTGAGCTAAAAAAAGAGCCATCCAGCCTAATCCCACTTTCCAGCACTTGGTCCGCAGCCTTGTAGCTTAGGGCACTTCCAATGCATAATCATGTGCTTTTTAAATGTGATGAGAATTTCTGCCTCCACCACCATTTCAGGCAGTAAGTCAAAAATCCCCACCACACTCTGGTGAAATAAATTTTCCACGACTCCCCTCAAAACCTTCCACCAATTACATTAATTTTATGTCCCCTACTTACTGGTCTCTCTGCTGAGGGAAATAGGTACTTCCTATCCACCCTATCGAGACACTTCATAATCTTATACTCCTCAATTGAATCTCCCCTCAGCCTCCACTGTTCCAAAGAAAACAACCCAAACCGAACCAAACTCTCCTCAGAGCTAAAAGTCTCCAGTCCTGGCAAGATCCTCATTATCCTCCTTTGTACCCTCTCGAGTGCAATCTCATATTTCCTTAAATGTGGTGGCCAGGCTGCACGCAGTACTCCACCTGTGGCCTAACTAGTGTTTTGTACAGTTCAAGCATAACCGCCCAGCTCCTTTATTCTATGCCTTGGCTACTCAAATAAAGTATCCTGTATATCTTCTTAACCACCTTATATACCTGTCCTGCTACCTTCAAAGATCTGTGGACATGCACTCCGTCCCTCTGTCCCTCTACATTTCTCAGTGTTCTATCATTTATTGTCTATTACCTTGCCTTGATAGCCCTCCCCAATTGCAGTACATCACACTTCTCCAGATTGAATTTAATTTGCCACTGTTCTACCCATTTGATCAGTCCATATATATCTTCCTGTAGTCTACAGCTGTTTCCTCAATATCAACCACACTGTCAATTGCTGTATCATCTGCAAACTTCCTAATCATGCCCCCGACATTCAAGTCCAAATCATTGATATATAACATAAAAAGCAAGGGAATTAATACAGAGCCCTGCAGAACCCCTCTGGAAACATCTTTCCTGTCACAAAAACAAACATCGACCATTCCACTTTACTTCCTGCCTCTGAGCCAATTTTGGATCGAACTTGCCAGTTTCCCTTGGATCCCATGGGCTTTTACTTTTTCTTATCAACCTGCCTTGTGTGACCTTGTCAACGGCCTTGCTGAACTTGATGTAGATTACATCAAATGATTCCTGATCGACCCTCCTCATTATCTCCTCAAAAAATGTAACCAATTTAGTCAGATATGACATTCCTTTAACAAAACCATTTTAACAGTCCTTGATTAATCTGTGATATCCTGAATGAACATTTATTCTGTCCCTCAGAACATTTTCCAATAATGTTCCCACCACCGAGGTTAGGCTGAATGGCCTATAATTACTCGGTCTATCCGTTTCTCCCTCTTTAAACAATGGCACAATGTTAGCAGTCCTCCAGTCCTCTGCCCCCATGCCTGTAACCAGAAAGGTTTGAATAATGATGGTCAGAGCCTGCGCTCTTTTCTCCCTTGCCTCGCTTAACAGCCAGTGGAACATTACATTCGCGACTAGTGATTTGTCTATTTTTAAAGATGCTAAACCACTTAATTCTTCATCTGTCTCTAGGTTTATCCGATCTAATATTTCACACTCCTCCTCATAACTACAGTGTCTGCATTGTCCCTCTGTCTGTAAAGACAGACGCAAAGTATGTATTGAGAACCATACCAGTGTCTTCTGCCTCCACACATCGATTACCGTTTTCATCTCTACACTTTCTTCATTTATTCCCTTGCGTTTTATGTATTTATAAACCAGCTTTGGGTTTTCCTTGATTTTACTTGCCAACATTTCCATGCCCACTCTTTGCTTTCCGAATGTCCCTTTTCATTTCAGCCCTCCACTTTCTATACTCCCCTAGGTTGTTTGCAGTATTGAGTTTTCGGTACCTGCCAAAAACTTCGCTTTTTCCCTTATACTATTCTGTGTGCTCCGGGACATCCAGGGGATCGAGATGTGGGAGTCCCACCACTTTTCTTTGTGGGAACATATTTGCTCTGTACCCTCCTTATCTCTGCTTTGAATGCCTCCCAATGCTCTGACGCTGATTTACCTTGAAGTAGCTGTTTCGTGTCACCTTTGTTAAATCAAATCTCAGCTTATTAAAATTGGCCTTTCCCCACTCGACATTTACCCCTGGTCTACATTTTCCATAACTATGCTAAATATAACTGAATTTTGATCAAAAGATTCAAAATGCTCTCCCACTAATACCCCTTCCTACTGGCCAGTTTAATTCCCTAAAATTAAATCCAGAACTATTCGATGGCATTCCTACGTTTTGCCTAAAAAAATATCTTCTGAATGCATCTTAAGGGTTCTAGGGTAGTTGTCACCCCCTACTAATGTTCCCTATTGTTTTTGGACTTCTCACAAATGTAGCTGTATATTTGCTATTCTATCTCCCTCTAACTGTTTAGGGATCTACAGTTGTGTGTTTGTCCCTTTTTTGTTCTTCCGTTCAATCTATATGGAATCATTTGATGATCCTTCCAACATATCATCCCTCCTTACAGCTGTAATGGTTTCCTTTATAGGAAATAGGGTGATTGTCCTCTCTTGTGTTTGTATTTTCATTTCTTGAGGCTTTTCTCATTGGTACCTGCGTTTTATTTGTCTCATGCCTCTTATTGCTTTTCCGATCATTCTGCTTGCTATTAACCAGCTACAGCCCGGGGTATAGTTGTGTTTCAAGGCATGTGTTAGAGCCTTTAACTTTGATTTAACTACTTGAAAGAATAGTCGTGCTTAAGATCGAGTTATGCTTATGGTTGAAGGTATTTTAGGTTTTGGGTTGAGGTTAGAGTTTGGGTCGGTAGTTTTGGGGTCACTCGGGTTAGTTTCATTAGGGTTAGAGTCGGGGTTATGGTTGGTGTTATGGATTAGTGTTGGTGTTAAGGTTTGCATCAGAGATCCGTTTTGTGAGCTAGAGTTAGTGTTACGGTAGGCTTTCCATTGATCCATGGGGGTTACTTTAGGTTTGGATCGGGGTCACATTTTTCTCGTTTTATATTTGATTGAGTCAATTTGTTAACTGGGTTTCTCATTCCCAGAATCCCTCTCTGTCTTCTTCCTTTGTGGGGTTGTCCAGCTCATTTTGGTTTCAAGCCCCATAATTTCTTGGGACTTAACCCCACGTTCCATGAAATGCCTGCTGATTGCTTTGTCCTCATGTTCTGTTCTGGTGGCACTGAGGTGCCCTGTAAGCCTGGTTATTTGATAGTTCCCTTTTTTCCAACTATTCAAGATGTAGCATTGTTTGCATCGGATTGCCGGAGATTACACTGGACAGATCGCATGTAATCTTTCAGCTTATGAAGTCAGTTTCCCCGTGCTCCTGCTTTGTAGTTGGTTTTGGATTTGTAACTATTTGCATGTCCCATATTGCTTGCCACCAGAATTCTGGTTACCTGTACTCTGCTGCAAACCAACATATCATTTACATTATTTTCTCTTTTAAAAGCTGATGTTATGCTGTACTGGCTGAGTGCGCACCACTAATTTCAGTTTTTCAAAATTATTTAAATTACTCTGTTAATTTGTGAGGCCACTTCACACAGGACCTTACGCAATATAAACAGTGACAGGGTCTCGTGTAATATAAACAGAGACAGGGTCTCGTGTAATGTAAACAGGGACAGGGTCTATTTGAATATAAACAGGGACAGGGTATCGTCTAATATCAACAGGGACAGCGTCTAGTGTAATATAAACAGAGACAGGGTCTAGTGTAGTATAAACAGTGACAGTGTCTTGTGTGATATTAACAGTGGCAGGGTCTAGCATACAATAAACAGCAACAGGGTCTAGTGTATTATAAACAGAGACATGGTCCACTGGAATATAAAAAGAGACAGGACCTAGTCATCATCATCATAGGCAGTCCCTTGAAATCGAGGAAGACTTGCTTCCTCTCTAAAAATGAGATCTTAGGTGAGTAAACATTCCAATCTGGGAATTACAGTCTCTGTCACAGGTAACACAGACAGCCGTTGAAGGAAAAGGTGGGAGGAACTGGTTTGCCGCTCGCTCCATTTGCTGCCTGTGCTTGGTTTCTGCATGCTCTCGGCGATGAGACTCGAGGTGCTCAGCAGCCTCCCAGGTGTACTTCCTCCATTTAGGGCGGCCTTTGGCCAAGGACTCTCAGGTGATGGTCGGGATGTTGCATTTTATCAAGGAGACTTTGAGGGATTCCTTGAAACGCTTCCTCTGCCATATTGGACTCGCTTGCAGTGTCGGAGTCGAGCGCTTGCTTTGGGAGTCTTGGGTCAGGCATGCAACACTTTGGCACACCCAGCAGAGCTGGTCGAGTGTGGTCAGTTCTTCGATGCTGATGATGTTTGCCTGGTCAAGGATGCTAATGTTGATGGGTCTGTCCTCCCAGGGGATTTGCAGGATCTTGCGGGGAAATTGTTGGTGGTATTTCTCCAGCGATTTGAGGTGTCTCCTGTTTGTGATCCACATTTCTGAGCTATGCAGGAGGGCGGGTGTCACTACAGCCCTGTAGATCAGGAGCTTGGTGGAAGATTTGATGGCCTGGTCTTCGAACACTGTTTTCCTCAGGTGGCCGAAGGCTGCGCTGGCACACTGGAGGCGTAGTGAATCTTGTCATCAATGTTTGCTCTTGTTGTTAATTGGCTCCCGAAGTATGGAAAGTGGTCCACGTTGTCCAGGGCCACGCTCTGTATCTTGATGACTTGGGGTTAGTGTGGTGGAGTCAGACTTGTGGATGACCTTTGTCTTATGGATGTTTAGTGTAAGGACCATGCTTTCATGCCTAGTGTAATATAAACAGAGACAGGTATCCATGTAATATAAACAGAGACATAGTCTAGTGCTGTAATAACTGATATAGGTTCTAGCATAAAATAAATAGCAACAGAGTCTAGCGTAATACAAACAGAGACAGTATGCAGTGCAGTACTCCGGCAGTGTAATATCAAACGGGTTAAACAAACAGATAAAATATCTGTTTCAGTAATAATTGAGATTGGGACTTGTGTAATATAACATGGTCGGGATATAATGTAAATAAAATATGGTCTAGTGCAGAAATAAATGAGAAACGGCACAATATTAATCAGAAAATTAGAGGTGCATGTAACAAGGGTAATATAGTAATTACTGGGGATTTAAATCTACATATAGACTTAGCAAACCAAATTTGCAGTAATATTGTGGTGGATGAATTCATGGAATGAATACAAGATGGTTTTCTCGAATAGTATGTTGAGGAACCAACAACGGAACAGGCGATATTAGATCTAGTATTGTGCAGTCAGAAAGGGTTAATTAATTACCTTGTAGAAAACGGGCCGATAGGGAAAAGTGGCCACAATGTGACAGAATTTTATATGAAATTTCAAAGTGATTTAGTTATATCCAAAACTAGGGACTTAAGTCTAAACAAAGCAAACTACGTAGCTATGAGGGCGTGTTGGGAACCTGTATTAAAAGGTATGATGGTAGACAAGCAATGGATAGCATGTGAAGAATTAATGCATAAGTTAAGACAAACATACCTTTTTTAAGGCACAAAAATCGTGCAAGAAAATTGGTCCAACCATGGATAACAAGAGAAGTTAAAGATAGTATTAAATCAAAGGAAGAGATTAATAATATAGGAAGAGATTAATAATGTAGTCAAAAGTAGTAGTAAGCCTGAGGATTGGGAGGATTTTAGAATTCAGCAAAGGAAAACCAAGAAATTGATCAAGAAAGGGAAAATAGAATAGGAGAGTAAACCACCGACACACATAAACAGACAGTAAAAGCTTCTATAGGGCATGTCTTAGTTTATGCTGAAATAGACCTTGTCTCAGTTTATATTGCACGAGACAACGTCTTTTTTTATATTACACTAGACAATGTCTCAGTTTATATTACACTAGACAATGTCTCACTTTATATTACACTAGATGCTGTCTCAGTTATTACTGCATTAGAACATATCCCTTGTATATTATAATCGGTCCTGTCTCCGTTAGTACTGTGCTAGACTTTGGTTCTGTTAATATTGCATTAATGCATTCGACCTGGTCACTGGTTATATTAAACTAGGCCCTCCGTCTGTTCATATTACACTGGGCCATGTCTCTGTTTATATTACAAAAGGCTCTCTCTGTTAGTACTGCAGGAGAACAGGTCTCTCTTTATATTACACTGGGACCTGTCTCAGTTATCATTGCACTCGACCATGTCTCTGATTAGACTGCACTCGGCCTTGTCTCAGTCTATATTACACGTTGCCCTGTCTCAGTTATTACTACACTGGAACAAGCCACTGTTCATATTGTCTTAAATTGGATACTGTCTCATTTACTACTGCACTCGCATATGTATCTCTTCATGTTACACAAAATCTTGCTTCAGTTTTAATGTAATAGACTATGTCTTTGTTTATAATGCACTGGACACTCTCAGTTATTACAATCTACACCATGCCTCCATTTATATTACAGGAGGCCCTGTCGCAGTTATTATTACACGAGACGATGTCACCTCTTTATATTGCACTCCATTCTGTCTCTGTGTTTAATGAATTATACGGTTGTTCTGTTTAAATTGCATGGTACCCTTTCTCAATTGGTGCTGCACGAGACCACGACTCTATTCAATTAGATGACGGATGATCGTTATCTTAACTCCATCGACCAGCATTGGTTAATACCCTATCCGAACCAAATTTTACAAATCAATCGCTGGCAACAATCCGAAATAAATGCCTCTGTCTGTTATATCCTTCCCTTTATGAAGCAATTTGATAGAGTTGATCGTGAGAAATTGTTTACACTGACAGGAGCGTCGGTAACCAGAGGACATGGATTTAAGATCATTTGCAAAAAAAGACAGAGGGGAGATGAAGAGATGTTTTAATGCAGCAAGTTGTTCTGCTCTGGAATGCAGAAGGTATACACGAACTTTCGTTTTTATAAATAGAAAAATAGGGTGCAAATGCAAGGAACTTGTTGTTAAACATCTGTAAAACATTGGTTATACCCCAGCAGAAGTATTGTGTTTAATTCTGGGCACCACATTTTAGGAAAGATTGTAAGGCCTTGCAAAGGGTGCAGAGGGAATTTACCAGTGTAGTACCATGGATGAAATACTTCAGTTACGTGTAGACCTTCGGGGCATTGGGATTGTTATCATTGGAGTAGAGAAGTTTAAAAGGAGATTTGATAAACATGTTCAAGATTGTGAGGGGTTCTGAAACAGTAACTACGAAGATTATTTTCCTGTGGCTGACGGGTCTGTAACCAGAGGACATAAATTTAAGATACTTGGCAAAAGAGCCAGAGGCGAAATGAGGAAAAAGAAATACACAGAATGTGATGATCTGGAATACACTGCCTGATAGGGTGCTGGACGCAGTTCCAATAACACATTTCAAAAGGGATTTGGAAACAATGCAGGGATATTGGGAAATAGCAGGGGGAGTGGGATTAATTGGTTGTTCTTTCAACTTTGTGCCGGCACAGGAACCAGTGAGCTGAATGTACGCGTTCTGTACAGTATCATTCTTCGATTCTATGATTCTATAACTGCATCATCTCTCTGTTCATATTACACTAAGACCTGTCTCTGTATCTAAAACTCTAAGGGTTACAACGACTACTTTTTTTGCATGCTTAACGCCGACTTAACGCCCATTTTACAACTGAAATAACGTATAATGACCATATATCAATCTTTTTGACATAAAATCGAAACTGGCAGGCATTTTTCGGAAAATTATCGCCGAGCATTACTTTCCCCATGTGCTTAACGCTGGGGAAAAAAATACTGCCCGTTCACATTTTTTAAGTTGAATCAGCAGAATTCAACGCCCATAATATCACCCAGTGTTAATTGCCAGACTGATTTAACGTCGAGATTCAATATTAATGCGGGCCCACCCTTTTTTGTAGGAAAGAGCATATTTAATGAAACTAGCGGCCATGAGATCGTCCAGCATCAATCTCTCCACCTCGCACACATATCGCTCACAATATCGCTCTCGCAAGAAAACGCCCAGTAAATTTGGAACTAACCGGAATGAATCACAGCGTTATGGACGCCATGTTCTAGATCATGTGTCGTGTTCTTTAAAAGGCTGCTGTGCTTCAACTTCGACGGAGTTCGGATGTAATCTGCAGGTCGTTGCAATTGATGTGAACATCTGTAAAAACATCTTGACTATACTGTGACCGATTGTAATTGAAGAGGTGTCTCCGTCGGGGCATTGCTTGTTTGTGACCAATCGGTGCACAACAGAGAGCTACAGCAATGGTGCCTGTCCTTTCTCACTCTCTGTTGGTGACCAATTACATGCAGTAGACTCGGCATCGCCGAAAGAACATTCCATTGCATTATGTGCTCAATATAAGACATGACAGACAGATGAGGAGGACCAGATGTTACATCCACCGCAATTACAAGCAGAGGCATTCTTATCTCGACTTGCCCGACACCACATGACTTCAGAGACTGCGCTTTAGGAAAAGGGGAGGTGCAACGAGACCTTTGTGTCATCGTACATCAGTCATTGAAAGTTGGAATGCAGGTACAGCAGACGGTGAAGAAGGCAAATGGCATGTTGACCTTCATAGCTAGGGGATTTGAGTAAAGGAGCAGGGAAGTCTTATTGCAGTTGTACAGAGCCTTGGTGAGGCATCACCTGGAATATTGAGTTCACTTCTGATCTCCTACTCTGAGGAAGGACGTTCTTGCTATTGAGGGAGTGCAGCGAAAGTTCATCAGACTGATTCCCAGGTCGGCTGGACAGACATATGAGGAGAGATTGGATCGACTGGGCCTGTATTCATTGGAGTTTAGAAGATTGAGAGGGGATCTCAAATTCTGACGGGACTGGAGAGCTGAGATGCAGGAAGAATGTTCCCGATGTTGGACAAGTCCAGAACCAGAGGTCACAGTCTAAAATTAAGGGGTAAGCCATTTAGGATCAAGAAGAGGAAAAACTTCTTCACTCAGAGAATTGTGAACCTGTGGCATTCTCTACCGCAAAGAGCTGTTGATGCCAGTTTGTTAGATATATTCAAGAGGGAGTTAGATATGGCCCTCAGGGCTAAAGGGATCAAGGGGTATGGAGAGAAAGCAGGAAGAGGGTACTGAGGTCAATGATCAGCCATGAAATTATTGAATGGTGGTGCAGGCTCGAAGGGCCGATTTATTAATCCTCCACATATTTTCAATGTTTCTATGTTTCTATGATTCTATGTTTCCACAAAGAGGTTATGACTGAGGAATGCCAGCTGATAAGGACAGATCTGCAGCCTGTCACCACCATCAGTACTTCACTGTTCTTCAAGGTCAAAATCACTGCAGCACTGTCGTTCTAAACCTCGGGTTCTTTTCAAGCCACATTTGGAGACATTTGCGGACTTTATCAGCATGCCACACATCGCTGCTTTCGACAGGTAGGTCACGGAAGCCCTGTCAGATCACAGGAGGGAATTGATCGGCTTCCCTATCACATGGGAGGCACAGAGTGAGAGGGATCTAGGATTCTCCAGAATGAAAAACTTCCCCAAGGTGCAGGGTGAAATAGACTGTACGCACACCACGATGTGGGCACCTTTTCAGAATGCTGAGGTTTTCAGGAACCGCAAGGGATTCCACTCCCTGAATGTCCAACTGGTTTTTGATCACCAGTAAATTACACTAGTCGTGAATGCTCAATTTCCGGGCAGCATCCATGATGCTCACATGCTGCGTGAGATAAATGTACCTGACTTGTTTAACAATCAGCTACCAGGTCAATGCTGGGTGCTTAGTGACAAAGGCTATGGTCTCACCACCTGGCTGATGACACCCCCTGCGTGACACCCACACCGAATCCGAGAGGTGATGCAATGAATGCCAGAGAGAAACTCGCAATATCGTGGAGAAAAACATTGGTGAGCTGAAGCAGCACTTTATATGCCTGGACCACTCAAGAGGCGAGATACAATACCACCCTGATCAATTAGCTAAATTCGTGATGGAGTGCTCCACGCTGCACGACGTGGCTATCGGGAGGGAACAAGAATTGCCTGATGAGTCTGACAGTCCACCTCGCTAGAGAGAGGAAGAGGAGGACGAGGAAGCGGACGCTGTCATTGGCCCAGACAATCAGGCTGATGCTGAAACCATTCCGCCTTCCAACTGTAGACCGCATGAAAGGGCCAATGGTGGCTTCATAGCTGCAAGAGCCTTACGTCAGGAATTCATCAATGATCGCTTTGCCTGAAAGAACGTTGGTGTTATTTAAAAGGCTGACACACTGTTGGGTGTGCATGTCATAAATCAATGGAGGCATCACCTTGTTGACAGTTAAAGTTTAAGTTGATTGAAGTTAAGTGTGACTTTACCCTTTCATTTAAAGAAATCACCAGCATATAATGGTGTAGCTTTCTGAGCCAATGTGCTACAAGGTTTCGTTAAAAGAAATGTGAACCAAACATTAACTTGAAATCATCAGTTTTTCTATACAAAGTAACCCTTCTCCCCACCACACCCCCGCTTCTCCTCCCCACCTCCACCCCTTCCCCTCCTGACTCCAAGTTGCCTGGCCGAGGAGGTCCTCAGGCAAAGCTTCATTACTGGGTGACGGCCGAACCGCTGTTTGGATGGATGCGGGAGAGAACGGTCCTGAGGTGGGAAGGTGCTCTGAGCCAGAAGCAATATGTTGCTACTCGCTCTCATGAGTGGTTGGCAATGGGGGTGCGGCATTTTGCGATGCAGTGCGGTCTTCCGGGACCACTGGGCGCCCTCTACCACCAGTCTTCCTAGCTACCAGCTCGAGGGCCTCCTCCATCCCATCCATATTATAACTTTTTTGTTGGACAAAGACTCTGTGCCAACTATATTCTTGGTGCTTAGTAGGCTTTTTGCTAAAACTGAATCTCCACAACAGCCGGACAAGCACAGACCACAGCCACACATACTTTCAGTCCCTCTGAGCTCCATCTCTCTCTGTCTCCTCTTCTGCGCATGTCATGATGACCCTGACCTCCTGAATCGTGGGATTCGAGCATTGCCATGCCGTTGCTAAGGATGGCCACAGTTTACGGCAGGACAAAATAATTTAATGCTACCGCCCATTTGATATCGCTTGCAGTAACGCAATTTTCAAAAATGTAAACTAGTTGTTTTGCGAATAGGTGAGAAGCAGACGATCTGAAAACCATTTTTTAATGCCCACGCGGTTTAAAATAACCATTTTAGGGTGATAAGCATAAAAGTGGAGGTTCTAGCCCTAGATCCTGTCACAGTTATTATTGCAGTAGACAAGGAATCTTTTTATATTAGACTAAGCCCTGTCTCTGTTTATATTACACTAGACCCCGTCTCTGTTTATATTAAACTCGACCCTGTCTTTGTTTATATTGCACTAGACCCTGTCTCTGTTTATATTAAACAAGACGCATTCTCTATTGAGATTACACTAGATCCTGTCTTCGTTTATATTAAACAAGATCCTGTCTCTGATTATATTAACCAAGGCCCTGTCACTGATTATATTACACTAGACCCTGTCTCTGTTTATATTACACGAGACCCTGTCTCCGTTTATATGAAAAAAGACCCTGTCTCTGATTATATTACATTCGACCCTGTCTCTGTTTATGTTTCACTAGACCCTCGCTCTGTTTATATTACATTAGAAACATAGAAACTTAGAAAATAGGTGCAGGAGTCGGCCATTCGGCCTTTCGAGACTGCACCACCATTCAATAAGATCATGGCTGATCATACGCTCAATACCACTTGCCTGCTTTCTCTCCATCCCACTTGATCCCCTTAACCGTAAGGACCATATCTAATTCCCTCTTGAATATATCCAATGAACTGGCATCAACAACTCTCTGCTTTAGGGAATTCCACAGGTTAACAATTTTCTGAGTGAAGAAGTCTCTCCTCGTCTCAGTCCTAAATGGTCTACCCCTTATTCTAAGACTGTGTCCTCTGATTCTCGACTTCCCTCACATCGGGAACATTCTACTCACATCTAATCTGTCCCGTCTGGTCAGAATCTTGTAAATTTCTATGAGAACCCATCTCATCCTTCTAAATTCCAATGTATAAAGGCCCAGTTTATCCAGTTACTCCTCATATGTCAGTCCTGCCATCCCGGGATTCAGTCTGGTGAACCTTCGCTGCACTCCCTCAATAGCAGGTAGGTCATTCCTCAGATAAGAAGACCAAAACTGAGCATATATTCCAGGTAAGGCCTCACCAAGGTCCTGTACAACTCCGGTAAGATCTCCCTGCTCCTATACTCAAATCCCCGAGCTATGAAGGACAACATGCCATTTGCCTTCTTCCATGCCTGCTGTACCTGCATGTAAACTTTCAAGGACTGATGAACCATGACACCCAGGTCTCGTTGCACCTCCCCTTTTCTTAATCTGCCGCCATTCAGATGATATTCAGTCTTCACGTTTTTGCCTCCAAAGTGGATAACCTCAGATTGATCGACATTATTTTGCATCAGCCTAGTATTTGCCCACTCACCGAACCTGTCCTAGTCACCCTGTAGGCTCTTAGTGTTCCCTTCACAGCTCACACCGCCACCCAGTTTAGTGTCATCTGCAAAGTTGCAGATATTACACTCAATTCCTTCATCTAAATCATTGATGTATCTTGTAAGGAGCTGGGGTCCCAGCACTGAGCTCTGCCGCACTCCTCTAGTCACTGCCTGCCATTCTGAAAAGCACCTGTTTATCCCGAATCTCTGCTTCCTGTCTGCCAATCACTTTTCTATCCACGTCAGTATATTACCCCCAATACTATGTGATTTGATTTTGCACACCAGTCTCTAGTGTGGCACCTTGTCAAAAGCCTTTTGAAATTAAACCCTGTCTCTGTGTATGTTACACTAGATCCTGTCTCTGTTTATATTACACCACACTCTGTTTCTGTTTATATTACACTAGATCCAGTCACTGATTATATTACACTAGACGCTGCCTCGTTTAAGATTACACTAAACCTTGTTTCTGTTTATATTACACGAGGCCCTGTCTCTGTTTATATTACACTCGACCCTGTTTCTGTTTATATTACACTTGACCCTGTCTCTGTTTATATTACACGAGGCCCTGTCTCTGTACATTTTACACTAGACCCTGTTTCTGTTTGTATTACACTAGATCCTGTCTCTGTTTATATGACACTAAAGCTTGTTTCTGTTTATATTACACTAGGCCCTGTCTCTTTTTATATTACACTAGACCCTGTCTCGGGTTAAATTAATCTAGACCCTGTCTCTGATTACATTACCCTAGACCCTGTCTCCGTTTATATTACACTAGACCCTGTTTCCGTTTATATTACAACAGGCCCTGTCCCTGTTTATGTTACACGTGACCCTGTCGCAGTTATCACTGCCAGAGATCATCTCTGAAATATATTACACTAGGCCCCGTCCCTGTCTGATTGCACTAGACTCTGTCTCAGTTATTCCTGTCCTAGACTATGTCTGAAATATATTACACTATATCCTGTTCCTCTTCATTTTACTCTCGAGTTTATCTAAAATATAACTGCACTAGACCATGAATCTAGTTATTATACAACAGACCATGTCTCAGTTATTTCTGCACTTGACCATGCATACGTTATAAAGGCAGAATATAGATAGATGGATCGATGCATATTAATATTCTCTCATTACACCGGATCCCGTCGCAGTTTTTATTGCACTGTATAGTTGATGTGATGGTCTTCTAAAAGGTTTTGATAGATAATATCCTTGCCAGCAAAGTTGAAAGCCATAGAATAAAAAGGACAGGGGCAGCGTGGTTATAAAATTCGCTAACTGACAGGAACCAGAGAATACTGGCTGTTTTTTTTGATTGGAGGAGGGTATACAATGGTGTTCTGCAGCAGATGGTATGAGGAACACGGATTCTCTTCGTTTATATTCATGAATTAGACTTGGGTGTAAGGGCACAAATACAATTATTTCAGATGTCACAAAACTTGTAAGTACAGTGAACAGTGAGGAGGATAGTGACGAATTCAAGAGGACCAAGACTTGCTGGTGGAATGGGTGGACACGTGACAAACGAAACGCAGAAAATTGTGAAGTTATACATTTTGGTACGAAAAGCGAGGAGAGGCAATATAAACTAAAGGGTACAATGCTAAAGCGGGTGGATGAACGCAGAGACCTGGGGTATATTTGCACAAATCATCGAAGATGGCAGGGCAGGCTGAGAAAATGTTTAAAAAAGCATGTGGGATCCTGGGCTTCATAAATTGAGGCATAGAATACAAGCGAAAGGTAGTTATGAGCAACATTTATAAAACACTGTTT